>NC_069505.1:206904851-207214851 GCF_027579735.1 Bombina bombina | reverse complement strand
TGATCTCAATTCCTTTAAGTTAGTTGGGTTTTTAGAATTTACTATAGCTTCCACCTTTTTCTTCTGAGGATTTATCCCTTCAGAAGTAACTTCATGTCCCAAGAAATTTACACAAGTGCGGCACCGTTGAGCTTTTTGTAGGGATAATTTGACACTTGCCCTTTTAAGTTGGCTGAGGACGTGTTTAAGTTCTGCAATGTGTTTTTCAAAGTCTGTGCTTTTGATTAAAACATCATCAACATAAGATAAGGTCCCCCTTTCCAGTGCATCAGGCATAGCCTTATGCATGAAAACAGCAAATTAATGTCCAGAATTTATGTATCCAAAAGGAAGTCTCTGAAATGCATACTGGACCTTTTGGAATGAGAATGCAAGGTTATACTGGTCCTCATCATGTACCTTTATGGTCCAATATCCCTGTGCACAATCAATGGCAGTGAATATTTTGGATCCCTGCATCTGCGCTAGGCACTGGTCAATATATGGCATAGGCCAGCCAGACATGTACACTCGTTTGTTTAGCTGTCTTACGTCAGCTCACAAACGCCATTGTCCATTGGGCTTAAGAACACCTAGAATAGGATTGTTATAAGAGCTGTGCACCTGTTGTATAATACCCATTTCTTCCAGGTTCCTTATGATTTCTGCAAGAGAATCATATGAGGCTAAAGGAAGTCTGTATTGTTTAACAAAGACAGGTGGTGCATTGGGATCTGTTTGTATTCTTGCAATGTGCAAGTTTGTAGTCCCACAGTCATAAGAATCCCTAGCAAAAATATCCTTGTACTCCATCAGGAGTTCTCGCAGCTGTTGGCGTTCATCATCGCTGGAACAGCCATTGGCTAAAGATATTTGCTCTTCGACTATTTGCTGAAATCCTGGAAAGATTTCAGGCTGTCCTATTTTATAGGCTTCTTCCAATCTAGAGGTGAGATCCCCTTGATTATAATTTACATTGCCCCCATGACTCTGGGTATTGGGGTATTCTTGATCTTTGATCGGCTGATCAAACACTAGAGAGGCTTCTTCAATTTTACAGATGCCTTCCTCTGAGCTGAAGGGATAAATAGACTGAATTGTAAATAGACCCTCTGGCATATATGCAAAGGATTGTTCTATTAATTGTTCTTCAGTTAAGTATCCTTCAGGTATTAGCCCAATTACATTATTCTGGAATCCAAAAGTGTAATAACTTGATTCCAGCGCATATCCTATGGTAGTTCCCTTGGATAAGGTTACATCCTGTGGGGTCATGTTATGTACAATAACATGTATTGGAATAGTTCCAATATTTACCAAAGGAGTATAGGTCATTGTGATACCCAGACTTTGTATTCTATGGGAGAGGCAAATTAGTGTTTCAGAAGTTTTTAATTTCTGACCTCTTTTTACCTGTAAGGGTAAAAGAAATTTATTAGCCCCAGCAGGAATTATAACATTGTTAGATACCTGCATATTCACAGCATATGGCAATTGCTGGTTTGATTTCAGGGCTGAATTTTCATCCTGAAATTCTTCAGGGTCCCCCTTTAACCTGCTCCAGAGGCAAGAGTTAATCAAATCTATTTGTATGGCATATCTATGTAAGAGATCATTGCCAACGTATATTTGATTATGGGGAGTATTTAGAACTAAAAACAGGTGCTTCACTGACTTATTACCTATAAAGACAGATAATAAGGACTTAGCTGTGATGTTATAGCTTTCAAACCTGTCATCCAGGCTGTGGACACAGTGGTCTTGGGGAGAAAGATATTTAATAACTTTAGGTTCAGCTATCTGTGCTAATAAGCCTTCGCTTATATAGCTAGCTTCCTGTTTTAAGCTCAATTTGGCATATTTGGTTTTCCCAAGGTCATGCACTTGTATAGGGATAAATAGATCCTCTTTAACTCTCTCAATTCCTGCGTGGTATTGAGCGTGCCCCCTTAGGGACTTTATGATACCCCTTGTAGAGAGATATGGTTAATACATCGCTGTCTAAGGAAATATTCGCTATCTTTCCAGGCAAAATTTTAAAAGTATTACCATCAGAGCCACTTAAAGGAGTCTGATTATCTATTTGTAGGATAGTAATTTCAGGTACAGAATTATTCCTGAAATGAATCTCAACAGCATCTGGCTTCTATTCCGCCATGTGACAGTTATGTCGGGTGCGAGATATACCGGATTGCTCATAATTAATTGGCCGTTTCACTTGTGACCAAATTACATTATTTATGCAATCAATTATGATGCTTAATCGCTTCAGGAGATCACTACCAATAATTAAACGATCAGTTGGCAGATCCACTATAATGACAGGGTGTCTTATGACCCTGTGCCCCATTTTAAATTTTAACCATGCAGTACCGTAAACTTTTAGAGAGTCACCCCCAACTCCTATTAGAGAACCATCAAATTCTTTTATTTTAGGTTTGTGGGTGTTAGCTCATTTAGCTGTGTGTAGTACCTGTGGGATAAAATAGTTGCCTGAGATCCAGTATCAATTAATCCCATGATAGGGTTGGAGACTGAATCTTGCAGCTCAGCTAATACATAATATCTCCCTGCAGTGTCTACCATTTCACACATAAAATTGGCATTATTGCACACTTGTGGGCTTCGCCACTTGTTACCTGAATCCGCCGTGTTACCTGATGCAGAAGAGACTTCACTCTTATCGGTCCCCTCTATAAAAGGGTTGACTGGGTTCTTGTGTACTGCATCTGTGGAAACAAGGTTAAGAGAACGCTGCAAAGGAAGGGATTTGGTAATGCTTTCTGGCCGATTTTGCTCATCTTTGTATTCTATGGGAGAGGCAAATTAGTGTTTCAGAAGTTTTTAATTTCTGACCTCTTTTTACCTGTAAGGGTAAAAGAAATTTATTAGCCCCAGCAGGAATTATAACATCGTTAGATACCTGCATATTCACAGCATATGGCAATTGCTGGTTTGATTTCAGGGCTGAATTTTCATCCTGAAATTCTTCAGGGTCCCCCTTTAACCTGCTCCAGAGGCAAGAGTTAATCAAATCTATTTGTATGGCATATCTATGTAAGAGATCATTGCCAACGTATATTTGATTATGGGGAGTATTTAGAACTAAAAACAGGTGCTTCACTGACTTATTACCTATAAAGACAGATAATAAGGACTTAGCTGTGATGTTATAGCTTTCAAACCTGTCATCCAGGCTGTGGACACAGTGGTCTTGGGGAGAAAGATATTTAATAACTTTAGGTTCAGCTATCTGTGCTAATAAGCCTTCGCTTATATAGCTAGCTTCCTGTTTTAAGCTCAATTTGGCATATTTGGTTTTCCCAAGGTCATGCACTTGTATAGGGATAAATAGATCCTCTTTAACTCTCTCAATTCCTGCGTGGTATTGAGCGTGCCCCCTTAGGGACTTTATGATACCCCTTGTAGAGAGATATGGTTAATACATCGCTGTCTAAGGAAATATTCGCTATCTTTCCAGGCAAAATTTTAAAAGTATTACCATCAGAGCCACTTAAAGGAGTCTGATTATCTATTTGTAGGATAGTAATTTCAGGTACAGAATTATTCCTGAAATGAATCTCAACAGCATCTGGCTTCTATTCCGCCATGTGACAGTTATGTCGGGTGCGAGATATACTGGATTGCTCATAATTAATTGGCCGTTTCACTTGTGACCAAATTACATTATTTATGCAATCAATTATGATGCTTAATCGCTTCAGGAGATCACTACCAATAATTAAACGATCAGTTGGCAGATCCACTATAATGACAGGGTGTCTTATGACCCTGTTCCCCATTTTAAATTTTAACCATGCAGTACCGTAAACTTTTAGAGAGTCACCCCCAACTCCTATTAGAGAACCATCAAATTCTTTTATTTAAGGTTTGTGGGTGTTAGCTCATTTAGCTGTGTGTAGTACCTGTGGGATAAAATAGTTGCCTGAGATCCAGTATCAATTAATCCCATGATAGGGTTGGAGACTGAATCTTGCAGCTCAGCTAATACATAATATCTCCCTGCAGTGTCTACCATTTCACACATAAAATTGGCATTATTGCACACTTGTGGGCTTCGCCACTTGTTACCTGAATCCGCCGTGTTACCTGATGCAGAAGAGACTTCACTCTTATCGGTCCCCTCTATAAAAGGGTTGACTGGGTTCTTGTGTACTGCATCTGTGGAAACAAGGTTAAGAGAACGCTGCAAAGGAAGGGATTTGGTAATGCTTTCTGGCCGATTTTGCTCATCATCACAGCTAAATCGTCCGTTTCCGATCTGTGGGGAGAGACTATGATTAGTACCATTATTGACATTTATCATTTTATTTTGTATATCTCTCCCCTCCCTTTCAGGGGATACTGCAATATTTATGACTGTGCCTGTGGCCCACTGCTGGCCACTGGCTGTACCCCTAAAAAAGGATTGTTAGGTTGCTGAGCCATAAATGCTTGACTCATATTAGCGACTTGTTCACTCAACCGAATTAGCTGGGTACTAAGCTGATCTACTTGATTGTACAAGTTACCTCTACCCCTGGGTCTATCCCTTGATGCCCCATAGTAGTGATTCCTGGGCCCTCGGGATTTCTCAAAATCAGGGTCGCTGTTTCTTTCCTGGCGTGGTTGCCCCTGGGGTTCAACTTGTTCAGCGTTAGTATTTTGGGGAGCATTATTTACTTGGGGTGTCTGGTTACCCTGAGAGTATTTTCGCCACTTATTGTATCTACCCTTGCGGGGATACCAATTATTTAGTGGGTATTCTCTTTGGGAATAATTATTCACATGGGTATGTCCCCCATTTTGGGTATAGTCTCTCTGCGCCTCAGCCCGTGTTGGGGGAGGGGTAGAATTAAACCTCTGTGGAGATGGCCTGTTTGCTCTGCTCACCTCCACATAGGTTTTCTTTTTAGACTCCAAATTGAGGGGGCTAGGTGACACCCTAGTTTCAGCCACTACTTTAGGATTGGGCTTCCCTCCCTTTTATCCCCCTGTTTACCGGACTGCTGAATAGAGTATAATTTTGTACTCTCTTTGATCAGCCATTCCAATGAGCAGTTCTCATCAAAATCTCTAGTTAAATTAATTTTGATGGGTGCGGGCAGTGCTTCAAAAAATAAATTCACAAATTCTGAGCATTCAAATATGGGATTATCTTCAGCCATACTGTACGCAATTTTCAGTATAGAAAGGAACTCTATGGGGCTTTGATTTGCACTACATTTTAAACCATATACAGCTATTTTCGCTGCAGTTTTAGTGCAATGTTGCCCGAATTAGTTTCTGCGCTGTCGCTTTGTCTCATCCCAGGAATGAATATTCATATCCTTTAGTGAAGCAAAGAATTTGTGATATTTACCTTCAAATACCCAGGGTAGAAATTCAATTATTAACTGCTCACTTGTAACATTCATTATAGATAAAGCATTTTCAAAGGCCTCTAAGTGGTCAATTATGGAAGTGGTTCCCCCTTTGGAAAATGGGCGTACTGCATTCTTTAGGAATTTAATTATTGTAGGGGTGTCATACGCTTTATTTAGTACATTACTGGATTTCATTGGGAACTTATTGCTTGAGTTAGGGTGCCTTTCATCTGTCCTATCTTTACTATGCTGAAATCTTCCCCGTGTATTTTTATATGGGCTGTCTGAGAAGCTAGCCCCCCTTTCTGACCCAGTATAGTAACTGACCTCTTCCTCTGAGGTGTAATAATCATCTTGTCCTCCAGAATTAGGTAATTGCCTAGGGGAAAAAGTTATCTCTGGGCCTGAATTAGGGCTATAATTTGGGTACTTTTGTTTATACTCCCGCCTGGTATCTGGAAACTCATTTCTGACCCAGTCCTTAATTGAGTTAAACATTTCAGCATTAGTGTTATTGCTTAAAGGTTCCTTATTACTGCTGATTTGTCTCTTTAATTTATTTATTTCTTGTTCATATCCTTTTTCAGCCTCACGATATCTAGCTTTTAAAGTTTTATTTTCATTTTGGCGTTTTTCATATTCTTCTTCTAAAGCTTTAAATTCAGCCACTAATTTCTGATTATATTTATTTAAGTCAGAAACCTTTTTATTAGCTTTGAGAACCTCTACCTTTCCGTGAATAAAGGCTTCTTCAAATTCTCGTAATGAATCATTTTCATCCCTTAGCTGTCCTAATCGTCTATCTTGTCCTGCCATTTGGCTAGACATCTCAAAGCTCAAATACATTAGGATCGGCCAAGTTTTGAAAATTAATTCATCACGTCCCCTAAATTCCATGCATTTATTAAGTTGCAGTAAAATTTGGTACAATTAACCATCTTTGAACCACATATCTCTAACTAAATCTTTGGCCTTAGCTTTACACCCCTTAATATACATGGAGACATCGTCCCCAATATCAAGTCTAGTCATGAGGTGGTTCATAGCTTCTAATTTGAGAGTTTTTTCCTGAACCATTTCATGGACAGAGGATCTTGGGGAGGGCACAATTTCATCATGTACAGAAACGCTAGCATTACTTTTTGCTGAAGATGTCATTATTTTAGTGTTGTACTTAATAAGATAAAAAATGCTAATACAATTTTGACCAATAAGAGAGAGGGAAAAAATTATATTAAAAAATATATATATTAATATTAATTTTGAAATATGAAAAATTTATATTTTTAGTCATTTTAAAATATGAAAAATTTATATTTTTATTAATTTTTCAAAAATTTATTTTTAATAATATTTCAAGATATTAATATTAATCCTGAAATATGAAAATCAATATTTCAATTTTCAATTTTTTTTTATATTTTTTATAATAATTTCTATTTACTACAAATATATCATATCAATATGATAAATATTAATAATATCTCATCAGTGCCTCCAAATAATATGTCAGTATATGGAAGGGTTATAACACAATCGGCTCACTTTCCAGCCGCGACTTTTCCATACCGCAGATCCCCCTGCGCCATTTGCGTATCCTATCTTTTCAATGGGATCTTTCTAACGCCGGTATTTAGAGTCTTGGCTGAAGTGACAAAACTCCAGCCGCAGAAAAAAGTCAGTAGTTAAGAGCTTTCTGGGCTAACGCCGGTTTATAAAGCTCTTAACTACTGTGCTCTAAAGTATACTAACACCCATAAACTACCTATACACCCCTAAACCGAGGCCCCACCACATCGCCGCCACTCTTCAGCTCCGGCTTGGATGAAGACTTCAGTCGGATCATGGACATCTTCAGCCCCCCGCTTGGGCTTGGATGAAGATGTCGGAGCCAGGACGAATCAGTGAACCCGGTTTGGTGAAGACAAGGTAGGGAGATCTTCAGGGGCTTAGTGTTAGGTTTATTTAAGGGGGGTTTGGGTTAGATTAGGGGTATGTGGGTGGTGGGTTGTAATGTTGGGTGGGTATTGTATGTTTTTTTTTACAGGCAAAAGAGCTGAATTCTTTGGGGCATGCCCCGCAAAGGGCCCTTTTCAGGGCTGGTAAGGTAAAAGAGATTTTCTATTTTAATTTTAGAATAGGGTAGGGCATTTTTTTATTTTGGGGGTCTTTGTTATTTTATTACGGGGCTTAGAGTAGGTGTAATTAGTTTAAAATTGTTGTAATATTTTTCTAATGTTTGTAAATATTTTTTTATTTTTTGTAACTTAGTTTTTTTTTATTTTTTGTACTTTAGTTAGTTTATTTAATTGTATTTATTTGTAGGTATTGTATTTAATTAATTTATTGCTAGTGTAGTGTTAGGTTTAATTGTAGGTAATTGTAGGTAGTTTATTTAATTTATTTATTGATAGTGTAGTGTTAGGTTTAATTGTAACTTAGGTTAGGATTTATTTTACAGGTAATTTTGTAATTATTTTAACTAGGTAACTATTAAATAGTTCTTAACTATTTAATAGCTATTGTACCTGGTTAAAATAATTACAAAGTTGCCTGTAAAATAAATATTAATCCTAAAATAGCTACAATATAATTATAATTTATATTGTAGCTATATTAGGGTTTATTTTACAGGTAAGTATTTAGCTTTAAATAGGAATAATTTATTTAATAAGAGTTAATTTATTTTGTTAGATTTAAATTATATTTAATTTAGGGGGGTGTTAGTGTTAGGGTTAGACTTAGCTTTAGGGGTTAATACATTTATTAGAGTAGCAGTGAGATCCGGTCGGCAGATTAGGGGTTAATAATTGTAGGTAGGTGGAGGCAACGTTTTGGGGCGGCAGATTAGGGGTTAATAAATATAATATAGGGGTCGGCGGTGTTAGGGGCAGCAGATTAGGGGTACATAGGGATAACGTAGGTTGCGGCGGTGTACGGAGCGGCAGATTAGGGGTTAATAATAATATGCAGGGGTCAGCGATAGAGGGGGCGGCAGATTAGGGGTTAATAAGTGTAAGGTTAGGGGTGTTTAGACTCGGGGTACATGTTAGGGTGTTAGGTGTAGACTTAGGAAGTGTTTCCCCATAGGAAACAATGGGGCTGCGTTAGGAGCTGAACGCTGCTTTTTTGCAGGTGTTAGGGTTTTTTTCAGCTCAAACAGCCCCATTGTTTCCTATGGGGGAATCGTGTACGAGCACGTTTTTGAAGCTGGCCGCGTCTGTAAGCACCGCTGGAATTTAGAGTTGCAGTGGCGGTAAATATGCTATACGCTCCCTTTTTGGAGCCAAACGCAGCCCTTCTGTGAACTCTAAATACCAGCGGTATTTAAAAGGTGCGGGCGAAAAAAAGCACACGTAGCTAACGCACCCCTTTGGCCGCAGAACTCTAAATCTAGCCGAATATATTTAATAATTATTCTTTAAAATAAACCCACAATCAAATACGCATATACTAAGACAATAAAATTAATATAAATTCCTGAATTCTTTTTATTAGTTAATATCTATAAACACATTGAAATATATTTGTAGGAACAAGAATATGAGTCAATATTATATACATTTAAAAATATTAAAATATGCTATGAAAAGTTCATAAAAGTTTACCTTTAAAACTAGCCTTATTCACAATAGCCTTTCATTCAATTAACACAATGAAATTCCAAGATATTAGCTACTAACATTCAATCAACTAACAGTACAATCAACTATATAGCTACAATTGGTTCTAATACAATTCTAATTAGGACACTAAAAGTACATCTATTCTTAATGTAAACAGTCACTTTAAATGTCCATTTATCTAGATGAAATAAATTCTTATTTACTTATAGTTAAAACCAATTCTAAGATAGATATATATATATATATATATATATATATATATATATATATATATATATATATATATATATATATATATATATATATATATATAGTTTGCAAAGATAAACAACTTAAAATTTAGGATTAGTTTAAAATACACAGGCTATGAATATAAGCTAAAATATCAACTGTTCTCTTTAATCTATTACTTATAGCAACAATGAATGTTTGTTTTAAATGTTTACCTATGTTTAAAATATAAAAAAACTAAATTAGAACAACCATACATCACCAAAATTGACCAAATCGATAATTCAGCTTCAAAACTTGTTCCACCTCATATAAAGATAAGTGTAATTGCAATTGATAAGAGAAAGTATGGCCCACTTTGCTTATAGTTTGACTGTGTTCCACGCAACAGTTTTCACTCAGTTCAGCAAAATTATCAGCAGCCACCTCCTTCTTCTATCCTGCATACAACTTATATTGTCTAATCATAGGTGAGAAAAATGGGAGGCCCTACGGATCTGCTTTGGGATTTGTTCTTTTTGGAAATGTATGTTGCTAGGGAGATGCATCTTTGTTAACAACCAATTGTCTTTTGGCTGTAATTCTTGCATCGCAACACCGGATTTTGGCCATCGGGGGGGCAGCATGACAAACAAACAGCAATACATTTAATCATTTCTAACATTTAAAAATATTTCTTTAAAATGTGTAATAAATGCCATAAATTATTTACATTAATAATTGACATGTTTAAATGTATTGTACTATGTCACATTATTCCTTCTGAGTATTTTAATATGAAACATCAGTATTATTTCTATATCATATTACATCAAAATAGTTTATACTGCTAACTGATTAGCTTAAAATCCATTTAAAATGTTACCAGGTCATTTCCCCACATTTATATACAAACACAGCATATTTCATATTCAGTATTGCACTGTATCCCAACATGAATATAATATATTTCATATTTCTAATAAATCCTGAATTCAATAATCTTGTCTATGCAGATCTGAAATAAAGATAATAGTGTTATTAATCATTGCTTTTTAGGTCCACAAATATCCATTAGTGTTCTCCCTGTCATTTTCCATTAGCTTCTAAGTATACAGTCTAAGGTATATATTAAATATTTTGTCTAAATACATATGTACATGTGTATATATATATATATATATATATATATATCCACACACACACATATATATATATATATATATATATATATATATATATATACACATACACATATACACATGCATTCATTTCTATGCAGCATTTAAACAATGGGGTTTAAGAGTATAATTTAAAAACATGTGTTTTTAGCTGGTCAAATTTTCATTGCTTCAATTACACAGCAGGGACTAATTTGCATTGAAATGTAAATGGTTACTTTCCCACAAAATATGTCACTTACTCCAGACTTTTAGGCTACTTTGTAAGGAGTAGGAGATTTTGTCACACATTTCCAGGTAGTGACAATATGGTCATTTGTTTGTGTCTGTTAAAGTTAAGTAAACCAAATGTTTTATTGTCCTCACTTGGATGCATTTTAACTTTGCATACTGAATGGGGGAGGATTGAATATGGGTTTCAAGTCAATTTTAATGCTTTATGAATGAATGAACCATTTGGTGCTGATAGGCCAAATATATAATAATATATATATTAATTTTCACATATACCTTGACAAAACACTCAATGATAACCCTTTTGGCCTTTTTTGACATTCACATCTAGTGAAAGCAATGTGCAATTCTTGGATTTAAACATTAAAAAGGTTGACAATAAGCTTGAAACTGATGTTTATAGGAAACCAACGGCCACTAACAACATCCTACACGCATTCAGTTTTCATCACCCCTCAACTGTTAGAGGTCTCCCATATGGGGAATATCTAAGAATTAGAAGGAACAGTACCACACTAGAGTCATTTAAAAAGGCAGCATTTGGATTCCGGTGGAGGAGGAGCAAAGTTGTGTTGCTGAGCTCCTTGCTCCAGTCCTACAGCTGCTGGCGGTTTTCTTCGCGCCATACCCCAATCTCTGGGGTTGCTACCTGGATAGCTAGATTCAACGCTCCTGGAATCCAAACAGCGGCACTACATCCCGCTGTTATAGCAATCAAGCCAAGCTAGAAAGACCCTAAAGCTAATACAAAAACCTTTACAATAGACGCCTTGCCATTTCTATAAAACAACATAACCTGCTCTGAAAAAAACAGTTATCATCTGGACATCTTTCACCCCCCGCGGTTGTTGCGGGAAAAGAGTGTAAATTGAAAGACACATCTGCTCTCCCTACACCTCAACAGGGACAAACTCAACCTTCTGCTACTGGT
Source organism: Bombina bombina (assembly GCF_027579735.1). Lineage (NCBI taxonomy): Eukaryota > Metazoa > Chordata > Amphibia > Anura > Bombinatoridae > Bombina > Bombina bombina. The sequence goes on along the minus strand of NC_069505.1, from coordinate 207,203,324 downwards.
CTTGCCATTTGATCCTATCGCCCAGCACACCTGTCGAGGACTCCTTTGTGTGAATCTTGGATCTCACCTGCCGCTATTGATCGCGCTCCCTCTGTGATACCGCTTGCCTACTGAAACTGACCTCCCCCCTCTCCCATTGGTGCTGCGTGAGAGGGGGTGGGAGCCGGACCTGGCCCTTCGGAGGCTGGAAGGAACATTTCGATAACAGTGGACAATCGATCTAGACCCCGTTCCCTCCTCTCCCACCGTTGTTGCGCGGGAGGAGGTGATATTGCTTGGGGCTCTGACAGGAGGTTTGGAGTGCGGGAGCCAACGCCATCACTGCAGAAAGAGTCATCGAACACTCTTGGCAAGCGGCAGGGTATGAGGTGAGTTCTTTCTTGTGACTCTATACACACAGGTGCCGAAGGAAAGGCAATATAAGATATAAATCACCCGGAGTGAGTGCTGGGGGAGCAGTAGAAGTGTATAATTGGTAAAGAAAGGGAGCTCAGCATAGGACTCTACAGCATCGATATATTGAGGAGACTCTAGAAGGGGATAAAGGAAAGAAAAGGAGAAAAGAGAGGCTTACACAGGGAAGCAGGTGTTGGTCTACCTTACAATATAAATGCTTAAGTAGAAGGAAATATCAATTGAAACAAAGAGGAGAAGAAAAATAAAGGGAGAAACTTGCTGTCATAAGTATCATTTAATGGGAGATAAGAGATACTCTTTGTAACAATGTTTGCCCGCTGAGAATAAACTTTAACAGCGTGGAACTTTTAAGAAAGGAAGAAAAAGAAGAAAGAGAAAAATCCCTGTATTTACTGGGAAAAACCTTTTTGCTTTAACTTAGTCAACGTGAGAAAGGAGAAGAAAAAGGGAAAAACCTCGGAAGAGTGAAAGGAAAAGAGGAACTATATGATATATGTATTTAAAGAAAAAGGCTCTATTAAATTGTCTAAATTGGGTATAATTTAAGAAGGTTAGAATAATTCATTATTTTTATTGTATAAGAATAATCCATTATATGTTGCTGGATCTAGTTTACTTTAAAAGGGGTTAGGAGAGGCAGGAGGTAAAGGGGAGAGACATATCTTGCCCTGCTAAATTTAGAGAGGTATCGTTATTAAAACATTACGCTTAAAAATCTTTCTTTCTACAAAGTAAGTAGGAGAATTGTTATACATCCACCTGCTTAGTTGTTTATCATAAACTTGGACATAGCAAGAAGAGTTATCACTGGTTCTAAGCAGTTTATCAGGGATTGTTTTGTATTTAGGGTTCTCCCCTCTTAAGAAAAATATTAACAAAACTATAGCAAGCTAAAGTATACCCTAGTTGTTGGTTTTTGTAGAGAATGTTTTAAATCTTCTAAAAATTGAGTAAAACCAATAAAGACACAAATCAAGAGAAATAACTGTTAAAAACAGTACTAGAAAGAAAGTGGAATGTGAAATAACTTTTTTTTTTTTTTTTTTGTGTGATAAGTATATTGTTGTTGGTTATCCTGTACACTTTCCCAAGAAAAATGTTCCCTTTATCTATATTATTTTTTGTTTTTTAAAGGTAAAGAGAGGTCTCTCATGCTAAAAAATAGTATTTAGTATGTATAATTAAATCTTGAAATAATAAGGTCACAGACCTATACTTATTTTGTGTAACTAACACTCTATTAAAGACATAGTTTTAGCTCAATAAATTAAAATAAAGAATAATACAATAAGAACCTCTGCCCTCGTATAAGAAGAAGAAATGGGGTTATCTCATATTCAAAATGATATACATTTCTGAATTAACATAAGGAGACAATGTTAACAGCTATGAGCAGATAAATATAAAGCCTGCTGGTTTCTGGAGATTTACCTAAAACATTGACAAGTTGCCTTTTACAAGGTAATTGAACTCTATATTTTTTCAGGAAATTATTTCTAAATATCAACAGCCCAAATAAACTCTGAGTTATTACAAAGGGGCTATAGTAAACCTTTGAAAAACTTTTCTAAAAACATTAACTATAAATAAGTCAACAAGCTTACTATATTATAAGAGTGAGGAAACCATCTTCACTTTAAGTTTATAGGTATAATATAGTATTGGTAAAGTTGGGTTCTCTACTATACAACTTAGCTTGAAGTAGATTACTTGAGAATAATTTTGTAAAGAATCAAACCTCAAAAAGGATAGTAGTAAAGTGGGAGGTAATCACGGCAATGCTAGTACCTTGATCTAAACTTCAACAGCCCAAATAAACTCTGAGTTATTATAAAGGGGCTATAGTAAGCCTTTGAAAGACTTCTCTAAAAATATTAACTACAAATAAGACAACAAGCTTACTATATTATAAGAGTCAGGAAACAATCTTCACTTTAAGTTTATAGGTACAATATAGTACTAATAGAGCTGGGCTCTCTTCTATACAACTTAGTTTGAAGTAAATTACTTGAGAATAATTCTAGAAAAAATCAGACCTTAAAAAGGATAGCAGCAAAGTGGCAGGTAATCACGGCAATGGTAGTGCCTTGATTACAAAACAATAATTCACGGTCTCCCTGCATAACTGTTAAGGAGAAACCTCTTAATTGTTATTTTTTTCCACTCACTGTATTAATCCTCACAACTGGGCACAAACTGTAATTCACAGATTATAATTTTGTATCACCCTCACACTCCCTGCACGCCCTATCGGCTATTTTTTTTATTATATAATACACAGTTCACAACTCAGAACACTGCACTTCTATACTTCCTCACAAATCCACCCGTGGCAATCTTTTGATAGTCCCAATACATGGAAAAATATTTTCACACCCACTCCAAAATTTCTCCTTCGGTCATGGCAGGCAGACAAAGAGACAAAAAGAACAAAGCTGTCCTTGAAACCTCAATAGATGTACAACCGCCAGTGAGTAACCTCCCAACCCTCATGGAGCTGCATTAGTTAGTAGTATTTCAGAGGCTTTAGCCCCTAAATTTGATGGTTTAAAAAAGGAGATTAAGCAAGACATTGCATCTCTAACGAATGAAGTAAAACAGTTTACTCATCGACTCTCTGAGGCGGAGCAAAGAATTTCAGATCTTGAGGATACCAACATGACCTATAAAACTAGTCTTGGTTCTATAAATATGACACTCCTGAAAATGCAGAGTAAAATAGAGGATCTCGAGAACAGATCCAGGAGAAACAATTTGAGAATTATAGGGGTCCCAGAAGAAAAACAATTTGAGGATCTAGACAGGCTCCTAACAGATACATTACCTCGTTTACTACAGATCCCGGAATCCTATCCTCAGATAGTTATTGAGAGGGCCCACAGGATAGGTTTACCCACCTTAAATAAAACAAACACGAGACCAAGACCTATAATAGCAAAGGTCCTGAATTTTCAACATAAAATTGCATTGCTCCAGGCTTTTCGCAAGCACCAACCTATCTTTTAAGGTGATGCAAAAATCCTTATGTTCCAGGATTACTCGGCAGAAGTAGCGTCGAAAAGGAGGGAGCTTGCTCCATTATGTACAAAATTCATAAATAAAGGTCTCCGGGCAACATTACTTTATCCAGTAAGGTTGAAACTGGTGATAGAGGGATGCGCACATTTATCTGAATCAGCTCAGGATGCAGGAAAATTCTATGATGAGGCTTATCCTTCGGATAAGATCAAAATTAAGGTAAACATAGGATAGCACAGATAATCTGTTTATCATACAATGATTTATGATTACATTAATAGAAAAGAAGGGATGGGAGGGATGGTGGGGTAAACCTCCCTTAGCGGTTTGTATACATTGGGATAATGTAAATGCATCAAAAAAAAAAAATTATTTTTTTTTTCCTTTCTCCCCTTTTCTTTTTTTTTTTTTTCTCTTTCCTCTCTCCTCCTGCTATTCCTATTCAGTCAGAAGATGGAAACAGAGAATAAGTTTAAATTGTCTCCTTAATCCTACTAGTGTATTATTAAATGGCTACTGATAATAAAATTAAATTAATCTCTTGGAATATAGGGGGCCTTACCTCACCTATTAAACATAAGACAATATTATCCCATCTAAGAAAAAATAATGTAGACATAGCTTTCCTGCAAGAAACCCATTTAAAATCAGAAGAAGTGCTTAAATTGAAAACCTCCTGGGTTAAAGAAGTTATATTTTCCTCTTCTCTAAAGAGAAAGAGCGGAGTAGCGATTCTCCTGGGAAAAAAGCTCTCATATGAGACTATGCATGTAGATACAGATCACAAAGGGAGATACATAATCGCAAAAATTAAAATAAAGAAAACTTTGTACACATTTTGTAATGTCTATGCTCCAAATGCTTTCAACCTCCCTTTTTGGGACACCCTTCAAAACAGGCTCATGTCATATGCAGAGGGCTATTTAATTCTAGGCGGCGATTTTAATATGGCTCCAAAACATCCATTAGACAGACTGAGGCAGAATCCTCATATTATAAAAACTACAAGAGATAATTTGGAAACAAAACTATTTATTAAAATCACAAATAACTTAAAGGTCTCTAATATTTGGAGACTTCAAAACCCGGATGTCAGAGACTACACATGTCACTCGAGGGCTCACAAATCATTATCCCGAATAGATCTCTTTCTGTTGGATGATAGGCTCTCCAAGGCAAATGTCATAGCAGAGATTTCACCAATTACTATCTCTGACCACGCCCTGATCTTTCTTCATTTCCAATTAGGCCCCATTTGTTCTAGGAATATCGGCTTTCGATTTCCCCGCTACTTAGCTGTGGATATTAAGTTCAAGAATTGGCTTATAGCCAAATTCCGCGAATTTGCAGCATTTAATCAAGAGTATATTACTAGACCTGCTGTGTTTTGGGAGACAGCTAAAGCAGTCCTTCAAGGGGAAATATTAGCATACAACATATCAAGAACAAAAAAATTTAAGTTAAGAGAAAAGGAACTATTAAAAGCAGTAACAAATGCTTATAATCAATACATTCTCCAAAGAACACCTGAGAATTGGGCAAGGTATATAGCTGCTCTAGCAGAAAGAGATTCATTTTTTCTTTACCAATCATCTCAAAGAGACCTCAGACTGCAGGCAAAATGATACCGCTTTGGGAGCAAAACTGGGAAGTTACTTGCAAACTTGGTTAGTCGTGATAGGGCCTCCCATTTGATAAATTCAATATACTCCAAAGGTAAACATCTTAAGACATCCGAGGAACTACTTGGTGTCTTTGCAGACTATTATAAGTCTATATATGAATCTAAGACCTCTATTGTTAAAGAATGTGAGGAATTCTGGGGAAAAATATCTTTCCCGAAAGTAACTTCTGAATTACTGGATAAACTATGTGCCCCGATAACAGAGCTGGAAACAGCTGCATCAATCAAAAAGCTTGCTTTAAACAAAACCCCCAGACCCGACGCCCTCCCAAACGAGTTCTATAAGATTTTAATGCCTGAAATAACAACACACTTAACTGCACTTTTCAACGATCTTTACATAAAGGGCAATACTCCATCTTCTGATTTTATTGCTTCATATACCACCCTTATTACCAAACACGGCAAAGACCCAGCTTAAAAAGAATCTTACAGACCTATTGCACTCCTTAATATGGACAACAAACTTCTAACAGCAATATTGGCACAAAGGCTTCAAATTCTTCTTCCCATTATTATTGATAAAGATCAAGCTGGCTTCTTGCTGAAACGTAACTCTTCAACTAAAATAAGAGAGGTATTCCTTACAATAGATCATTTCAATGTAAGAGAGGGGCAGCAATAGGCGGTGAGAGAGGACACCCCGGACATGGCAATAATTTCAATTGACGCGGAAAAGGCGTTCGACTCAGTACATCATGACCACATAGCATATACCTTAGAACAATTTGGACTCACAGGCCACTTCTTGAGATTTTTCAATAATTTATATAAAAACGCCTCCACAAGGATAATAGTAAACGGTCTTCTTACACAGAGCATAAAACTAGAGAGAGGTACGAGACTGGGCTGTCCTCTCTCCCCGCTTCTATTCGATCTAGCTATTGAACCCCTTGCGATTCAAATTCGGCAACAATTAGACGGGATCAAGATTAACAAAAAAGTACTGCAAATCGCCCTATACGCTGATGATGTATTGCTTTACATATCAAACACCTCTAGAAATATACCAAAACTCCTTTCAATAATCCAACAGTTTGGATCATTCTCTGGCTATAGTATTAATGCTGCAAAATCGGAGTTGCTTTGGGTTAGACAAACTCAGGATTCACTAATATCCATTCCTTTTAATATGGTTCAGGACTCATTCAAATATTTAGGTATTTGGATATCATCCAATCCGGACAACTGGTATACTCTGAACATACTCCCGGTTCTAACCAATATAAAAGAAACCTTAAAAAATTGGCAGAACCTCCCTCTCTCGTTATCGGGGCGCATAGCCCTTTACAAAATGGCTCTTCTTCCCAAAATCCTATATGTCCTTCAGAATATCCCACTGCTTCTTAGAACAAAGGATGTCATATCATTTAACACAGTTTTACGAACATTTATCTGGCAAAACAGAAAACCAAGAATTTCGTTAGCCAGACTAGCGCTACCTAGAAATCTAGGAGGATTATCTCTCCCTGATCTTCGCTCATATAACCAAGTATTCCTGGCATGAATTGTAGCAGATTGGCTTACCAACAGCAACTACATAACGAACGGAGAATTAGAGAGTAGCATAGTATATCCATTCTCATTGACAGCCTTGATTCATTGCAATAATAAAACAATACCTATGGAAGTAAAAAGGAAAAGATCTATATTTAATCCAATCTGCATGTGGAGAAAAATCTGCCTCTCTCTTCACATTAAGCCTGAGGTTTCAAGATTTGCCCCAATAACGAATAACCCTCAATTCCCAGCAGAAGTTCAGTCCGCTTTATTTTTTAATTGGGCAATGTTAGGCTTGGTAAAAGTTGAACAACTTTTAGACTTCGAAAGGAGATGCATTAGGACTTTTGACTCCCTCAGGCAGGAATTTCATATTCCTAATCAAAACTTTTATGCGTACCTGCAGGTGAGACACTTTGCTCTTAAACAGATTGCTGATTATGGCTGGGACTGGTCACTTGGAGAGGTGGAGAATTGGTTGATGTAAGTCAAAAATGGGTTCACGTCAATCTCATTCATCTATCAAATTCTGACCTCATCCAAAGGTCCTGACACAATGGAAAAACTCCACTCTAAGTGGTCCGTAATGCTTGGACAGGACTCCTTAGATCCAGCCCTTCTCACTTTCTCGATTCACGAGGCCTCCCGAGTCACTCTCTCTGCTACCTGGAGGGAGTCGCACGTAAGGCTCCTTCACATGACTTATTTTACCCCAGAAAAGGGCTTCAAATGTAGGAATACTGGGTTTAATAAATGCCCAAAATGCTCATTCGCGGCGGCCGGCCTTCTGCATATGATGTGGGACTGTCCAAAAATTCATAACTTTTGGCTTAGAGTACAATTTTGCACAACAATATAGTCAAGGTCATTCTCCTCTAGGAGGATAGTCTTTTTGGCCGATAATCCAGGCACAACACATGATAACAACAAAATTATAAGTATGGTCTTCTTAGCGGTCAGATACTTGATTCTAAAAAAATGGAAAACAAAAACCACTCCAAGCATAACTGAAGTTAAAAATTGCTTAAAGAAGCAATGTATCATTGAACAACTCGACACTAATCTACAAAATGATAAAGACATAAGGAGTTTTTTTTCTAAGTGGTCCCAATTTATTAAAGCTTTCCCCCCTAGCGAGATTGAGTATATAATCTATCCTTTTAAAGACACCGAATTGATTTTACTAGGGATCTGGTAGAATGTAATGTATCTATCAGATTATGGAGAATGCTGGAGATGCGGGGGAGGAGAAGGGAATTACTATACAATCCCCTTTTTTTTTTCCTGTTTTTTTTTTTTTTTTTTTTACTTTGTGGTTATTGAATGAGTATACTTAGATGTTCTTGATGTATATCATGTTTGGTTTGATTGTTCCTTTAGTTCATCTGTTGATAGAACCTAAACATTCTTTATAGGAAAAACCTTAAGAAAGTGATATGAGATCAGATATTTTCAGAACGACATCTGATATACTGTACATTTTTTATGTTATGTATCTATCTGATTTACTCTTTTCAGTTGTGTTTAAACACCTGTGTACCTCCCCTGTGAAGTAGGAGGCAGGTGCGAACTGTATTGTTATATCACTTTCTGATGTAAATAAAAATAAAATATAAAAAAAAGGCAGCATTTGATTTAAAACAAAGACTTTTACTACGTGGGTACTCTAAAAAAATCATTGGCTAGGGCATACAACAAGGCCCTTGCGAAGGACAGGGATGATTTATTGAGACCTAAACAACGTAGTTCCACTAACACACTTAGGTTTATCTCCACCTATAATCAGCAAAGTGACATATTGTCAGATATTGTAAGAAAACACTGGCATAATTTACTGGGAGATGAACAACTAGCATCCTTCTTACCAGAAAAACCATCATTCTCCTTTAGAAGAGCACCTAACCTTAATGACCGTCTCACTACAAGCCACTTCAATAGAAATGCAAAAAAACCACCACTATATAGGGTTCTGTCCCTTGTGGAAACTGTAAGGTGTGTCAACACATGATTAAGAAAGAATTTATGATTGATCGATTTCATAAGAAATGGAGGATTAATACACATATTAACTGCCAAAGCACTAATGTGATTTATTGCATCTCATGCTCATGTGAACATTTCTATGTTGGGATGACCACTAGAAAATTGGGTAAATGCATGATGGAACACCTAAGTAATATCCGTAATGCCCGTAGAGATCTGGAGAAAGGCAAACAAATCACTAGTGTGGCTAGACATTTCCTCTCCAATCATGGAGGAGGCACAGGAACCTTTACATGTTGGGGTTTGGAGCAAGTGAAACCCGGTATTAGAGGCGGTGGGTGCAAACAAATACTGCTCCAAAAGGAGACCAATGGGATATTTAGATTAAATTCAATCATGCCTCATGGAATGAATGAAGCTAATAATTTTTGGGGTTTTCTGTAATTATTTGTACACCCACCTGGTTAACAAATATTTGATCTATCTTGAGTGGATGGTTGGTAGCTATACCATGTTAAGTATCAGATAATCAGTTAATTTTATCTTTACGGAATGAACCTTCCACTGCGGTACAGTGGGGGATACTACCATTCCTGATATCTGAATTCTATTCTAGATACATTTCTATACTGATTTATTATTCAGTTTGCACATATATTATTTTGATTTATGAGTAGTGTGGTTGAGACCTGTTATATTTATTCTAGGGTCTTGCACACACTTGCCATTTTAAGATGAGGGTGTGCATTGATTACACTGTTATTATCATGATCGCTATATAATGATCCACTCCCAATGCCACCCCTATTGACATCATAATTGAGACTAGTGTATATATAAACTTAGTATGGCACACTTTGTACAGTGCGTTTTGACAATAACAGGTTACTGAATGTTCTATACTGCAGTATCATTGTGTGCAGCGAGGGTTAGTGTAAACAATCACTGTGTACACTGTCTATTGACAATAACAGGTCATATGTGTAATATGAGGGTTCTCTGTCAGTGATAAAATGTTACATACTGCAGTATTTCTGTGTGCAGCGAGGGATAGTGTAACCAATCACTGTGTACAGTGTGGAACGACAATTACAAGTTACATGTGTGATAAGAGGGTTCTCTATCAGTGACAGAATGATCTATACTGCAGTGTCGCTGTGTGCAGCGAGGGTTAGTGTAGACAATCTCTGTGTACACTGTGTAATGGCAATAAGATACATGTGTTATATGAGGGTTCTCTGTCTGTAATAGAATGTTCTATACTGCAGTCTCTCTATGTGCAGCGAGGGTCAGTGTAAACAATCACTGTGTACACTGTGTAATGACAATAACAAGCTAAATGTATGATATGAGGGTTCACTGTCAGTAACAGAATGTTCTATACTGTAGTATCACTGTGTTCACTGTAACCCATTTCCTCCCATTGCAACGAATGCACAAATATGTGTAATACTCAGGAACACATACAGTACTACTAACCAGGATTTTACTGCATTGTTATACACTAATCTTGTGATAAGAGGGTTCTCTGTCATTAACAGAATGATCTACACTGCAGTATCACTGTGTGCAGTGAGGGTTATTGTAGACAATCACTGTGTACACTGTGTAGTGATAATAAGTTACATGTGTGATATGAGGGTTCTCTGTCAGTAATAGAATGTTCTATACTGCAGTATCTCTATGTGCAGTGAGGGTTGGTGTGGAAAATCACTGTGTGCACTATGTAATGACAAGGACAAGCTAAATGTATGATATGAGGGTTCACTGTCAGTAACAGTATGTTCTATACTGCAGTATCACTGTGTGCCCTGTAACGGCTGTGACACACTGCAAGCGGAGCGGCGCACAGCGTGTAGATGCGGCTGTGCGCGCTCAGTGTGTCCTGTCTTTTCATCTCTGAGCAATCTGCTGCGTCAGGTCACGTAGCTGAGCACTCAGATGAAATATCTGAACTTCAGAAGCAAAGCTTCTGAAGTTCAATTATTTCATCTCTGAGAGCTTAGCTACGCGACCTGACGCAGCAGAGTGCTCAGAGATGAAAAGGCAGGACACACTGAGCGCGCACAGCCGCATCCACACGCTGCGCACCGCTCCGCTTGCAGTGTGTCACAGCCTTAATCCATTTCCTCCAATTGCAACGAATGCACAAATATGTGTAATACTCAGGAACATATACAGTACTACTAACCAGGATTTCACTGTATTGTTATACACTAATCCTGCCAGAGTCTGTTTACACACTATGGCCTAGATTTAGAGTTCGGCGGTAAAAGGGCTGTTAACGCTCCGCGGGCTTTTTTCTGGCCGCACCATAAATTTAACTCTGGTATCGAGAGTTAAAACAAATGCTGCGTTAGGCTCCAAAAAAGGAGCGTAGAGCATTTTTACCGCAAATGCAACTCTCGATACCAGAGCTGCTTACGGACGCGGCCGGCCTCAAAAACGTGCTCGTGCACGATTCTCCCATAGGAAACAATGGGGCTGTTTGAGCTGAAAAAAAACCTAACACCTGCAAAAAAGCAGCGTTCAGCTCCTAACGCAGCCCCATTGTTTCCTATGGGGAAACACTTCCTACGTCTGCACCTAACACTCTAACATGTACCCCGAGTCTAAACACCCCTAGCCTTACACTTATTAACCCCTATTCTGCCGCCCCCGCTATCGCTGACCCCTGCATTACACTTTTAACCCCTAATCTGCCGCTCCGTAAACCGCCGCAACCTACGTTATCCCTATGTACCCCTAATCTGCTGCCCTAACATCGCCGACCCCTATATTATATTTATTAACCCCTAATCTGCCCCCCTCAACGTCGCCGACACCTGCCTACACTTATTAACCCCTAATCTGCCGAGCGGACCTGAGCGCTACTATAATAAAGTTATTAACCCCTAATCCGCCTCACTAACCCTATCATAAATAGTATTAACCCCTAATCTGCCCTCCCTAACATCGCCGACACCTAACTTCAATTATTAACCCCTAATCTGCCGACCGGAGCTCACCGCTATTCTAATAAATGTATTAACCCCTAAAGCTAAGTCTAACCCTAACACTAACACCCCCCTAAGTTAAATATAATTTTTATCTAACGAAATAAATTAACTCTTATTAAATAAATGATTCCTATTTAAAGCTAAATACTTACCTGTAAAATACATCCTAATATAGCTAAAATATAAATTATAATTATATTATAGCTATTTTAGGATTAATATTTATTTTACAGGTAACTTTGTAATTATTTTAACCAGGTACAATAGCTATTAAATAGTTAAGAACTATTTAATAGTTACCTAGTTAAAATAATAACAAAATTACCTGTAAAATAAGTCCTAACCTAAGATATAATTAAACCTAACACTACCCTATCAATAAAATAATTAAATAAACTACCTACAATTACCTACAATTAACCTAACACTACACTATCAATAAATTAATTAAACACAATTGCTACAAATAAATACAATTACATAAACTAGCTAAAGTACAAAAAATAAAAAAGATCTAAGTTACAGAAAATAAAAAAATATTTACAAACATAATAAAAATATTACAACAATTTTAAACTAATTACACCTACTCTAAGCCCCCTAATAAAATAACAAAGCCCCCCAAAATAAAAAATTCCCTACCCTATTCTAAATTAAAAAAGTTACAAGCTCTTTTACCTTACCAGCCCTGAACAGGGCCCTTTGCGGGGCATGCCCCAAGAAAATCAGCTCTTTTGCCTGTAAAAAAAAACATACAATACCCCCCCCCAACATTACAACCCACCACCCACATACCCCTAATCTAACCCAAACCCCCCTTAAATAAACCTAACACTAAGCCCCTGAAGATCTTCCTACCTTGTCTTCACCATACCAGGTTCACCGATCCGTCCTGAAGAGCTCCTCCGATGTCCTGATCCAAGCCCAAGCGGGGGCTGAAGAGGTCCATGATCCGGTCAAAGTCTTCATCCAAGCGGGGCAGAAGAGGATCTTCCATCCGATTGAAGTCATCATCCAGGCGGCATCTTCGATCTTCTTCCATCCGGAGCGAAGAGGCAGGATCCTGAAGACATCCAGCGCGGAACATCCATCCGGACCGACGACTGAACGACGAATGACTGTTCCTTTAAGGGACGTCATCCAAGATGGCGTCCCTCGAATTCCGATTGGCTGATAGGATTCTATCAGCCAATCGGAATTAAGGTAGGAATTTTCTGATTGGCTGATGGAATCAGCCAATCAGAATCTAGTTCAATCCGATTGGCCGATCCAATCAGCCAATCAGATTGAGCTCGCATTCTATTGGCTGATCGGAACAGCCAATAGAATGCGAGCTCAATCTGATTGGCTGATTGGATCAGCCAATCGGATTGAACTTGATTCTGATTGGCTGATTCCATCAGCCAATCAGAAAATTCCTACCTTAATTCCGATTGGCTGATAGAATCCTATCAGCCAATCGGAATTCGAGGGACGCCATCTTGGATGACGTCCCTTAAAGGAACAGTCATTCGTCGTTCAGTCGTCGGTCCGGATGGATGTTCCGCGCTGGATGTCTTCAGGATCCTGCCTCTTCGCTCCGGATGGAAGAAGATCGAAGATGCCGCCTGGATGATGACTTCAATCGGATGGAAGATCCTCTTCTGCCCCGCTTGGATGAAGACTTTGACCGGATCATGGACCTCTTCAGCCCCCGCTTGGGCTTGGATCAGGACATCGGAGGAGCTCTTCAGGACGGATCGGTGAACCTGGTATGGTGAAGACAAGGTAGGAAGATCTTCAGGGGCTTAGTGTTAGGTTTATTTAAGGGGGGTTTGGGTTAGATTAGGGGTATGTGGGTGGTGGGTTGTAATGTTGGGGGGGGGGGAGTATTGTATTTATTCTTTTACAGGCAAAAGAGCTGAAATTCTTGGGGCATGCCCCGCAAAGGGCCCTGTTCAGGGCTGGTAAGGTAAAAGAGCTTGTAACTTTTTTAATTTAGAATAGGGTAGGGAATTTTTTATTTTGGGGGGCTTTGTTATTTTATTAGGGGGCTTAGAGTAGGTGTAATTAGTTTAAAATTGTTGTAATATTTTTATTATGTTTGTAAATATTTTTTTATTTTCTGTAACTTAGATCTTTTTTATTTTTTGTACTTTAGCTAGTTTATTTAATTGTATTTATTTGTAGGAATTGTGTTTAATTAATTTATTGATAGTGTAGTGTTAGGTTAATTGTAGGTAATTGTAGGTAGTTTATTTAATTATTTTATTGATAGGGTAGTGTTAGGTTTAATTATATCTTAGGTTAGGACTTATTTTACAGGTAATTTTGTTATTATTTTAACTAGGTAACTATTAAATAGTTCTTAACTATTTAATAGCTATTGTACCTGGTTAAAATAATTACAAAGTTACCTGTAAAATAAATATTAATCCTAAAATAGCTATAATATAATTATAATTTATATTTTAGCTATATTAGGATGTATTTTACAGGTAAGTATTTAGCTTTAAATAGGAATCATTTATTTAATAAGAGTTAATTTATTTCGTTAGATAAAAATTATATTTAACTTAGGGGGGTGTTAGTGTTAGGGTTAGACTTAGCTTTAGGGGTTAATACATTTATTAGAATAGCGGTGAGCTCCGGTCGGCAGATTAGGGGTTAATAATTGAAGTTAGGTGTCGGCGATGTTAGGGAGGGCAGATTAGGGGTTAATACTATTTATGATAGGGTTAGTGAGGCGGATTAGGGGTTAATAACTTTATTATAGTAGCGCTCAGGTCCGCTCGGCAGATTAGGGGTTAATAAGTGTAGGCAGGTGTCGGCGACGTTGAGGGGGGCAGATTAGGGGTTAATAAATATAATATAGGGGTCGGCGGTGTTAGGGGTAGCAGATTAGGGGTACATAGGGATAACGTAGGTGGCGGCGATTTGCGGTCGGAAGATTAGGGGTTAATTATTTTAAGTAGCTTGCGGCGACGTTGTGGGGGGCAAGTTAGGGGTTAAGAAATATAATATAGGGGTCGGCGGGGTTAGGGGCAGCAGATTAGGGGTACATAAGTATAACGTAGGTGGCGGTCGGCAGATTAGGGGTTAAAAATTTTAATCGAGTGGCGGCGATGTGGGGGGAGCTCGGTTTAGGGGTATATAGGTAGTTTATGGGTGTTAGTGTACTTTAGGGTACAGTAGTTAAGAGCTTTATAAACCGGCGTTAGCCAGAAAGCTCTTAACTCCTGCTATTTTCAGGCGGCTGGAATCTTGTCGTTAGAGCTCTAACGCTCACTGCAGAAACGACTCTAAATACCGGCGTTAGAAAGATCCCATTGAAAAGATAGGCTACGCAAATGGCGTAGGGGGATCTGCGGTATGGAAAAGTCGCGGCTGTAAAGTGAGCGTTAGACCCTTTAATCACTGACTCCAAATACCAGCGGGCGGCCAAAACCAGCGTTAGGAGCCTCTAACGCTGGTTTTGACGGCTACCGCCGAACTCTAAATCTAGGCCTATGTCTTCTGTGATGTGATGTCATAATCTGTCCACCAATCGTGATGCACAGAATCAGCACATGCCCACACCACAACCACACACAACGTAGATAGGCTGTATGAGGGGCGGCTCCGGATGCTGCACCATGATTGGTGAATAGCAGGCAGCATGCCTGTATTTAAAATGGTGGCATTTGGGGCTTCTGCTTGTTACTATTCACATTGAAAAAGGCCAGTACTTGGGCCGAAACTAGTTTGTGCATTTTATTAGTGTTATTGCATGTTTTTTCACCCCTGGCACCTGATGCAGACGATTGCAGCTATCAGCCAGGAAACAGGGGGGTGAATACAGACACCTCAGACAATCCACAAAAAGAAGAGGTGGAAGGCTACTGAGCATCAGTAAAACGGTATATTTATTTCCAATGTTAAAAAATACACATGAAGGTGAACAAAGTCACAAACAAACAGGGAAGGAGACAGCAGTCTAACATGTTTCACGCATACTTGCGCTTAATCATAGATGCTGGGGACAAGTATAAACAGCTGCTTCATTTAAAGGGGCAGCACACCAATGAGAACATTCATTTAGTTAAATAATGCAATCATTGGTTATCAGCTTGTGCATTTGATTTGTGAGGTGTGTGTCCACAGTCAATGAAGCAGATCAGATAAAAACAAAATACAAAATACTTGTGAAGGGGTAGCAAAATCTGGTACATACACAAACAATATAAATAATATAAATATACTTATAAATGTATGCACCTTCAAGAAACATATATATATATATATACATGTGTATATGAAATATAGAACACCATTGAACACTTTAACATGTTTGCAAAACATCATATTAAGTTTGCAAGATAAATTAATCAATGGTATCCATATAATCATATAAAGACATATATTTCAAATTAAATGAACAAATCAAATACACAAATACAAATGTCATAAATGACATGAATTGCTGCATATTAAAATCAACTCTAAATAGAGAGGACCTAACAATATTCTATTATATACCAAAAACTACAAGTGTGTTTACATCGAAGTTAATGGGGTATGGGGATGGAAGGGGGGGTTGGGGGACTGTGGACACACACCTCACAAATCAAATGCACAAGCTGATAACCAATGATTGCATTATTTAACTAAATGAATGTTCTCATTGGTGTGCTGCCCCTTTAAATGAAGCAGCTGTTTATACTTGTCCCCAGCATCTATGATTAAGCGCAAGTATGCGTGAAACATGTTAGACTGCTGTCTCCTTCCCTGTTTGTTTGTGACTTTGTTCACCTTCATGTGTATTTTTTAACATTGGAAATAAATATACCGTTTTACTGATGCTCAGTAGCCTTCCACCTCTTCTTTTTGTGCATTTTTTGCGGTAGTCCGCCGCTATCCTTTGGTTGGCTCCACACCATTCCCCTTGTTCATACATGGTTTGACCCGCACTGCTTCCTGTACCCGGCGGATCATCACTGCAGCAGCACCTTCCTCCTCACTAGTGACTTCCGGATTAACCCTGTTGTGCTTGCTCGTGTATCAACGCTGGGATTCAATTTGGAAAACTTATCTCTGGGATTTGAAGTTTGTCAGAACACTAGACAGGTATGATCTTATTCTAAAGAATTTTACACAAGTGTACCCACTAAATATTGGCAGACGCGCGGTTCTCTGTGTTTTAATACAGGACACAGGTTAAGTGATGTCTCTGCGCTAAGAGTGTTCTTTACCTATCTTCTGCTTACCGCTGCTTACTGCTGTTTACCGCTGTTTGCCATCTCATGATTGCTTGTGTTGTGAACTGCCTGAGTGTTTTTTGACTCACCCAATAAGCATAACTGTGTTACTTGAACGATTAAGTTTTCCTTTTGTCATTGTATCCTTAGAGGTATTTAGCATTTGCTCTATCTCTGGCTGAAAAAATTAACTGGCAATAAGGGATACATGTCAAGCTTATAATCATTGCAGACTCTGATCTCTTTACATTTATTGATATTGATCAGGGGTATAATTAAAGGTGTGAGCAGCATCAGTTATTTCTTACTTTCCTAATATTTTTCAAAAAAATATTATTTATTCAACAATACACACAAACATGGAAGGTGAAGGGGGCAATTTGGCCACATTTTTGACATAGAAAATAGGAAACAGTTTTTTGAAACTGTTTTTTCTACTTCCGCAAGTTCTGCTACTGAAGGGGATTTGAAATATTTGTTTAACACCTTGGAAAGGTTACTTCTAACAGATTTACGTTCCATGTGGGATGTTGTAACCCTAAATCATAACATTGAATTCCAAAGGGTGCCAAGGGGTCTCAGATTAAAGAAATACCCCAATTATGATTTAGAAGATAATGCACTACAGGATGAATGGAACAATGCCCTTAATGAATGTTCTATAAAGCTATTGGGGATTCTGGTTAGAAGCAAGGAGCAAAAAAGAAACAACTTAAAAGAAAACATCCTAAACACCAAAGCAGACTTGAAGAAGCGCAAAACAGATGAACAATATGCAGTATTAAAATCACAAATGAAAGACAAAATAAAAAAAGAAGATGCAGAAATTGCTGCAAGGAAGAAAAACAAATTTCTAAGAGACCGTGAGGACTATGATAATAACAGAGTATATGATTGGTCCAGGTTCCGTAGACGAAATAGAAAACCTTCAAAAAAGCGCGCAACTGATGAAGAAAATAGTAAAACTCCTAAATCCATTCTTAAAAAGGATAAAGAACGCAGAGTAGTTTTCTCATCTACTGAACCAGAGTCTACAGACCATGATTCAGACTCTTCAGGATCCAGTGATGATACACCAGTTCCTGTGTCTCCCCATCCCTCTTCTCTTCCCTTCTCTATACAGGTTTCTTCAAAGAAGGATAAGAATAAGAACGAGATGGCGGTTCGCCCAAAAACACGCAACCAACAGAGTATCCCTTTAGGAAACGGACCCGAAGATCCAGAAGGAAGAAAAGAAAATACTTCAAGGAAACACAAGATACAGAAAAAGAAATGACTTTAAGTGTCATTAATTTATCTGACACAAAACTCACCCTGGATCATGAGAGAGTCTTGAAAAAGGGTCTAGGTTTTGCTCCCATGCATACATTTTCTGCCTTTAGAACACTCATTGATGTCAACAAATTTGTTCGAAAGTTGACCCTTAAAAGACTCTTTCATGACTCAGAGAAAAAAGTTACCTATGATGTTTATAATCCTATTGCACACAGCATTGATGAAAAAGTGGATTGGAATAAAATGTTTTCCTTTTCAGACATCTGCTTAATTGAAACTATTGATAATTTTGATACTAATGTCATAGGTACCACACCAGAGACCTTACCTATTCCAAAAAAGCATGAATCTAATTTTTATCCTAGGCACTTTAGGGGGAATTTCCTGAATACCTTTCATAAACGAGTGGAGGAGGATGTCCTGAAGCTGGAGGAAAAATGTTATTCCTCCAGCTTTAGGTCTAGTCAAAATTTAACTAATCAGGAGCGATCAGCCGTGAGAGACTTGGTTGAGAACGACGGCATTGTCATTCGCAATTCGGACAAGGGTGGCAATGTCGTCGTCCTTAACAAATCTGACTATATGTCAGAGGCCAACAGGCAACTTTCAGATGGGATCACCTATAGGAAACTAGATTTTGATCCTATTCATATTTTTTCTAAACAGTTAAATAAGCTTCTTGATGAAGCAGTCGCTTTGGGTATTTTCACTGCTGATCAATCCAAGAATCTTTTACCTATACATCCCATCACACCCATTTTTCATTATCTCCCTAAGACGCATAAGAGCCTTACATCCCCACCTGGTAGACCAATCATTTCAGGCATGGGCTCCCTTTTGGAGCCTATGTCTGAATGGATTGACAGTATACTACAACCACTGGTGACCAATCTTTACAGCTATACCAGGGATTCGGGTCATCTTTTGGAGATATTGAGTAACTTTGTTTGGCAGGCAGGTTATAAGTGGATTATAATTGATGCCACATCCCTATATTCCTCTATACCTCATGTGCACGGATGCCGGGCCTTGAGATTTTTCCTGGACAAGAATACCTCTTATCCAATAGAGACCAAAGAATTCATTGTTGAGGTTGTTGAGTTCCTACTTACCCACAACTATTTTATGTTTGATTCCGTTTTTTATTTACAGAACCAAGGAACAGCTATGGGGGCGAAATTTGCCCCCTCATATGCTAATCTATTTGTGGGTAGGTGGGAACTCCAACACATATATGATATACAGGAACCTTTCAGGTCCGGCATCCTGTTGTACATGAGGTATATAGACGACCTTATCTTTATTGTGAAAGAGGATTTTGTGTTTGATGACTTTTTGACACTATTGAATAACAATGATGTCAATCTTACATTTACAGGGTAGGTACATCATGATAATGTGAATTTTCTAGATCTTAACTTGTGTGGTGATGCCACCACACACAAGATCATTTCAACTACATACAGAAAAGAAACGGCAGGTAATACCTTACTTCATGCCACTTCATGCCACCCCAAACATCTAATAATCCATCCCTAGAAGCCAATTTATCAGGTTAAGATGAAATGCCAGCACCATGGAAAATTACATTGAAGGTGCGAATGATCTTATTACCAGATTAAAAGCCAGAGGATACGACGAGGAAGGGTTATATAGAACCTTTGAGGAGATTAAGGACTGGAAAACACCAAACAAATTGCACTTAGACAACATTAAGGATACAGCTGAAGGAATAAGACATGCCAATATTAAGGGTAACCAGAAGGGTTATTTGGATGAAAGGAGTATTGTCTTTTCAACTCAATATTCACCCCAATACAACTCCATATGTAGTATCATTAAAAAGCATCTACATTTATTGAAGGGTGATGAGGTTTTACAGTCTTATGTTAAAGATTGCAAATTCGTTGCAAAAAAGCCACCTACGTTAGCCTCTAAACTATCCCCCAGCTTAGTCAAAAATGAGATGAGACCTAGTGCTAATTGGCTTAGGGGTATAGGGAATTTTAGGGCACATCTCACGAATTGTTTAACTTGCGATACTATGGATTACACTAACAAGTTTAGTAGCAAGACCACAGGTGAATCCTTTGAGATGGATTTCTATGCTACATGTCTTACTGACTATATAGTGTATCTATTGGATTGCAAACTTTGTGGGGCCCAATACGTGGGACAATCGACCAGGACTCTCAGAGATCGAGCTAGGGAGCATTTAAGGGATATAAAGAAATTTAATAAAGATTCGGCTGTTGCCAAACATTTTAATCTCTTTCATTTCACTAATGTACCCAGTATCAAAATTAAGATCATAGACCTAGCGAGAACCCCACCCAGTGGGGGAGACAAATCAAAAATTCTGGACAGAAAAGAACTTTTCTGGATTTATAAATTAAAGACCAGGTCCCCTTTGGGTATTAATTTGGAATGGGATATGAGATACTTTGTTGACTAGAATACATCTTATTTAACATATTGAAAGCTATACATATATTTTCATATTAGTATATATTTTAGTATGCATCTCAATAGTCTCATTAGAATTATTTTCTCCCTTATAATAAATAAATAAATAAATAACTTTCTCCCCCATAAACACCTTTCCCCCCCCCCCCAACCCCCCCTTCCATCCCCATACCCCATTAACTTCGGTGTAAACACACTTGTAGTTTTTGGTATATAATGGAATATTGTTAGGTCCTCTCTATTTAGAGTTGATTTTAATATGCAGCAATTCATGTCATTTATGACATTTGTATTTGTGTATTTGATTTGTTCATTTAATTTGAAATATATGTCTTTATATGATTATATGGATACCATTGATTAATTTATCTTGCAAACTTAATATGATGTTTTGCAAACATGTTAAAGTGTTCAATGGTGTTCTATATTTCATATACACATGTATATATATATATGTTTCTTGAAGGTGCATACATTTATAAGTATATTTATATTATTTATATTGTTTGTGTATGTACCAGATTTTGCTACCCCTTCACAAGTATTTTGAATTTTGTTTTTATCTGATCTGCTTCATTGACTGTGGACACACACCTCACAAATCAAATGCACAAGCTGATAACCAATGATTGCATTATTTAACTAAATGAATGTTCTCATTGGTGTGCTGCCCCTTTAAATGAAGCAGCTGTTTATACTTGTCCCCAGCATCTATGATTAAGCGCAAGTATGCGTGAAACATGTTAGACTGCTGTCTCCTTCCCTGTTTGTTTGTGACTTTGTTCACCTTCATGTGTATTTTTTAACATTGGAAATAAATATACCGTTTTACTGATGCTCAGTAGCCTTCCACCTCTTTTTTTTGTGCATTTTTTGCGGTAGTCCGCCGCTATCCTTTGGTTGGCTCCACACCATTCCCCTTGTTCATACATGGTTTGACCCGCACTGCTTCCTGTACCCGGCGGATCATCACTGCAGCAGCACCTTCCTCCTCACTAGTGACCTCAGACAATCTACCTCCCTTACAAAGTTCAGAAAGGACCTCAAAACCTGGCTCTTCGACTGAATGCCCATCTCCTCCCCCCCCCTTTCTCCTATCCCCTATCCCCTTTCCCTTAGCGCCTTGAGAACCTCACGGGGGATTCGTTTGCACTCTATAAGTACCTGATAGATAGATAGATAGATAGATAGAGAATACATGCACTTTTTTATTTCACTTGATTATTTCGGTTGGTGGGGTTTAATTTATTATATAGAGGTTGTTTCCTCATTTTTACCTTTAATTATTAAGTTATTTTTTAATTCCTTACTACTTAGACTAGGAAAGAGTGCTTAACCCCTTAATGATCCCTCTCTGCATATCTCAAAACAGAATGCACCTGTCATGGTTGATTATATATTTCCTACCTGTTCTATGTTAAATTTTGCAAATATTATGTATAAATATTGTTTTTGTATTTTATTGTACCCAATCGTATAAATGCAATGTTTTATGGACCCAGGACATAATTGAAAATGAGAGAAATCTCAATGTATCCTTCCTGGTAAAATATTTTATAAATAAATAAATAATGACCACAGCACTTTTCCATTTTCTCTCCGTTTGGGACCAAGGCTATTTTTACATTTTTGCTGTGTTTGTGTTTAGCTGTAATTTTTCTCTTACTCATTTACTGTACCCACACATATTATATACCGTTTTTCTCGCCATTAAATGGACTTTCAAAAAATACCATTATTTTCATCATATCTTATAATTTACTATAAAAAAAATATGAAATATGAGGAAAAATTGGAATAAAACACACTTTTTCTAACTTTGACCCCCAAAATCTGTTACACATCTACAACCACCAAAAAACACCCATGCTAAATAGTTTCTAAATTTTGTCCTGAGTTTAGAAATACCCAATGTGTACATGTTCTTTGCTTGTTTTGCAAGTTATAGGGCCATAAATACAAGTAGCACTTTGCTATTTCCAAACCACTTTTTTTCAAAATTAGCGCTAGTTACATTGGAACACTAATATCTTTCAGTAATCCCTGAATATCCATTGACATGTATATATTTTTTTTTAGAAGACATCCCAAAGTATTGATCTAGGCCCATTTTGGTATTTTTCATGCCACCATTTCACCTCCAAATGCGATCAAATTTAAAAAAACGCTACATTTTTCACAATTTTAGGTTTCTCATTGAAATTATTTACAAACAGCTTGTGCAATTATGGCACAAATGGTTGTAAATGCTTCTCTGGGATCCCCTTTGTTCAGAAATAGCAGAGATATATGACTTTGGCGTTGCTTTTTGGTAATTAGAAGGCCGCTAAATGCTGCTGTGCATCACACGTGTATTATGGCTAGCAGTGAAGGGGTTAATTAGGTAGTTTGTAGGGAGCTTGCAGGGTTAATTTTAGCTTTAGTGTAGAGATCAGCCTTCCACCTGACACATCCCACCCCCTGATCACAAACAGCTCCCTTCCCTCCCCCACCCCACAATTGTCCCCGCCATCTTAAGTACTGGCAGAAAGTCTGCCAGTACTAAAAACATAATTTATGTAAGAACTTACCTGATAAATTCATTTCTTTCATATTAGCAAGAGTCCATGAGCTAGTGACGTATGGGATATACATTCCTACCAGGAGGGGCAAAGTTTCCCAAACCTCAAAATGTCTACAAATACACCCCTCACCACACCCACAAATCAGTTTAACGAATAGCCAAGAAGTGGGGTGATAAGAAAAAGTGCGAAAGCATAAAAAATAAGGAATTGGAATAATTGTGCTTTATACAAAAAAATCATAACCACCACAAAAAGGGTGGGCCTCATGGACTCTTGCTAATATGAAAGAAATGAATTTATCAGGTAAGTTCTTACATAAATTATGTTTTCTTTCATGTAATTAGCAAGAGTCCATGAGCTAGTGACGTATGGGATAATGACTACCCAAGATGTGGATCTTTCCACGCAAGAGTCACTAGAGAGGGAGGGATAAAATAAAGACAGCCAATTCCGCTGAAAAATAATCCACACCCAAAATAATTTAAATTTTATAATGAAAAAAAAACTGAAAATATAAGCAGAAGATTCAAACTGAAACAGCTGCCTGAAGAACTTTTCTACCAAAAACAGCTTCAGAAGAAGAAAACACATCAAAATGGTAGAATTTAGTAAAAGTATGCAAAGAAGACCAAGTTGCTACTTTGCAAATCTGATCAACCGAAGCTTCATTCCTAAACGCCCAGGAAGTAGAAACTGACCTAGTAGAATGAGCTGTAATCCTTTGAGGCGGAGTTTTACCCGACTCGACATAAGCATGATGAATTAAAGATTTCAACCAAGATGCCAAAGAAATGGCAGAGGCCTTCTGACCTTTCCTAGAACCGGAAAAGATAACAAATAGACTAGAAGTCTTTCGGAAAGTCTTAGTAGCTTCAACATAATATTTCAAAGCTCTAACTACATCCAAAGAATGCAAAGATTTCTCCTTAGAATTCTTAGGATTAGGACATAATGAAGGAACCACAATTTCTCTACTAATGTTGTTGGAATTCACAACCTTAGGTAAAAATTCAAAAGAAGTTCGCAACACCGCCTTATCCTGGTGAAAAATCAGAAAAGGAGATTCACAAGAAAGAGACGATAATTCAGAAACTCTTCTGGCAGAAGAGATGGCCAAAAGGAACAAAACTTTCCAAGAAAGTAATTTAATGTCCAATGAATGCATAGGTTCAAACGGAGGAGCTTGAAGAGCCCCCAGAACCAAATTCAAACTCCAAGGAGGAGAAATTGACTTAATGACAGGTTTTATATGAACCAAAGCTTGTACAAAACAATGAATATCAGGAAGATTAGCAATCTTTCTGTGAAAAAGAACAGAAAGAGCAGAGATTTGTCCTTTCAAGGAGCTTGCTGACAAACCTTTATCCAAACCATCCTGAAGAAACTGTAAAATTCTCGGAATTCTAAAAGAATGCCAGGAAAAATGATGAGAAAGACACCAAGAAATATAAGTCTTCCAGACTCTATAATATATCTCTCTAGATACAGATTTACGAGCCTGTAACATAGTATTAATCACAGAGTCAGAGAAACCTCTTTGACTAAGAATCAAGCGTTCAATCTCCATACCTTTAAATTTAAGGATTTGAGATCCTGATGGAAAAAAGGACCTTGCGACAGAAGGTCTGGTCTTAATGGAAGAGTCCACGGTTGGCAAGAAGCCATCCAGACAAGATCCGCATACCAAAACCTGTGAGGCCATGCTGGAGCTACCAGCAGAACAAACGAGCATTCCTTCAGAATCTTGGAGATCACTCTTGGAAGAAGAACTAGAGGCGGAAAGATATAGGCAGGATGATACTTCCAAGGAAGTGACAATGCATCCACTGCTTCCGCTTGAGGATCCCTGGATCTGGACAGATACCTGGGAAGTTTCTTGTTTAGATGAGAGGCCATCAGATCTATTTCTGGAAGTCCCCACATTTGAACAATCTGAAGAAATACCTCAGGGTGAAGAGACCATTCGCCCGGATGCAACGTTTGGCGACTGAGATAATCCGCTTCCCAATTGTCTATACCTGGGATATGAACCGCAGAGACTAGACAGGAGCTGGATTCCGCCCAAACCAGAATTCGAGATACTTCTTTCATAGCTAGAGGACTGTGAGTCCCTCCTTGATGATTGATGTATGCCACAGATGTGACATTGTCTGTCTGAAAACAAATGAACGATTCTCTCTTTAGAAGACTAAAGAGCTCTGAAAATTGCACGGAGTTCCAAAATATTGATCGGTAATCTCACCTCCTGAGATTCCCAAACCCCTTGTGCCGTCAGAGACCCCCACACAGCTCCCCAACCTGTAAGACTTGCATCTGTTGAAATTACAGTCCAGGTCGGAAGAACAAAAGAAGCCCCCTGAACTAAACGATGGTGATCTGTCCACCACGTTAGAGAGCGTCGTACAATCGGTTTTAAAGATATTAATTGAGATATCTTCTTGTAATCCCTGCACCATTGGTTCAGCATACAGAGCTGAAGAGGTCGCATGTGAAAACGAGCAAAGGGGATCGCGTCCGATGCAGCAGTCATAAGACCTAGAATTTCCATGCATAAGGCTACCGAAGGGAATGATTGTGACTGAAGGTTTCGACAAGCTGATATCAATTTTAGACGTCTCTTGTCTGTCAAAGATAGAGTCATGGACACTGAATCTATCTGGAAACCCAAAAAGGTTACCCTTGTCTGAGGAATCAATGAACTTTTTAGTAAATTGATCCTCCAACCATGATCTTGCAGAAACAACACAAGTCGATTCGTATGAATCGGAATATGCAGATATGCATCCTGTAAATCTATTGTAGACATATAATGCCCTTGCTGAACAAAAGGCAGGATAGTCCTTACAGTTACCATTTTGAATGTTGGTATCCTTACATAACGATTCAATATTTTTAGATCCAGAACTGGTCTGAAGGAATTCTCCTTCTTTGGTACAATGAAGAGATTTGAATAAAACCCCAGCCCCTGTTCCAGAACTGGAACTGGCATAATTACTCCAGCCAACTCTAGATCTGAAACACATTTCAGAAATGCTTGAGCCTTCGCTGGATTTACTGGGACACGGGAAAGAAAAAATCTCTTTGCAGGCGGTCTTATCTTGAAACCAATTCTGTACCCTTCTGAAACAATGTTCTGAATCCAAAGATTGTGAACGGAATTGATCCAAATTTCTTTGAAAAAAACGTAATCTACCCCCTACCAGCTGAGCTGGAATGAGGGCCGCACCTTCATGTGGACTTAGGAGCTGGCTTTGATTTTCTAAAAGGCTTGGATTTATTCCAGACTGGAGATGGTTTCCAAACTGATACCGCTCCTGAGGATGAAGGATCAGGCTTTTGTTCCTTGTTGTGACGAAAGGAACGAAAACGATTATTTGACCTGAATTTACCTTTAGACTTTTTATCCTGAGGTAAAAAAGTTCCTTTCCCTCCAGTAACAGTTGAGATAATAGAATCCAACTGAGAACCAAATAATTTATTACCCTGGAAAGAAAGGGAAAGCAAAGTAGACTTAGAAGACATATAAGCATTCCAAGTTTTAAGTCATAAAGCTCTTCTAGCTAAAATAGCTAGAGACATATACCTGACATCAACTCTAATGATATCAAAGATGGCATCACAAATAAAATTATTAGCATGTTGAAGCAGAATAATAATGCTATGAGAATTATGATCTGTAACTTGTTGCGCTAAAGCTTCCAACCAAAAAGTTGAAGCTGCAGCAACATCCGCTAAAGATATAGCAGGTCTAAGAAGATTACCTGAACACAAATAAGCTTTTCTTAGAAAGGATTCAATTTTCCTATCTAAAGGATCCTTAAAGGAAGTACCATCTGCCGTAGGAATAGTAGTACGCTTAGCAAGAGTAGAGACAGCCCCATCAACCTTAGGGATTTTGTCCCAAAACTCTAATCTGTCAGATGGCACAGGATATAATTGCTTAAAACGTTTAGAAGAAGTAAATGAATTACCCAAATTATTCCATTCCCTGGAAATTACTTCAGAAATAGCACCAGGAACAGGAAAAACTTCTGGAATAACTACAGGAGATTTAAAAACCTTATCTAAACGTTTAGATTTAGTATCAAGAGGACCAGAATCCTCAATTTCTAATGCAATTAGAACTTCTTTAAGTAAAGAACGAATAAATTCCATTTTAAATAAATATGAAGATTTATCAGCATCAACCTCTGAGACAGAATCCTCTGAACCAGAAGAACCACTATCAGAATCAGAATGATGATGTTCATTTAAAAATTCATCTGAACAATGAGAAGTTTTAAAAGACTTTTTATGTTTACTAGAAGGAGGAATAACAGACATAGCCTTCTTAATGGATTTAGAAACAAAATCTCTTATGTTATCAGGAACACTCTGAGTATTAGATGTTGACGGAACAGCAACAGGTAATGGAACTTTACTAAAGGAAATATTATCTGCATTAACAAGTTTGTCATGACATTCAATACAAACAACAGCTGGAGGAACAGCTACCAAAAGTTTACAGCAGATACACTTAGCTTTGGTAGCTCCAGCACCAGGCAGCGATTTTCCAGAAGTATCTTCTGACTCAGTTGCAACGTGGGACATCTTGCAATATGTAATAGAAAAAACAACATATAAAGCAAAATTAATCAAATTCCTTAAATGACAGTTTCAGGAATGGGAAAAAATGCCAGTGAACAAGCTTCTAGCAACCAGAAGCAATAAATAATGAGACTTAAATAATGTGGAGACAAAAGTGACGCCCATATTTTTTTAGTGCCAAATAAGAAGGCCACATTATTTGGCGCCTAAATGCTTTTGGCGCCAAAAATGACGCCACATCCGGAACGCCGACACTTTTGGCGCAAAAGAACGTCAAAAATGACGCAACTTCCGGCGACACGTATGACGCCGGAAACAGAAAAAAAAATTTGCGCCAAAAAAGTCCGCGCCAAGAATGACGCAATAAAATGAAGCATTTTCAGCCCCCGCGAGCCTAACAGCCCACAGGGAAAAAGTCAAATTTTAAGGTAAGAAAAAAATGATTGATTCAAATGCATTATCCCAAATATGAAACTGACTGCCTGAAAAAAAGGAATGTTGAACATCCTGAGTCAAGGCAAATAAATGTTTGAATACATATATTTAGAACTTTATAAAAAAGTGCCCAACCATAGCTTAGAGTGTCAAAGAAAATAAGACTTACTTACCCCAGGACACTCATCTACATGTTGTAGAAAGCCAAACCAGTACTGAAACGAAAATCAGCAGAGGTAATGGTATATATATAAGAGTATATTGTCGATCTGAAAAGGGAGGTAAGAGATGAATCTCTACGACCGATAACAGAGAACCTATGAAATAGACCCCGTAGAAGGAGATCATTGAATTCAAATAGGCAATACTCTCCTCACATCCCTCTGACATTCACTGCACGCTGAGAGGAAAACCGGGCTCCAACCTGCTGCGGAGCGCATATCAACGTAGAATCTAGCACAAACTTACTTCACCACCTCTATAGGAGGCAAAGTTTGTAAAACTGATTTGTGGGTGTGGTGAGGGGTGTATTTGTAGGCATTTTGAGGTTTGGGAAACTTTGCCCCTCCTGGTAGGAATGTATATCCCATACGTCACTAGCTCATGGACTTTTGCTAATTACATGAAAGAAATAAAAGGTTTTGTTTTTTTTTTTTGTTTTTTTAAATGAGCATATTTACATATGCTACTGTGTAGGATCCCCCCTTAGCCCCCAACCTCCCTGATCTCCTCAAAACAGCTCTCTAACCCTCCCCCTCTGCCTTATTGGGGTCCATCTTGGGTACTGGCAGCTGTCTGCCAGTACCCAGTTTGCAAAAATAAATGTTTTTTTTTAGTTTTTTTTGCGTTTTTTCTGTAGTGTAGCTTCCCCCCCCCCACAGAACAACCCCCACCCCCTGTCTGATGTATATTTTTATACATATATCCCCCCACTATTTCAACCTTTCACAAATATTTTTCTGTAGTGTAGCGGTTCCCACCCGCTCCCTCCCCGTGCACATGCGCGCGTCTGGCCATCCCTGCCCATGATCCCGCCCCCCTCCAGATCACCGGGGCCATCGATGGCCGTCACCCGCCTCCCATACCGGCTCCCACCCACCAACGAATATAGCCACCGATCTCCGGTGCAGAGAGGGCCACAGAGTGGCTCTCTCTGCACCGGATGAAAAGGTTATTGCAGGATGCCTCGATATCGAGGCATCACTGCAATAACCAGAAAGCAGCTGGAAGCGAGCAGGATTGCTTCCAGCTGCTTTCCAGACCGAGGACGTGCAGGGTACGTCCTTGGTCGTTAACGGACTTTTTTTTGAGGATGTACCCTGCACGTCCTTGGTCGTTAAGGGGTTAATAAACCCTTAACCTTTATTCTTAACTTTTATTGACTAAAAGAACGATATCATTATTATAAGGTAATATTTTAAGCGGTTCGTGAATGAACATCCATATATTTTTAAACAAACTTTTAGATTACGTTAATAAAGAGCGATTACTTTACTATCACTTTAATATTTCATGTTGCATTAGCGCACTTAATAAAATATGATCAGGTTTGCGAAACTTGTTGGGTGTACTTTTTTTCCCACTTTTCGCGATCCATTTAAAGGGATAGTAAAGTACAAATTAAACTTTCATGATTCAGATAGGGCATGTAATTTTCAACTTTCTAATTTACTTTTACCATGAAATTTGCTTTGTTCCTCTTGTTATTCTTAGTTGAAAGCTAAACCTAGGTAAGCTCATATGCTAATTTATAAGCCCTTGAAGGCTCATCTGAATGCATTTGACAGTTTTTCACAGCTAGAGGGTGTTAGTTCATGTGTTTCATATAGATAACACTGTGCTCATGCACGTAAAGTTATTTAAGATTCAGCACTAATTGCCTGAAATGCAAGTCTGTTAAAAGATCTGAGATATGGAGGCAGTCAGCAGAAGCTTAGATACAAGGTAATTACAGAGGTAAAAAGTATATTTCTATAACTGTTGGTTTTGCAAAACTGGGGAATGGTAAATAAAGGGATTATCTATCTTTTTAAACAATAACATTTTGGTGTTTACTATCACTTTAAGTCTATGGGGAATACATTAACACAGTTGCAATAATCAGACTTCAGTTCTTTGCACACTTCAGGTTAGAGCGTGAGCCAATACTAGTGGTGTTAATGCGTGAGCAGAAGCACAAACTACCGCTCCACTCGTCATCTAGTCTTTGATCTGCTTTGCTCTTCAAGTTTAAGGGTGATGATGCCCAGTTTGTTTCTAGGTTCCCACTGTTATCTTTATACTTTATGTACAATAACAGAATACTGTCTGTGTGAGATTTTTTTCCCCCTTGAACTTTGTATTGTATATGTACAGGTATATTTGCAAATAAAGCTTGTTAAAGAAAACCTAGTAAAGCTACTGGTTTGAATGTTTCTAGCCCTATGGGGCTGATTTATCATTTGTCTGGCGGACATGATCCGCTGTAGCGATCATGTCCGCCAGACATCGATAAATGCCAACAGCATACGCTGTCTGCATTTATCATTGCAGATTCGCGGCCAATCAACCACTAGCAGGGGGTGTCAATCAACCCGATCGTATCCAATCGGGCGGATTGCTGTCTTAAGACCGCTGCTTCTTAACTCCTGTTTCTGGCGAGCATGAAGGGTATTTGGCCCCATTGAGTCAATGACAAGACAATGACATATATGTGCAACTACTAATTACCAGCTAGCTCCTGGCAGTGCATTGCTGCCCCTAAGCCTACCTATGCATGATCTTTAATAAAGGATACAAAGAACTAAGAAAATGTGATTAAGTAAAAGTTGTTTAAAATTCCATGTTCTATCTGAATCATACATGTTTAAGACTTTATTGTCCCTTTTAACTCCTCTCCCTTTTGTTTAAAAACTGTATTGTCCCACACTCCCAGGAGAGGCAAACAATGTACTTAACATAGGTTTTCTTCAAAGTACTGCAGATCAATAGCTGGTTTAGGCAGTTCGCAGCAATCAGAGGAAAAGCAGAGTTTTAAAATTAGCTTTTTGGTCTCTTAAGGGAACATGTGACGAGCACAGCATTTTAAAAAAGGTAAAGGAGTTTATTTGGCCTAAAAGTATTATTATTAACATGATGTGCAGTAAATGGTATATTTGGTGTTTTTAATTCCATACTGCCCCCTAGAGGTTTATTGCTTGCAATTACAAATTAATATTTTTAAACATAAAATGTAAAAATAGTAAACAAGAATTAATTCAAGGAAGCAATATTATTAAAAATATAACAAAAAAAATTAAAAAGTGCTTAAAATGTTAGAACATAACATAGACAGATGATAGCACGGCAAATCTCCCAGTGAATATACAAGCTCAAGTGTTACAGTACTGTGTCTGCTGTCCATGTTCCCTGATGTTGGACATTCTTTACCTGCATGTCTCTGTCATCTAGCACCATTATCAATGGAAGAAATTAATGGAGATTCGATATGCTGCAGAGGGTTGATGGTCTAATGATCTCAGTGATTTTATAAATTAAAGGGATATGAAATTCATGATTCAGACAGAGCAAGCAATTGTAAGCAACTTTCTAATTTACTCCTATTATCAATCGGCTAGATTATGAGCTGTGCGCTAAGGTAAAAAAAGCAGCTTTAACAGGTCCTAACGCTGCTTTTTTATGCCCACTGCTATTACGAGTCTTGCAGTTATAGGTGTACCACACACTTTTTTGGCCTTACCGCAAACCTACTAACGCAAATTTCGTAAAGCCTTTTTTCTATGGGACTTCCATAGTGCTGGTATTATGAGTTTGTCCTGGGAGGCCAAAAAGTGAGCGTTACAGCCTCTACCGACAAGATTCCTAACCAATTTTAAAGTCAGTAGTTATGGGTTTTACGCTACAAAGCTGTAGCATAAAACTCATAACTAAAGTGCTAAAAAGTACACTAACACCCATAAACTACCTATTAACCCCTAAACCGAGGCCCTCCCGCATCGCAAACACTATAATAAAATTTTGAACCCCTAATCTGCCGCTCCGGACATCGCCGCCACTATAATAACCATATTAACCCCTAAACCGCCGCACTCCCCCCTCGCAAACACTAGTTAAATATTATTAACCCCTAATCTGCTGCCCCCAACATCGCGGCCACCTACATTATACTTATTAACCCCTAATCTTCCGCTCCGGACATCGCCGCCACCTACATTATATTTATTAACCCCTAATCTTCTGCTCCGGACATCGCCACCACCTACATTATATTTATTAACCCCTAATCTGCTGTCCCAACATAGCCGCCACCTACCTACATTTATTAACCCCTAATCTGCCGTCCCCAACATCGCCGCCACTATTTATAAATTTATTAACCCCTTAACCTAAGTCTCACCCTAACCCTAACATCCCCTAACTTAAATATAATTTAAATAAATCTAAATACAAATTACTCTTATTACCTAAATTATTCCTATTTAAAACTAAATACTTACCTATAAAATAAACCCTAAGCTAGCTACAATATAACTAATAAAATGAGAAAAAAGGAGGTCGATCCCAATATCCATAAAGTAAAAATTAGCCTTTATTTTCCAAATTAAAATGCAAACATGATACACACACAGAAAGTATCAGGTTTTACGCGTTTCGGCTAGTGCCGTACTCATAAACCTGATTAGGCACAGGTGAGTGCCCGCTTAAAAAGGTTACAAAAAAGATGGTTATTGGTTGGTGTTCAACACACCCCTATTAACCATTGAAGTACTGAAAGCACACAATGAATTAGTCACTTTAGAAAAAAGTAAGGAGATGGAAATATGCAAAAAAATATAATATTATAATATATGCAATACTATACAATACAATACTGTATGCAGGGGTCTGAGAATAACAGATAAGATAGACAGGTGATAGAAGACCAGTGCATTCAATATTAATACACATATATATAAGAGCTGTGGAATACACGTTGATTATGAGTAAAAGACTAACTTGTTTGTTGCTATGGTTACAAAACAGAGCAAAAAGATTGTTTAGATAATGTGATGGTAATACAAGTATAGTAAAGCATAATAAAGCAACCTTCTGGTGCATATATATATATCTTAAGCTAGACACATTATTGGTTAAAAATAATAAATGCTTTCTAATCTAACATTGTTCTGAACATAAGCAACTGTGTAATAAGAACATAGGAAAAAGTCAAAGTTTACTTATTAAACCTTTCATTTAAACTTATACTAATTATTAGTAAATGAGCATGCCCAAACAATAGAAGGTAGTACTTGACTCTTCTAATATCCCTATGAAGTTATAAACCTATTGTTAAGATTACGGCATATTATTTAGAAGAAATATATAAGTGTAATACTAGTGTATTTATTCTAAGCTAGTCTTTTCGTGAAAGTTTAGACTCACAACATGTGCTTTCCATGGAGATAGACTTGTAAGAGGTGCACTGGACCATGAAGCCAATTATTATTTCCAATGGTTGATGATGTCAAACTCAGAATTAAATCCACGTGGTATCTGAGTGTTCAACTTCATGATCCAGTACACCTCCTGCCTGGCCAAAATTTCATCCTTATTCCCTCCTCTGGGGGGCAATTTGATGGTTTCAATTCCTCGCCATCTGAAAGATCTAGTGTCCTTGTCGTGTACCTCAATAAAGTGTCGTGAGAGTGCCGAGCACGGTTTATCATTTTTGATGTAACCGAGATGCTCTCTAATCCTTGTCCGGACCTCCCTACTTGTCATTCCAACGTACTGTTTCGAATGTTCCTCGCACTCTATGAGGTACACGACATAGACACTGGAGCATTTAATGCATCCCTTTGAAAGATACTTTTCTCCTGTTGAGCATGAGAAAAAGTCTCTGCTCTCAACAACGGTGTCACAAGCCTTACACCTATGGTCACCACATTTGTATGTGCCATTGACTTGTAACCAGGAACTTCTGTTCCCTTTTTCCGATGGTAAGAGACTCGGGGACAGGAGGTTGCCCAAAGACAAATTCTTCGAGTAAACACATCTGAACCCCTTTTCTACTGTTGTTTTTAAGTGTACATCACCCAATAGGATAGGAAAATATTTCCTAATGATGTTACATACAGCAGAATAGTCTGAGGAATATTGGGTGATAAAGGTAAGCGGTCTATCTTGCTCTTTCACTTGATACTGTTGGTTGTTTGAGTTTCTTTCTACTGTGGCTACTTTTTTGGCTACACTGTCCAATAGTTTTGAGGGATAACCCCTATTCTTTAGTCTCTGTTTTATATCTTTGGTTTCTGCCTGAAAGTCTTTCTCATTGCTGCAAACTCTTCTAGCCCTCAGGAACTGACTTTTGGCGATACCACTGAATACATGTGGTGGATGTCCACTTTTATGGTGGAGAATTGTGTTCCCTGATATGGGCTTCCTGTATAATTTGGACTCAATCTTATGTGTCACAGAGTTTCCAATTAGTGTGACATCCAGGAAATTCACCATAGAGTGATGCCACTCATATGTAAACTTTAAGCCGTGACTGGCTTCATTTAGAAACCCAAAGAATGATTTAGCCTTTTCTTCACCCGACGACCAGATAAAGATCAGGTCGTCTATGAAGCGACGATAAAAAACTACCTCTGCTCCGAGGGGGCTATCCCCTCCATAGATGAAAAACCGTTCAAGCCAGCCCATATACAGGTTCGCATATGAGGGGGCAAACTTGGCCCCCATGGCTGTGCCTTGTTTTTGGAGATAAAAAACCCCCTCGAAGCAGAAGTAGTTATGCTCTAGTAAGTACTGGGTAATTCGTAAGATGTATCTTATGTTTTCTGATGACATATCAGCACTAGACTGTAGAAAAAATTCAATGGCCCTCAGGCCCATGTCATGGGGTATGGTGGAGTATAGAGAAACCACGTCAATGGTCAACCAGCTGTAATGTGCATGCCACTCAATGCACTCCAGCATACCCAACACATGTGAGGTGTCACGAATGTAACTTGGCAAGGCCAAAACATATGGCTGCAATACCCCATCCAACCAGTCACACAAGGGTTCTAAAAGAGAACCAATTCCTGATACGATGGGGCGACCCTTTACATTAGACACACTCTTGTGGACCTTGGGCAGGTGGTGGAAGATGGGGATGATCGGGTGCGTAACATATAAGGAATCCGCTGTTTGTTGGTCAAAGATTCCTAGATCAACCCCATCATCCAACATCTGCCCAAGCTCATATTGGAAACGTTTTGTTGGATTTTGATCCACAATAGAATATGTATTGTGGTCATTTAATTGGCGCAATGCCTCATTAACGTAATCCAATCGGTTGAGTACCACCACACTGCCTCCTTTGTCTGATTGCCTAATCACGATGTTGGCATTATTTTGTATTGAGAGGATGGCTTCTTTCTCCATTTTGGAAAGATTGTGTGTGACAGGAGCAGTGGATGCACTGAGTTTCTTCAGGTCATCCACTACTCGTGTATGGAATACCTCAAGTGATTTTCCTCTATTATGTATTGGGTAAAAATTGGAAGCAACTTTCCTCTGTGGGAATTTTTTGTCAATTATTGTGCTAGGTGCTGCAGATTCCCTCTCTAAACTTTCCAATGATGTTAAACTAACCGCTTCTTGAAAAGTAAGAGATGGCAAATTTGTGGGATTAGTGCTATTGCATATACTGGGTCTGGTGTCATCAGTTTTGGCTGTCATCTCAAAATGTTTGTTTAAAGTGATTTTTCTTATAAATCGATTCAGATCGATTATGGTTTGGAAAAGATTAAATTTCCTGTTTGGGCAAAAGCCCAAACCCAATTCTAGAATCTTGAATTCAGCTTTGTTAAGTGTATGTGAGGACAAGTTTATGACACTACTGGAGGTCGCTATTTTATTTGTTTGGGGTCCCTCAGAGTGTACCTGTGTTTGGGTGCATATGCCTGTTTCCCCCCACCTCCCTTGTGTTTTTTGGCCACACGAAAAACCTGTGATGTTGTGGCAACTTGATGTGATGTGCCCAATTCTGTTGGCTGATTCAAATGTGTAGTGTCTTGTTGCTTTGTCTGTGTGATCTTAGGTTTTGCACCTGTAGTGAGTTGGTTATGCTGAACCAGGTGGGTGACCTGTGGTCCAGATTCTACCTCCTCGCCACTCATTTCTAAATTGTCAGTGTACTCTGTGCCAGATCCCTCATCACCAGAAGTGGAAGCCCCCTGTGATGACAAATCATCATCTGTTGTTTCGGGATCAGAGAAAGTTACTCTTTTCTTTGATTTATTATTCTTTCTCTTTTTTTGATGAGGGATATAGGGCTGTATATCACTGTTCACAGTAGTGCATGTATTACTATCTGCTGTGTTGGGGTGGCTATTGTTGGTTTTATTGTTGTTTTTTATTTGGGCATTTTGTTTGTTGTTGTACTTCCTTCTATTACGTTTATTTGTTCTTTGCCAAATGAACACCTGGTTATCAGAGTAATCTTTTTGGTCACGTAAGAATTTAGTGTGTTTTATGGAAATCAAATCCTGTCTTGAAGATTCAACAACATCCCTAAGCATCACATCAAAACATACATATTCATCACTGACTTTAAAATTATTCAATTCAGCTTGTAATTTTGCAATTTCATTGCGCACCATAATCAATTGATCACTTTTGTATTTAATAAGCATACCCATGAGTCTTAAAGAGCATTCTGAGAGTATATTGTTCCACTCTCTAATAAAGTCCTGATCAGTCACTTCAAAATTTGGAAACTTTTTAACTCTTAGACCCCTGGGAATCATGTGTAATGCTAGATATTTGTTAAGGATCCATGTATCTAGTTTGAGTCTTATTTCCTTGAGTCTCAAGATTTCCAAATTGTTGAACAGGTCTCCTAGTTTAACATCCACAGATACAGTTGAAAAGAACT
Organism: Bombina bombina; assembly: GCF_027579735.1. NCBI lineage: Eukaryota > Metazoa > Chordata > Amphibia > Anura > Bombinatoridae > Bombina > Bombina bombina. The sequence continues at coordinate 207,166,296 of NC_069505.1, read as the reverse complement.
CTTCCAATTCCAGACCCTCCAAGTCCTGATCATTTAAACTAATAAGTGAGTAATACTGTGTGCTATCAATAGTGGTATTCATGTTGTTTTGGCTTTAAGCAAATCGAAGGCAACCATAAACAGCTAAGCTTGGGTAAACACAGTGTCAAGGAAATAACAATAAAAGAAGGATAATACTGTGTTTTAACCCAGGTAAGCTGATTAATTAGTAATGAGCGTGTTCACAGCCTTGTGTATAACAATCTTCAGTGATAATCAGGATATAACCCCTTGTCAAGCTTGTGACAGACGAAATCCTTAGTTAATGCAATGTAAGGACTCACCCGCTGCGACCAAGTAAAACTCCGTCAGACGAGTATCCACTGTGTGCGGAAATGGAGCCGTCCAGGCGCTCCAACTACTCGTCACCTCCCAAAGAACGGTCACTCGATACCGCCACTACTCGTCAGGTGCTGCGTCTGCAAGCACCTCAGCTGCGCGGCTCCTCGTTGAACCGGTTCCGGTCTGCCTCCAGGTGCAGACATCCAATGGGAATCCGTGTGTTGGGTCGAGTGCTGGGTGGTCAGCCAATCATATGCAAGGAAACGACTTGTTTGAGAAAGGTATCACCAAAGCTGCTTTGTTTTCTCCAAAAATAAAAAGAGCACTTTGTCCGCCCTTGGTTGCCTCTAAGATGCTGAAGGATAGAGGGTATCAGAAAAGGATTCCTTGTAATCCTTGGAGGGTAATCAAATGAGAAAAAAGGAGGTCGATCCCAATATCCATAAAGTAAAAATTATTTTCCAAATTAAAATGCAAACATGATACACACACAGAAAGTATCAGGTTTTACTCTTTTCTAAAGTGACTAATTCATTGTGTGCTTTCAGTACTTCAATGGTTAATAGGGGTGTGTTGAACACCAACCAATAACCATCTTTTTTGTAACCTTTTTAAGCGGGCACTCACCTGTGCCTAATCAGGTTTATGAGTACGGCACTAGCCGAAACGCGTAAAACCTGATACTTTCTGTGTGTGTATCATGTTTGCATTTTAATTTGGAAAATAAAGGCTAATTTTTACTTTATGGATATTGGGATCGACCTCCTTTTTTCTCATTTGATTACCCTCCAAGGATTACAAGGAATCCTTTTCTGATACCCTCTATCCTTCAGCATCTTAGAGGCAACCAAGGGCGGACAAAGTGCTCTTTTTATTTTTGGAGAAAACACAGCAGCTTTGGTGATACCTTTCTCAAACAAGTCGTTTCCTTGCATATGATTGGCTGACCACCCAGCACTCGACCCAACACACGGATTCCCATTGGATGTCTGCACCTGGAGGCAGACCGGAACCGGTTCAACGAGGAGCCGCGCAGCTGAGGTGCTTGCAGACGCAGCACCTGACGAGTAGCGGCGGTATCGAGTGACCGTTCTTTGGGAGGTGACGAGTAGTTGGAGCGCCTGGACGGCTCCATTTCCGCACACAGTGGATACTCGTCTGACGGAGTTTTACTTGGTCGCAGCGGGTGAGTCCTTACATTGCATTAACTAAGGATTTCGTCTGTCACAAGCTTGACAAGGGGTTATATCCTGATTATCACTGAAGATTGTTATACACAAGGCTGTGAACACGCTCATTACAAATTAATCAGCTTACCTGGGTTAAAACACAGTATTATCCTTCTTTTAATATAACTAATAGTTACATTGTATCTAGCTTAAGGTTTATGTTTATTTTACAGGCAAGTTTGTATTTATTTTATCTAGGTAGAATAGTTACTAAATAGTTATTAACTATTTAATAACTACCTAGCTAAAATAAATACAAATTGACCTGTAAAATAAAACCTAACCTAAGTTACAATAACACCTAACACTACACTACAATTAAATAAATTCCCCACATTAAATACAATTAAATAAAATTAGCTAAATTACCACACAAAAAAAACACTAAATTGCAGAAAATAAAAAACAAATTACAAGATATTTAAACTAATTACACCTAATCTAAGAGCCCTATAAAAATAAAAAAAGCCCACCAAAAATAAAAAACCTTAGCCTAAACTAAACTACCAATAGCCCTTAAAAGGGCCTTTGGCGGGGCATTGCCCCAATGAAATCAGCTCTTTTACCTGTAAATAAAAAATACAAATACCCCCCAACAGTAAAACCCACCACCCACACAACCAACCTTACAAATAAAAGCCTAACTAAAAAACCTAAGCTCCCCATTGCCCTGAAAAGGGCATTTGGATGGGCATTGCCCTTAAAAGGGCATTTAGCTCTATTGCTGCCCAAAGCCCTAACCTAAAAAATAAACCCACCCAATACACCCTTAAAAAATCCTAACACTAACCCCCGAAGATTCACATCCAAGCGGCAAGATGTCCTCAACGAAGCCGGCAGAAGTGGTCCTCCAGACGGGCAGAAGTCTTCATCCAGACGGCATCTTCTATCTTCATCCATGCGTCGCGGAGCATCCTCTTCCAACGAAGTCTTCTTGCTGAATGAATATCTCTTTAAGTGACGTCATCCAAGATGGCGTCCCTTAGATTCTGATTGGCTGATAGAATTCTATCAGCCAATCGGAATTAAGGTAGAAAAAATCCTATTGGCTGATGCAATCAGCCAATAGGATTAAAGTTCAATCCTATTGGCTGATCCAATCAGCCAATAGGATTGAGCTTGCATTCTATTGGCTGATTGGAACAGCCAATAGAATGCCAGCTCAATCCTATTGGCTGATTGCATCAGCCAATAGGATTTTTTCTACCTTAATTCCAATTGGCTGATAGAATTCTATCAGCCAATCGGAATCTAAGGGATGCCATCTTGGATGACTTCACTTAAAGGTACATTCATTCCGAATAAGCCGTCGTTGGAAGAGGATGTTCCGTGTCGGATGTCTTGAAGATGGAGATAGAAGATGCCGTCTGGATGAAGACTTCTGCCCATCTGGAGGACCATTTCTGCCCGTCTGGAGGACCACTTCTGCCAGCTTCGTTGAGGACATCTTCCCGCTTGGATGAAGACTTCTCCCGGTAAGTGAATCTTCGGGGGTTAGTGTTAGGATTTTTTAAGGGTGTATTGGGTGGGTTTATTTTTTAGGTTAGGGCTTTGGGCTGCAATAGAGATAAATGCCCTTTTAAGGGCAATGCCAATCCAAATATCCTTTTCAGGGCAATGGGGAGCTTAGGTTTTTTTAGTTAGGCTTTTATTTGGGGGGTTGGTTGTGTGGGTGGTGGGTTTTACTGTTGGGGGGGTTGTTTGTATTTTTTCTTACAGGTAAAAGAGCTGATTTCTTTGGGGCAATGCCCCGCAAAAGGCCCTTTTAAGGGCTATTGGTAGTTTAGTTTAGGCTAGGGTTTTTTTTTATTTTGGGGGGGCTTTTTTATTTTGATAGGGCTATTAGATTAGGTGTAATTAGTTTAAAGATCTTGTCATTTGTTTTTTATTTTCTGTAATTTAGTGTAATTTAGCTAATTTTATTTAATTTATTTAATTGTATTTAATGTAGGGAATTTATTTAAGTGTAGTGTAGTGTTAGGTGTTAGTGTAACTTAGGTTAGGTTTTATTTTACAGGTAAATTTGTATTTATTTTAGCTAGGTAGTTAGTAAATAGTTAATAGCTTTTTAGTAACTATTCTACTTAGTTAAAATAAATACAAACTTGCCTGTAAAATAAAAAAAAAACCTAAGCTAGCTATAATGTAACTATTAGTTATATTGTAGCTATCTTACGGCTAGATTTAGAGTTGGGCGGTAGCCGTCAAAACCAGCGTTAGAGGCTCCTAACGCTGGTTTTTACCGCCCTCTGGTATTTGGAGTCAGTCAGGAAAGGGTCTTTACAGCTGCGACTTTTCCATACCGCAGATCCCCCTATGCCATTTGCGTATCCTATCTTTTCAATGGGATCTTTCTAACGCCGGTATTTGGCTGAAGTGAGCGTTAGAAATCTAACGATAAAACTCCAGCCGCAGAAAAAAGTCAGTAGTTAAGAGCTTTCTGGGCTAACGCCGGTTTATAAAGCTCTTAACTACTGTGCTCTAAAGTACACTAACACCCATAAACTACCTATGTACCCCTAACCCGAGGTCCCCCCACATCGCCGCCACTCTATTAAATTTTTTTAACCCCTAATCTGCCACTCCGTACACCGCTGCCAGCTACATTATCCCTATGTACCCCTAATCTGCTGCCCCTAATACCGCCGACACCTATATTATATTTATTAACCCCTAATCTGCCCCCCCAACGTCGCCGCCACCTACCTACACTTATTAACCCCTAATCTGCCCCCCCCCAATGTCGCCGCCACCTACCTACACTTATTAACCCCTAATCTGCCGAGCGGACCGCACCACTACTATAATAAAGTTATTAACCCCTAATCCGCCTCACTCCCACCTCAATAACCCTATAATAAATAGTATTAACCCTTAATCTGCCCTCCCTAACATCGCCGACACCTAACTTCAAGCATTAACCCCTAATCTGCCAACCGGAGCTCACCGCTACTATAATACATTTTTTAACCCCTAAAGCTAAGTCTAACCCTAACACTAACACCCCCCTAAGTTAAATATAATTTAAATCTAACGAAATAAATTAACTCTTATTACATAAATTATTTCTATTTAAAGCTAAATACTTACCTGTAAAATAAACCCTAATATAGCTACAATATAAATTATAATTATATTGTAGCTATTTCAGGATTAATATTTATTTTACAGGCAACTTTGTAATTATTTTAACCAGGTACAATAGCTATTAAATAGTTCATAACTATTTAATAGTTACCTAGTTAAAATAATTACAAAATTACCTGTAAAATAAATCCTAACCTAAGTTACAATTAAACCTAACACTACACTATCAATAAATTAATTAAATAAAATACCTACAATTATCTACAATTAAACCTAACACTACACTATCAATAAATTAATTAAATACAATACCTACAAATAACTACAATGAAATAAACTAACTAAAGTACAAAAAATAAAAAAGAACTAAGTTACAAAAAATAAAAAAATATTTACAAACATTAGAAAAATATTACAACAATTTTAAACTAATTACACCTACTCTAAGCCCCCTAATAAAATAACAAAGCCCCCCAAAATAAAAAAATGCCCTACCCTATTCTAAATTAAAAAAGTTCAAAGCTCTTTTACCTTACCAGCCACTGAAAAGGGCCCTTTGTGGGGCTTGCCCCAAAGAATTCAGCTCTTTTGCCTGTAAAAAAAAAACGTACAATATCCCCCCCCCAACATTACAACCCACCACCCACATACCCCTAATCTAACCCAAACCCCCCCTTAAATAAACCTTACACTAAGCCCCTGAAGATCTCCCTACCTTGTCTTCACCTCACCGGGTTCAGCGATCGGTCCAGAAGAGGGTCCGAAGTCTTGATCCAAGCGGCGGCTGAAGAACTCCATCATCGGGCTGAAGTCGGAAGTCCATCATCGGGATGAAGTCTTCTATCAAGCCGCATCTTCAATCTTCTTTCTTCCGGAGCGGAGCCATCTTCTTCCCAGCCGACGCGGATCCAACCTCTTCAAGCAACGCCTACTCGCCGAATTACGGTTCCTTTAAATGACGTCATCCAAGATGGCGTCCCTCGAATTCCGATTGGCTGATAGGATTTTATCAGCCAATCGGAATTAAGGTAGGAATATTCTGATTGGCTGATGGAATCAGCCAATCAGATTCAAGTTCAATCCGATGGCTGATCCAATCAGCCAATCAGATTGAGCTTGCATTCTATTGGCGAGCTCAATCCTATTGGCTGATTGGATCAGCCAATAGGATGAAAGCTCAATCCTATTGGCTGATTGCAACAGTCAATAGGATTTTTTCCCCTTTAATTCAGATTGGCTGATAGAATTCTATTAGCCAATCGGAATGTAAGAGACGCCATCTTGGATGACGTCATTTAAAGGAAACTTCCTTCTGCAAGAGACGTCGGAAGTAGAGGATGCTCCGCGCCGGATGTCTTGAAGATGGAGCCGCTCCGCGCCGGATGGGTGAAGTTAGAAGATGCCGTCTGGATGAAGACTTCTGCCCGCTTGGATGAAGACTTCTGTTGGCTTCGCTGAGAACTTCTGCCGCTTGGATGAGGATGGATGTCCGGTCTTCGAAAACTGTAAGTGGATCTTCGGGGTTAGTGTTAGGTTTTTTTAAGGGTTTATTGGGTGGATTTTAATTTTAGGTTAGGGACTTTGGGCTGAAAAAGAGCTAAATGCCCTTTTAAGGGCAATGCCCATCCAAATGCCCTTTTCAGGGCAATGGGGAGCTTAGGTTTATTAGATAGGTTTTCATTTGGGGGGTTTGGTTGTGTGGATGGTGGGTTTTACTGTTAGGGGGGTGTTTGTATTTTATTTTACAGGTAAAAGAGCTAATTTCTTTGGGGCAATGCCCAGCAAAAGGCCCTTTTAAGGGCCATTGGTAGTTTATTGTAGGCTAGGGTTTTTTTTATTTTGTGTAACTTAGTGTTTTTTATTTTGTGTAACTTTGTGTTTTTTATTTTGTGTAACTTAGTTATTTTTTTGTAACTTAGTAAGTCTTTATAGTAGATTTAAATAACTTGAGAAGGGTTAGGTTTTTAAAAATGTAATATAGTTAATTTAATTGTTAGTTTAATGTAATTTTAGTATAATAGGGTAGGTTAATTAATTAATAGTTTAATATAGTTTAATGTAATTGCAGGATAATAGTTAGTGTAGGTTAATTAGTAGTTTAACATAGTTTATTTTAATTTTAAAGGTAAGTTTAAATTTATTATAAGATAGGGATGAGTTAATATTTAATGTAAAGTTAGCGGGTTGTTAGGTTTAGGGGTTAATAGCTTAATTTAGTTTATGGCGATGTGGGGGGCTAGCGGTTTAGGGGTTAATAGGTTTAGTAAGTGGTAGTGATGTGGGAGGCCAGGGGTTTAGGGGTTAATACATTTATTTAGTTGCGGAGGGGTCCGGGAGTGGAGGGATAGGGGTTAATACATTTATTTAGTTGCGATGGGCTCAGGGAGCGGCGAGATAGGGGTTAATACATTTATTTAGATGCGGTGGGCTCCGGGAGCAGCGGGATAGGGGTTAATACATGTATTTAGGTGCGGTGGTGTCGGGGAGCGGCGGGATAGGGGTTAATATATTTATTTAGTTAAGGCGGTGTCGGGGAGCAGCAGGATAGGGGTTAATAACATTATGTAGATGGCAGCGATGTCGGGCGGCAGATTAGGGGGGTTTAGACTCAGGGTTTATGTTAGGGTGTTAGGTGTAAACGTAATTTGTTTTCTACCATAGAAATCAATGGGATATCTGGCAGCATTGAACATAAGTTTTCGCTGCTTTCCGACTCCCATTGATTCCTATGGCATCCGGGGCCTCCAGGGTGGCGGATTGAAAACCAGGTACGCTGGGCCGGAATAGTGGCAAGCGTACCTGTTAGAAATTTGATAACTTGCAAAAGTTGTCAGATAGTGCCGAATTTGTATTCAGAACATCTGTAATGACGTAAGCATCGATCTGTGTCTAATTGAGACCGGCGGATCGTATGTTACGTCACAAATTTCAACTTTTGGCGGTCTGTAGGCTTTGATAAATGGGTCGAATCAAGCTCGCCACAATTACGTTGCGGAATTCCAGCATATTTGCGGTTGACGGCTTGATAAATATCCCTCATAGGGTGGAAAACACTTGACTTGTCACTCTATGGAGTTTCGTCTGCCCCTCACTGTCACAGCAGAACCTGCCCGATGTTAAAGAAATAACAATATTGTATGTTGCTCAATAGTGATTTGATTGTTTGAATACCCCTTATACATCTCCCTTAAGCTCCCTACAGCTGCCCATCACCTTTCGGGTTTGCGGGGCTTGGTTATGTCAGTGGCATCCCCAGACCCCACATTCCTGTAGATGTCAAAACCATTGGCCACCTAATAGCAGGCCTTAAAGGGGCATGAAACCCAATTTTTTTTGTGTTACATATGATAAATGTTAATATGTTTCAGATTTTTTTTAAAGCCAGGGTTTATACCACAAGTAGAATTTGCAAAATTAAAAGGAGCATGAAACCCAACATTTTTCTTTCGTCGTTTGGATAGAGCATAAAATGTTAAACAACTTTCCAATTTACTTCTATTCTCAAATGTGCTTTTTACTCTTTGTATATTTTGTTGAAAAAGCAGCAATGTACAACTGGGAGCTAGCTGAATTATCAAATGGGCCAATGACAAGAGGCATATAAGTGCAGCCACCAATCAGCGGCTAGCTCTCAGTAGGGCATTGTTGCACCTGAACCTACCTAAATAGGGCATCAATAGAACAAAGCAATTTAGATAACAGAAGTGAATTAGAAAAGTTGTTTTGTATGCTCTGTCTAAATCATTAGTTGAATTTGACTTTACTGTCCTTTTTTGTTTTACAGTGTAATTTTACTTATCGGCCTCCATGTACTAACAGGCGGGCGGACAGCTTCTCAACTCACGAAGCTGTTCTCCCGCCTTCGTTACACACGGGCATTGGATCTGTTGATCCACTGGCCTGTATGTATCATTACACACTCATCGCAGTGTGTAATGCCCGCCTCTTCATTCGCGCGACTGAAGGGGCTGTCAATCACTGAGAGCTCTCTCTCTCTGTGATTTTCCCTCTGAGGTGGTGTAGGGTGCAAGAAGCCGCGGTCTAATGACCGTGGCTTCTTACATTGCGGGAAGACGGCTTGCCTATGCGAACCTGCCCCGCGAGGGCTCCGGAGCAGCTTTTGCTGCTTTACATGGAGCCCATTGTGGTGTGATCTACAGAACAGACCTCCAAATAGAGTAGCACACTGTCAGTTATGCATGCACTTTTCTTGTGTGCATGTAAAATGACAGTAAAGTGCATACAGAATGCAATTAAAACAAAACAATAAGCTTGTTATTCAATTTGCTTCATTCTCTTGGTATTCTTTATTGAAGAATGTACCTAGATTGTGTCAGGAGGTTGCCCATGTCCTTAGCACTCTATGGCAGCAATGTTTTGCAACATGCTTGAGCTCCAATTAGACTATTTTGTATACTAAAAAAAATACCAAGATAAAGAAGTAACTTGGAATTTTTATTGTAATTGAATGAGCTTTCTAAATCAGGAAAAATAAAGTTTAATTTTGATTTTACTGTCCCTTTTAGACATTGCAGAAAAAAGCACTGAACAGACAACCAGCTGAATCTTGTAAACACAGCCCGAGAGAAGAGATTTTACGGGTTCAGCGTCGGTGAATAATGAAAACATTCGTGTGTTCAGTTATTCACAGAGAAAAGAGGAAGAACGACAGTGACATATGTGACTATAGAGCGGAGCACAAACCGAGTCTGCGCCGTAAATGTGACGTCACAAGGAACTTCCGCGAGCTTTACGTATTGTCCTAAGCAGGCAGCCGTAGTCTCCAGCTGGAGGCCTCTGTGGTGGAAACATGTCGCGCGGCTCCATAGAAATCCCCCTTCGTGACACCGATGAGGTCTGATGGGAACGAGGGAGTAATCTGTGTATTGTTTGTGATCGGCTGTGTGTGTGATCTGTATATAATGAGCAAGTGATATGAAAGCCCGACCGTTCCGTGAGCGAACCCCGATGATCTGACTTGTAAACAGTTTCCCACTGTTGTTTGAACGTGATGATATACTCTTATATTGCCTGACTTGTGAACAGCCCCCTTCTCACCGCTCTATTGCGCCCCCCCATACTAGTAAACATATGTACAGACCCCCCTCCCCTCCATAGTAGTAAACCTATGTACAGATCCCCTTCCCCTCCATAGTAGTAAACCTATGTACAGTTTCCCCTGTACTGCCTGGCATGTGTATAACCCCCCCCCCCCCCATATTAGTAAACCTATGTACAGATTCCCTGTACTGCTGCGCCTGAACTCTGAGCAAATCCCAAAGTGACTAATTTGTGAGCCTAACCACCTATTAAATTGTGACACCATATTATTATATGTATATATAGAGAGAGAGATTTATGTATAAACAGTTAAGCATTGCATTGAAAATAAAAGTTTTAAAAGCAAAAGAAAAATCTGTTTGCAATTTAGGGCTAAATAAAATCATACTACTACGTTGGTCAAGCAATCACTGTGTAGAATGTAGCAGAGTTGGCCTTTTAAAGTTTGGGTTCTGCACTTCATTGTGTAAATTACATAGGTGGGGGGGATACAGAAAAAGGGGCAAACAATAATAAAAATACATTACAGAGTAATTCACTACATGTAACATTTTACAGGGCATGTAATTTGGACTTTTATGCTCTTTTTTTTTTTTTTTTTTTTTTTTAAATGTTTAGAAGTAACTTACTCTCTGAATTTTAAATGACCAGTAGATTTTTTATTTATTTATTTTTTTACAAATTTCAAAATGTTCTTCAATTTGACAGCCCTCTGCTTATACTACAGTTATGTGAATGTTTATTGTAACATTTAAAATAGCATGGAAATTATACAAAGTTTTTTATAAGGTATGAAAATAAAAAAAAACAATAGGCATAAGTAAAACAAATCTAGAAAAATAAATAAAAATAACTAGTTTAATGTGATGTTCTGGATACTGTTGCTTTGGCTGAGTTTGAGACATTTGCAAATCTTTTTCTATAGGTCATTGAGCTTGACTTTGACCAGCTACCAGAAGGGGATGAAGTTATAAGTATCTTGAAACAGGAACATACCCAGCTGCACATATGGATTGCTTTGGCGGTGAGTAGACCTGTTAAAGGGACATATTAGTCAATATTTACTATAAAATAGCTTTCACTTAAATGGCAATTTAATACTGTAAAGGCTCATAATCAATAAATACTGTGAATTTAAAATTAGCAGTAGATTTTTCTTTCTGACAAATTAAAAAAAGTTCCTATTATTTACCCACCCCTGTATCATGTGACAGCCATCTGCGAATAACAGATGTATACGCAGCATATACACTATATAATTGCACATACTCAGTAGGAGCATATAAAAAGACTGCACAGTTTGATATTGGAAGTAAATAGGACATTTTTCTCCTGTGTGTATGTGTGTGTTTTTTTGTTGTTTTGTTTTTTTTCTATGTCCTATCTGAAATCATGAGTCTCTTTAAAGGGACACTGAACCCAAATTTTTTTGTTCGCAATTCAGATAGAGCAGGCGATTTTAAGCAACTTTCTAATTGATTCCTATTGTCAAATTTTCTTCATTCTCTTGCTATCTTTATTTGAAATGCAAGAATGTAAGTTTAGATGCCGGCCCATTTTTGGTGAACAACCTGGGTTGTCCTTGCTGATTGGTGGATAAATTCATCCACCAATAAAAAAGTGCTGTCCAGAGTCCTCAACCAAACAAAAAGCTTAGAGGCCTTCTTTTTCAAATAAAGATAGCAAGAGAACGAAGAAAAATTGATAAAAGGAGTAAATTAGAAAGTTACTTAAAATTACATGCTCTATCTGAATCAAGAAAGAGAAAACATTTGGGCTCAGTGTCCCTTTAAACAAATAACAAAAGGAAGTGCATGTTTATGTGAAGCAGACTCCTACTGCTCACTGGCTGAAAAAAATGCACACAGAAAAAATAAATGGGTTTATTCAGCACAGGAACTTTTTTTATTATTATTTTTATTTAAAGCAATGCTTTATAACATATTTTAACATGTTCACTTTTAGGTAGTACATTTGAGTATTATATCCCTTTTTGAATCAAAATAATGCATTTGCAACACTAGAAAGGTCTTTGCTGCATCTTTAATTTTCTAGTCCGGAGCCTGTAGTTTGTGACTAGTGATTTAGAAGCACAAGCTATCATACTGAAACAATAAGAAGTGGTGTTTTTTTCCATATTACCCAATATTTCTAGTGTTCATTACTTTTTTTTTATTGCTTTAATCTTGTTTGTGCATCTCCTACATTTTTACATTTTCTTTTCACTGGCTGATAGGGACAGCTCAGAGAGAAAAACATGTTGTTTTTTTCAGCACATTTACATTCTATTTTTATTATTATTATTATTATTATTATTATTATTATTAAACAAAAAAAAAGTTCTCAAACATTCAATTTTAAACAGAACAGAGAAGATCTTTTAATAATAAACAATAGTATTATTGTATGAAATATTTCTGTGAAGCTTAAAGGGATACTAACCCCACATTTTTTTCTTTCATGATTCAGATAGAGCAGGCAATTTTAAGCAACTTTCTAATTTACTCCTATTATCAATTTTTCTTTGTTCTCATGTTATCTTGATTTGAAAAAGCAGTAATAAAAGGTTAGGAGCCGGCCCATTTTTTAGTTCAGCACCTTGGTAGAGCTGCTGATTGGTTTGCTACATTTAGGGCTAGATTTATGAAGCCCCTACGGCAGCAAGTTCTCACTAGAACTTGCTCGCCGTGATTTATCAAGCAGCAGTCACAAGACCGCTGCTTCCCTAAGCTGTTCGCCACCTCTAAACTGGCGAAATTCAATCTCCTCGCTCGTGTGCAATGCCAAATACCTGCGGGTAATTTCGCCCCGCCACAGGCGAGCTGAGGCGTACGGGGGCGCGTATACGCGCCCCAGTACGCCTCAGCTATAATAAATCTAGCCCTTAGCCACAAATTAGCAAGTGCTACCCATGTGCTGAACATAAAATGGTCAAGTTTAATGGTCTTTTAAATCTGTGAGTGCAGGTGTTCTCCATTATCATGGCATCCTGCTTACTTCTTTTGCATAGCTCCTCTGACTCATTGAGCTCTTTCCTTGTTCTGTCACTATAATCCATTACAACCTTAGACATGAAGGTCTCTAAAGTGTCAGGGGAGCTATGAACACAGAGTTGGTGGGTTGCCATAGTTACAGTGAATGCAGGTGCTTGCTGATAACCATTGCACAACTTTTCTTTGAATGCAGCACTATATCTAGAATTTGTTTAGTGTTTAATGTCCCTTTTTAATAAAGTGTAAAATTGTTCATCACTACTTTTTATAGTAGAAGTAAATACAAATCATCCTGTTTCCTTATGTTATCTTTCTAGTTGGAGTATTACAAGCAGGGGAAAACGGAAGATTTTGTGAAGCTTCTAGAGGCTGCACGTATCGATGGAAATTTAGATTACCGGGACCACGAAAAAGACCAGATGACATGTCTGGATACGCTGGCTGCATATTATGTGCAGCAAGCACGCAAAGAGAAAAACAAAGACAACAAGAAAGAGCTTATTACGCAAGCTACTCTCCTGTACACCATGGCCGACAAAATCATTATGTACGATCAGGTAAGCTGTGCTGTGTATCCTTATACCAGGGCTTGACAAACCCAGGAGCCATTGGTTCCTATAATTTTACCCCTGGCTCCTAACTTTTTGGATTATTCTCTCAATTTATAGGTATATACAAATCCAACTGTCTGACTCCTAAATATTCTTACTGGCTCCTAATTTTTAATCAGATTTTTCAAGCACTGCCTTATACTTTGTTTTCCTACCAGCAATATTTGCTTTTATATTGTCTGGATTTTTTTTTTTAGGCAAGAAACTAAAACATTTATGCTTTATTTCTTCATTCAATACGAGTGTGAGAGATTAATTGCAGTATTCAGTAAAAGATGCTTTGCCAAGTGTCTCTCGATAGATCATTGTATAGCCCATCTGTACGTATCGCCACAGAAAAACCTGAACTATCAGTGATTTTCTCTAGAGTAGAGGATTCTGGGTAAAGATATGCAAATGAGCAACACAATACCCAACCTTTTTTGCTTCAAGTATTTCTTCAAATGTGCCATTATCAGTAGTTAAAAGCATAGTGTACCATTTTTGTCTTTACCGTAATGTGTTCTTGACTTGTTGCACCCACTGCATTATGTTAAATATATTGAGAATTGCCCCTTTGTTTATTATTGCATTTTAAATAACTGGTTTTGCTCATTGAAGCTACCACCCATAATGAAAATTTCAGTGGTCATGTATTGGCTTTGTGTATATTCACATACAGTGTTCTCCACAGAAAATTTTGCCAGCCGGGTGGCATTGGGAAGTTGCCGGGTGGAGGCAGTGTAATATTTTCTGCTATGCAAAGCACAAATTGCATAATTTAACGTAAATGTATTTAATGATTTGTGCAATACAAATTGAACATTTTTAATATTGGCTCATTTTAGCTGGGTGGTCAGTAAAATCAGCCAGGTGGTGTACCCGCTAAAAATGGTCCTGTGGAGAACACTGTACATAGATAATATATGTATGTCTGTTTTTGCTGTGGGCTCAGCCAAATTTATGGTCTAAATTACAAGTGGAGCACTAAGTTATCATTATAAGTGGCTGGTTAATGCTACCACAAGCTTGTGGTAGCAATTAGCGTTTATAAAATTAACTAGAGATCATATCTCTGGATCATTTTACAAATCTGCCCCAAAAAGCAAGAGTTAGGTTTTTCCTTTTTTTTTTTTTTTTTTTTTTTTTACAAAAAGTAGCATTTTTAATTATTTTTTTACAAAAAGAAAACTGCACTTAAAATGGCACTGAAAAGTGCCTTTACATTGCTGTCGCATATTAACACACAAATCTATATGTATATAATCTGTGTTTGTACTCTTAAATTCAGATTTGGTTAGTTTGTGTCTGATCTCCCTCTGTATGTTCTCCTGTCATTAAACAGCTAGTTTGTTTCTCTGTGTTTAGAACCACTTGCTAGGAAGAGCCTGCTTCTGTCTGCTGGAAGGTGACAAGATGGACCAGGCAGATGCACAGTTCCACTTTGTGCTCAACCAGTCTCCAAATAATATACCTGCTCTGCTTGGTAAGATTTCAGTTTTTATAATGGGAATGGGGACGGGGTTTGGCTCTGCATTGCTGGTGTCTTGTTGTTTTTTTATTATTATAACTGTGCAATAATTATTTGTGATTCCCATCATTACTGTTTGTGTTTCCTTAGGTAAAGCTTGCATCTCTTTTAACAAGAAGGACTACAGAGGTGCTCTGGCGTACTATAAGAAAGCACTTCGTACAAACCCAGGCTGTCCTGGTAGGTCACTTGATCAGGTGGCAATTTCATAACTGTTTAAAATCTATTTAGGTTAAAGTATGAATTAAATAACTCAGATTGCTCTATACTTTAAAAGCTTGTGTTTAGCAAGTTTCATATTGAAACCTGATACAGCACTGTTACTGCACAATATGCTATAAGAGCACTGTTACTGCACAATATGCCATAAGAGCACTGTTACTGCACAATAGGCTATTGGAGCCCTGCTACTGCACAATAGGCTATTGGAGCCCTGCTACTGCACAATAGGCTATTGGAGCCCTGCTACTGCACAATAGGCTATTGGAGCCCTGCTGCTGCACAATAGGCTATTGGAGCCCTGCTGCTGCACAATAGGCTATTGGATCACTCCTGCTTCTCCAGATATGCCTCTATTTTGGGTAACTTTCTGCCTTGCTGCCCAAGACTCTCACCCCTATTTTTTGAAAGTTTCAAGCTCTCTTTAAAGAATCTACTGTTCAGCGATGTATACAATATACACTAACATTTTCTTACCTCACTTCCTCTCCTCCATTTGTCATCCCCTTGAACCCCCTTAGCTTATAAGCCTACAAGCCCAGCTGTTTTGTAGTTCACTTCATAAGAACTGATTTACAACAGTGCATCTCTTAGCAGGGCTCTCTGCCTATTTGTCTTCTATAAATGCTACTTTGCATATCATACCTATGTTTATAGAATTTGTTGGCGCTCTACGAATAACTGATAATAGGCTGTTACTGCCCCTTTCTCATTGAGGAAAGTGAATTTTACTTTATTTAGTGTCTTATCTATCTTTTTAATCTTTAGTGTTTTTAAGACTACAGTTTGTCATATATTCTAAACTGCTATACAAGCCCAGAGGCAAAACTTATTTTCACTGTCTGCGATGAGATTTTTTTTTTTTAAATTAGGCAATTACTCTTAAGCACCAGCTTAATTGCAATGTGTTGGTTAACTGGAGAATAAAGCAATTTGTAAAGTTTTATAATATAGTGTAGTAGTTGAAACTTGTATTGCAAATTAGCTGTAGACAAAAAAAGAAATTGTAAAATGAATCTCCGATAATTTAACATTTTTAATGTTAAGACATACCCCAGTGTTATATAAATATTATTTTCCCTTCCTTACTCTGATTTTAACGGTTGGTCTCCTACTGTCTTGTAGCTGGTGTCAGGTTAGGCATGGGGCACTGCTTTGTAAAACTAAACAAGCTGGACAAAGCTCGCGTGGCCTTTGGACGGGCACTAGATCTGAATCCACAGTGTGTAGGTGCCTTGGTTGGTTTGGCTGTTCTGGAACTGAATAACAAAGAGGTCAGTAATCACATCTCTGTAGCTCGTGAATGTCTGTGCTTTTCACAATTTTACAAGATTGTATTTATATTTATTTTTTTTTGTTCTCTCCCGCAGGCTGACTCCATAAAAAAAGGTGTCCAGTTACTCTCTAAAGCCTACACAATAGATCCTAGTAACCCTATGGTTCTGAATCACTTGGCCAACCACTTTTTCTTCAAGAAGGTGAGCTGTCCATAAACATGTTTTGTTGTATTATTCTTTATAAGTAAAACCATTCTACACTGTATTGAAAGGCCCCCAAAATAAGCACCCCCCAAATGATTTTGTTTTCATTAACACAAAACCGTATTGTATAGGCTCTTCTTTATTACTGACATATTTCATGACTTTTCCAATACATGTTAACACCTCTACCAGTCCCTTCACTGGCTTTCTCTAACCTCTAGAATAAAACACACAAAATCCTGACTCTAACTTTTAAAACTCTCAATAACACTTCACCCCCCCTATATCTCAGACCTTGTCTCCAGATACTCGCCCTCCCTTCTCTCTGCTCACGACCTCCTTCTCTCCTCCACTCTTGTTACCTCCTCACATTCCTGTCTACAAGACTTCTCCAGACTGGCTCCTATTATGTGGAACTCTGACTTGTTCCACAAGGACTCTCCCAAGTTTTCAAACTTTCAAGCGCTCCTTAAAGACTCTACTGTTCAGGGATACATATAATATACACTAACATTTTCTTATCTTTGTTCCTCTTCTCCTTTAGTAATTCCCTTGAACCCCCCCTTAGCATGTAAGCCTAAGAGCTTTGCTGCTTTGTAGATCACCTTCATAAGAGATGATTTACACCAGTAAAAATCATGACAGGGCCCTTTGTCTCCCATAATTGTTACATTGCATATTAGACCCATCTTTTAAGTGCTGCAGAATCTGGCGCTCTACAAATAACTGGTACTAATAATAATAATTAAATTAAATAATTTATGCAAATCTTTTTTTAATATTTTTAAACAATATTTTAAAATATTGCATTTAGTGTCCCTTTTAAAGGGATTTGTACTTAATGCAGACACTTTTGTAAACTTTAGTGGCACTGGCCAATATACAATGTATTTTGGATACAGAGTGAGATGATGTAGAGGCATTGTTTTAATCCCCCACTAGTCCTGAATTAGTAAAAAGATTGAATTTTTTCCTATCTTTAACATTGAGTAGACTAGTAAGTTTTCTCTTTGGGCTAGTCACTTTAACCTCTGACTAGTAAATTCTAGTGATATTTTTAGGGCTGCAACTAACGATTATTTTCATAATCGATTAATCGGACGATTATTTTTTTGATTAATCGACTAATCGGATAAAAAGAGAATCAATAATAGTTTTCTATGTTTTAAATAAAATCCACATAATGAGTGTTACAAATATAAACTACAGAGTAAAACTTCACATTAACACAACTGTTCCTTCAATTTTTAAGCAGTAGAGCACAGTTTTATAATTAAACAAACAAAACCACAAACTGTTTGAAAAGAGGTAGAACTAGAAAGAGTTAGACTATCACTGTTAATAACATTCTGTTATTCACTCTTTTAGAAACTTTGCATTGAAATGCAAAAATCTCAACATGTCCACATGCTCCTGGCTAAGGCTGGTTCTCTGTTTGCAGCTATATTTCCTGCAGCAGAGAACAGGCTGTTGAGGTGTATAAATAGGGTTTTGCCAATTTCACCAAAGTGGGATATTTATCTTTGTTAGCTCTTCACCAATGCTAAGCGTTTTCTACCTTGGCAAAGGGCCTCTCAATAAAGTAACCATTGATTTAATTCTAACATAAAAATATCTTGAATATCTATATTCAATGGTAAATAACCAGCTATAAGGTTAGGGGAAATATTTAGTCCGCTCTAAAAATAACGAATATATACTTATAAAGGTTGAAAAACCAACTAATCGATTATGAGATTCGTTGACAACTATTTTCATAATCGATTATGACGAATAGTTGTTGCAGCTCTAGATATTTTCCATCTCTTTTATATAAACCTATTCTGTGTATGTATGTATATGTGTGTATGTGTGTGTGTATATATATATATATGTGTATATATGTGTGTATATATATATATATATATATATATGTGTGTGTGTGTGTGTGTGTGTATATATATATATATATATATATATATATATATATATATATATATATATTTTATTTTTTTTTTCTTTCAAGATTCAGAGCATACAATTTTAAACAACTTTACTTTTATTATGAATTGTGCTTTGTTCTTTTGGTATCCTTTGTTAAAAGAGCAGCATAATACTACTGGGAGGTAGTTGAACACATCGAGTAAGCCAAAGACATGACACACATGTGAAGCCCCGAGTCAACAGCTAGCTCCCAATAGTGCTCTGGTGCTCCTGAACCTATCTAGGTATGCTTTTCAACAATGGATACCATAAGAATGAAGCAATTGGATAATAGAAGTAAACTAGAAAGTTGTTTTAAAATGACATGCTTTACTTTGACTGATCGTTACTAACTGTTACATATAGTGCTGCTATAAAGGTAGTGATAACTGTATGCATATACTACACTCTCTTGCAGGATTACAGTAAAGTACAGCACTTGGCCCTGCACGCATTCCACAATACAGAAGTAGAAGCCATGCAGGCAGAAAGCTGCTACCAGCTTGCCAGATCGTTCCATGTGCAGGTAAGTAAGCCGTGCACAGTGCTGGTATATATGTTCCATAAAGAAATATGTCAACAAAAGGAATTGAGCTAGTATTTCCTGTTTTAGGTCTTTGCTCCAAATCTGAAAAAAATCACAAATTCCAACTGATCCCAATTTATGATCAGCTCTGTAATTGTCCCTGCAGATGTGAAATGAGCAGTGATTTTCTTTTTAAACTTATTTCTTGTTTTGACAAATTCAATTCTACATCCAAAAAATAGAAAAAGGGTCAGAAAAGGAGATTGTCTCTTGCCCATTTTCCTCTCTCGTCATAGGATGGATCCCTTTAATTCCACAGACTTCTCATGATCTTACAGAATTGCTTAAAGCTATTTTAGCCCACACGGTTTATAATTTAATAACTAAAAAGCACTTTATATTAATTTCTACTATATTTGGGGCAAAAGCCTCCAGATAGATGCTCTTAACTCTATCAGTGGCTTATTTTGTAAAAGGAAAAATCATTTCCTTCAAACCTGTTGGAAGTCATTATTAGGTAAGGAAATTTCCGAGTGACCCTCTCTCATGGGAACACTTTTCATAGCCGTTTTCAAATTCCATCATCTAATAAATGCTACTCTGTTCTTGTGCAGTAATAGCATACTATGTAACGGTATATAGCAGTAATAGCATACTATGTAACGGTATATAGCAGTAATAGCATACTATGTAACGGTATATAGCAGTTAGACATGTGCAGTAATAGCATACAATGTAACGGTATATAGCAGTTAGACATGTGCAGTAATAGCATACTATGTAACGGTATATAGCAGTTAGACATGTGCAGTAATAGCATACTATGTAACGGTATATAGCAGTTAGACATGTGCAGTAATAGCATACTATGTAACGTATATAGCAGTTAGACATGTGCAGTAATAGTTCAGTTGGACATGTGCAGTGATAGCATACAATGTAACGGTATATAGCAGTTAGACGTGCAGTAATAGCATACAATGTAACGGTATATAGAAGTTAGACATGTGCAGTAATGGCATACTATGTAACGGTATATAGCAGTTAGACATGCAGAACTTTTATTTATTTTGCAAATAAATAACAAAGTTGTCTGTTTTTTTTCCTCTCAACAAATCAAATTAACAAATACAACATTTATTAATTTGCTTATTTCTTTTATCTTTTACATAGAAAAACTAAATGAACCAATTTATTCATCTGGTAACCAGCAATTAGTAAATGCTGGAAAGAATTGTATCCTTGTTATTCATTTGCAAGACAATTAAAGTTTTGCACATCTAATAGAAGTATAGCAGCATTGCCAAGTTTGAACAAACTTTTTGTTTAACTTAAAATTTTATTTTTAGTGATAGTAAATTCTAGTTTTTTTTAAACAATTGGATTTTCTAATCACTTTAAAGGGACAGTCTAGGCCAAAATAAACTTTCATGATTCAGATAGAGCATGTAATTTTAAACAATTTTCCAATTTACTTTTATCACCAATTTTGCTTGGTTCTCTTGGTATTCTTAGTTGAAAGCTTAACCTAGGAGGTTCATATGCTAATTTCTTAGACCTTGAAGCCCACCTCTTTCAGATTGCATTTTAACAGTTTTTCACCACTAGAGGGTGTTAGTTCACGTATTTCATATAGATAACACTGTGCTCGTGCACGAGAAATTATCTGGGAGCAGGCACTGATTGGCTAGACTGCAAGACTGTCAAAAGAACTGAAAAAAGGGGCAGTTTGCAGAGGCTTAGATACAAGATAATCACAGAGGTTAAAAGTATATTATTATAATTGTTGGTTATGCAAAACTGAGAAATGGGTAATAAAGGGATTATCTATCTTTTAAAACAATAAAAATTCTGGTGTAGACTGTCCCTTTAAGTGTATTTTAAACTTTTGTTAGTTGTGAGAGCTTCAGACATATTACTAGGGAACTCCCCACTTTCTGAAACTGTCAGACATGTTTCACATAGAATTTTTTTTGTTGTTAAATTTGTGCTTTTAATTTTTGTCTAATCAGAATCTTTAAAATCACAATTCTAAATACACTGTTATATACAAAGTATCAAACACAAAATAGAAAGTGTGAAGCTTAAATATAATACAACTTTAAAGGGACACTGAACCCAGATTTTTTCTATCATGATTCAGATAGAGCATGCAATTTTAATCAACTTTCTAATTTACTCCTATTATCAAATTCGTTTCATTCTCTTGGTATCTTTATTTGAAATGCAAGAATGTAAGTTTAGATGCAGGCCCATTTTTGGTGAACACACTGTTGTTCTTGCTGATTGGTGGGTAAATTCACCTACCAATAAACAAGTGCTTTCCATGGTGCTGAACCAAAAAAATAGCTTAGATGCCTTCTTTTTCAAATAAAGAAAGCAAGAGAACGAAGAAAAATGGATAATAGAAGTAAATTAGAAAGTTGTTTAAAATTGCATGCTCTATCTAAATCACGAAATACATTTTTTGGGTTCAGTGTCCCTTTAAGTATAAGAAATTAAAGTGAATGTAAATTTTGATGCTAAAGTGCCAGGTTTTTAAAAGTTCGATTAAAAACAGGGGCACTTTAATTAATCAAAATTTACATTTCACTCCTGTTGTGAAAAAAAAACTTGCCTTTTAAACTTGACAGCAGCTCCAGCTTCCTCTGGTCGTCACAAGCCATTTCTGATGTCAGAAATGATGGATAGGTCATCCTCCAATCACGGCTTCCCCCCCGGGGGAATCGGTGTCTGATTCAATGCCGTGATTGGAGCAAGCCGTATTCCTCATTTTAGACCCAGGAAGAGGCTTTGCGACGGATGGAACACAGCTCTGAGTGGTGTCTTTATCAAGACAGTAAGCAATTTGTCTATGTAAAAGCACCAACTTGAATTTCCTATTAATTACAATATACTTTTACAAGCTTCAACAAACATTTTTTACCACAAATATTTATTTTTAAATGTTCAAATCGCTGTTTCCCACCCATTATAGAAATGCCTGAGACTAATATGCATGTTCTAATGTATAAACTGACATAACTTGAGCAATAGTTTTTATCATTAGAAAATATTTAATTGCTGGGAAGAAAGAATTGGACAATGGTGTTCAAAAGGGGCGAGTTACTGGTAAACATAAGAAACTGACCTACTGAGAATTTATCTATATAATATATATATTTTTTTATATAAGTTTATAGTGGATAGATATATGCTACACTGATGGTTACTCTGCATTGCTGCTGTATTGTCACTGTATCGTTCACATTGTCACATCATCAAAACTGGCATCAGTGTCAGCAACTATACATTTATCAGTTTTGAGTGCTGATAAAATTGCCCTTTATTAAACTTTTCAAGTTACTTCTATTTAATTTGCTTCATTCTCTTTTTATCCTTTGCTGAAAGATTTATCTAGGTAATCTCAGGAGCAGCAAACACCGATTGTCATTGGCTCAGCCATTTGTTCAGTTAGAAACTAGTAGTGCATTGCTGCTCCTTCATAAAAAGATACCAAGAAAATGAAACAAATTTGATACTAGAAGTAAACTGGAAAGTCGTTTAAAATTGCATGTTCTAATCGTGAAAGACAAGTTTTGGGTTTCATGTTCCTTTAACACACTGACATTATGCACTGTATTGTAAAAGGAGCCCACAATACACACTATGAACATTTCAGTGAGAATAGGGAAAAATGAGACTGGTTAACCTGGCAACAAGGCAAAAATATTGCTGGTATATAGGTCAATGGAAAACTACGTCCCTTTAATTTTCAAGCATGTACACCTTCACTGAAATACATTTTTTTTTCCAACCTGAAAGTCAATTAAATATTTTTCTAATGAACTAAAATGATAGTTAGGTTTTCTGCTTTCTTTTTTAGCTGTCACTTGAATGTCTTGTTTAAAATGCATCATTGATGCTGAATAACAGTTTGAAGCTAATCAATTATTTCCAGTTAAAAAAAAACTCTGTGTACACAAATATCTTTTCTTTATCTCCAGTCAACGTTTACACTACACTGAAAAATGGGCAGGAATTTACTTACTGCTGACTGAAGCATAAAAACAAATTTAAATAAACCATTACTAGAGAGAGTAGAGATTTACAAATGAAATAATGGATTACGTTTAAAAGAAACCTGCTAAAAATGATAAGGAAAGCGCATTATCTGGCTTCAGTCGGACGGAGACTGTGGAGCCATGTTGGTATTAATAAATGTATTTTGCTAAGACATCCTGCACTGTGTATTTATACCTAAATATATCTAGATTAATTGATGCAATATGGGATGCACCAAAGGGTCTCTGTCACTCATTGAAGCTTGGCCCCATGAACAAACACCCGTTGGTCGTATTCACTATAACAGCCAGGCACCATGGATTCTGGATCCTGTAAAAATAATCTCCAGGTAGCTAAATGTTAGGGATTGTGACTGACGCATTCCTGCAACACCCCTACCTGCATAAACCCCCACCTAATGAGCCTTGTATATATATATACACGTCGCTAATAAATGTGCATTATATACCCCACTAGCCAGGTTGTGTCCTTGCACATGGGAAACATGGAGTAAGACTTAGGCTTTCATACTGGCAGCCATAGCTCTTCTAGCAAGTGTTCTCTGACCTCAACCCGAAGGCTCCCATACACCACGTGCGACACAGTTGCCTGTCGCAGAGACCTTCTACCTAAACCTTCTACCTAAGTGACAGTGAAGTGACACAGAGTTCAACAAATATACATTTTTTGAAAAAGGGTATTCATAATAATTTTCATAAAATGTGATATTATATATATATATATATATATATATATGTGTGTGTGTGTGTGTTGTGTAGGTGCAAACCAGGGAGCATGCGACTTACAATCCACATAGTTGGGATGCTCTCTCAGAATGTTCTTGTAGAGCCTCTCAGATTCATGGTATTCACAGAGAGACTCATAGAGCCGTGCAAGGTTATAAGTGGTAGTAACTGAGATGGCGTTGTAGTAATGCTCGTCATGTTCACCTTCAGCCTTGGCTCGGTCTAATGAGGCCAAGAAATATTTCTGTGGTAAAAAATAAATATATATTAATTTTTTTAGCAATCTCACTTATATCATAACAGACATCACATTTTTATAAGCTACAGTGTATCTTTTCACTGTTGATAGCAACTATATATTTTAAGTAAACTGTTTATTCCTCTATCGTTAACAACTAATGCTTATCGCTGGGGCTAGTTTTGCAGCTTCTGAAGCCTGCAAACTGTGTATAAGATAACAAATGATCTGGTAAGCTTCTCTCTTTATACGTTTCATATGAAAACACTGAGTTGGGGGTTAATTCTATATTACATACAGGTCAACTCAAATACTTAGCCACTGCATGGGCAGAAGCTTTTCTTACCCAGAGCTGGCATTCAAGGGGAACATGTTATGTTTATACAATGGACAATATTACATATAAAACACATTCTTTGCTATAATTAAGGTGTAAATAAATAGGAAGATTTCTTTACGTTTCAGTTCAAGATGGTGGTTGTTAAAATGCAGAATAGCCTAAATTGTGTACGTTAAAGGAACATTAAACACTAAATACATTTAATGCACGTCCTTTTATTATGGGCGCACATGTGCAGACACATCAGCAAGGAATGCAGTGAAAGATAGTTTTCAACATGGCGGCATCCATGACTACCAGAAGCAGGGGAATAACACTTTCTTATAAAATGCATTTGCTTTATTGTTCATTGAAACACTTTGGGATTGTAATATGTTGTAAAAACTAAATTTGCAATATACTTTCATTGCTTCTTTTGCACTCTTTAAATATTGAAAAAAAATCTCATATAGGCATATAAATCTCAGGCTAATGTGTGCTGTGAATAGATCATTCAATTGCACCTTTGCCTCTCCAAGATTTCCCAAGCGAAAATGAAGTGATCCAACATTATTAAGGATCTCGGGAGGGACATCTGCCTGGACTTTCTCCTGAAGGATACGCGTGGCTGTGCCATAGGCAGAGAGGGCATTCTGCAACAAAGAAAAGAAACCATGAAAAAAAACTAATGCTGACCAAATACCTATTACCATTATTGTTAGAAAATGTGTTTAACCTAAACATATATATAAAAAATTGAACAGCTAAATCACTTTTTTTTACCAAAAGAGCAGCACCAGAACACTGTCATTATGGATGGTAGTAAATTGTAGAATCATTTCTGGTTGATTTATGGAATAATCCTCTAATAAAACTGGCAAGAACAAGACTGTAAGAGAATGTATGATATGCATAAAGATATACTAAGAATTAAACTTACACCTCGGGAGGACATACTGACAAGACTTGATGAGCCTTTTGGTTCTTATTTGCTGCTAAAGTCAACATTTATAACAGGCACAAATCCGGAATTCAAAAATCCAAATTTTATATTCATATTTTAAAGAAAAACTAAATGTATGCTTACCTGATAAATGTATTTCTTTCCAGATATGACGAGTCCACGGCTTGAGTAATTACTGTTGGGAATATCACTCCTGGCCAGCAGGAGGAGGCAAAGAGCACCACAGTTAAACTGCTAAGTATCACTCCCTTACCCACAACCCCCAGTCATTCGACCAAAGTGAGATGGAGAAAAAGGAGCAACACAAGGTGAAGAGGTGCCTGAGGTTATAGTCAAAAGAACAACGGTCTTAAAATAAAGGGTGGGGTCGTGGACTCCATATCTGAAAAGTAATACATTTATCAGGTAAGCATAAATTTTGTTTTTCTTTCCTAAGATATAGTGAGTCACGGCTTGAGTAATTACTGTTGTTGAGAACCAATACCCAAGCTAGAGGACACGGACAAATAGGGAGGGACAAGACAGGCAGTCCTAAACAGAAGGCACCACCGCTTGAAGAACCTTTCTCCCAAAAGAAGCGTCAGCCGAGGCAAAAGTATCAAATTTGTAAAATTTTGAAAAAATATGTAGAGAAGACCAAGTTGCAGCCTTGCAAATTTGTTCCACAGAAAGTTCATTTTTGAAAGCCCAAGAAGAGGAAACAGTTATTGTGGAATGAGACGTAATTCTCTCAGAAGGCTGCTGTCCAGCAGTCTCATAAGCCAAACAAATTATACTTTGTAACCAAAAAGAAAGTAGTAGCAGTAGCTTTCTGACCTTTACGTTTCCCAGAGAAACAGACAGACAAAGAGGGCAGAGGACTGGCGAAAATCCTTAGTCGTCTGTAAGTAGAATTTAAGAGCACGTACAAGATTCAAATTGGGTAACAAACGTTCTTTGGAAGAAGGAAACAGCCAGTTGGGCTGAGAAACGCGTTGCGATCTATCTCAACATTTGTTTTTATATTTTGGGTGAAGTCTATACACCCATCTGTTTTTATTATTCATTTTAATAAATACGCTGTAGTTTATGGAAGCCTGAGCCTATCCTTTCCACCTCATTGCTTGGATATCCTGGATCCCATCATCCTGTTGCAGGATCATTGTAGCTGGGTCACTGTGATTCCCCAGCCTGTGTTAATTAGCACATTGGTGCTGCTTCGTTTGTGAGTATTATTTTATCACAAGATTTGCTATTTTATCAATCTCGCAGTGTTGCACTAAGAGGCGCCCTCTTTCTTTGTGATCCTTTCACAGATTCCGTTTTTTTTGCTGTTTATCTATGACAGGAGCTGCTCACCATTGTTCAACTGATTTCCATTAGCCACATTTGGATTGCCATATACAGATGAGTCACCTTAACTACTGAAAGTACAAGGACAATCCTGATAATTGGACTTTGTCTTACAACACCTTATAAAGACTCAGCTAAGTTCTTTATACACTTTGGAGTGATCTATGACTGATGATCTTAGTCGCCTGTTTGACCTGTAATCAATATACATAAACATACAATACACTCTGTGACCACCGGTTATTCAACTGTATTGTACCACACTTACAGATTGTTATACTTGATAGATCCACACATCCTGTACTCTATATATGCCTAACACACAAATCGCCATATTATAGCGCCCCCTACAGTTGGACACCTAGGTGTTAACAGTTATTGCAAGATAACAACTTAATGTCTATGGAATGCAATGGCTCAAACAGAGCCAGCTGTAAAACTTTAGGAACAAGGTTAAGGCTCCGAGGAGGAACAACAGACTTAAAGGGACAGTCCACACCAGAATTGCTATTGTTTTAAAAGATAGATAATCCCTTTATTACCCATTTCCCGGTTTTGCATAACCAACAGTTATAATAATATACTTTTAACCTCTGTGATTATCTTGTATCTAAGCCTCTGCAAACTGCCCCTTTTTTCAGTTCTTTTGACAGACTTGCAGTCTAGCCAATCAGTGCCTGCTCCCAGATTACTTCACGTGCACGAGCACAGTGTTATCTATATGAAATATGTAAACTAACACCCTCTAGTGGTGAAAAACTTAAAATGCAATCTGAAAGAGGTGGGCTTCAAGGTCTAAGAAATTAGCATATGAACCTCCTAGGTTAAGCTTTCAACTAAGAATACCAAGAGAACAAAGCAAAATTGGTGATAAAAGTAAATTGGAAAACTGTTTAAAATTACATGCTTTATCTGAATCATGAAAGTTTATTTTGGCCTAGACTGTCCCTTTAAAGACAGGCCTGATTTTGACAAAAAATTGCACATCTGGCACATGCGCCAAACGTTTATGTAGTAAAACTGATAAAGCAGAAATTTGACCCTTAAGGATACTGACTGACAATCCCTTTTCCAGGCCTTCCTGAAGAAAAGATAAAATTCTATGAATTTTAATTCTACTCCAATAGTAGCCCTTGGATTCACACCAATAAAGATATTTACGCCAAATCTTATGGTAAATCTTTCTAGTAACAGGCTTGCAAGCCTGAATCATGGTCTCAATGACCGACTCCGAAAAACCACACAGACGGAATTAAGCGTTCAATCTCCAAGCAGTCAGCTTCAGAGAAATGAGATTTGGATGAAGGAAGGGACCCTGAATCAGGAGGTCCTTCATCAGAGGTAGTGTCTAAGATGGGAGAGATGAAATCTCCACTAGGTCTGCAAACCAGATCCTGCAAGGCCATGCAGGGGCTATTAGAATCACAGACGCCCTCTCCTGTTTGATACGAGCAATGACTCGTGGAAGGAGAGCAAACGGAGGAAACAGGTATTTCAACCTGAAAACCCAAGGAACCGACAGAGCATCTATCAGAACGGACTGCGGATCTCGACCTTGAACCGTACCTTGGAAGCTTGGCGTTCTGACGGAACGCCATCAGATCTAACTCCGGCATTCCCGATTTGAGGACTAAGCTGGAAAACACCTCCGGATGGAGTTCCCACTCCCCGGGATGAAAAGTCTGTCTGCTCAGAAAATCCGCTTCCCAGTTGTCTACTCCTGGAATGTAGATGGCAGATAGACAGCAATTGTGGGTCTCTGCCCACTGAAGAATCCAAGTAACCTCCTTCATGGTGATTGATGTAAGCCACAGAGGTTAGTTGTCTGACTGGAACCTGATAAACTGGGCTGAGGACAACTGAAGCCAAGCCAATAGAGCATTGTAAAACGCCCTCCATTCCAAGATGTTGATGGAAGAGCAGACTCCTCCCGAGTCCAAAGGCCCTGAGCTTTTAGCGAGTTCCAGACTGCTCCCCAGCCCAGCAGGCTGACGTCCGTGGACACAATCACCCAGGAAGGTCTCAGAAAGCATGTGCCCTGAGAAAGATGTTCCTGAGAAATCCACCACGGAGAGAGTCCCTTGACAACTGACCTAACTATTCTCTGAGATAGATCCACATGGTCGCCATTCCATTGTCTGAGCATGCACAAATGGACAGCTCTCAAATGAAATCAAGCAAAAGGAATGATGTCCTTGGAAGCCACCATCAGACCGATAATAATAAAAAAACTGTGTGAGATTTTGCTTGTTGAAAAGATGGCGCCTGAACCAATATGTCGTCCAGGTAGGGTGCCACAGCAATTCCACGAGAATGGATCACTGCCAAAAGAGCCCCAGAACCTTTGAAAAAATTCTGGGAGTCGTGGCTAGACCAAATAGAAGGGCCACTTACTGGAAATGTTTGTCCAGAAAGGCAAATCTCAGGAATCTGTGATGGTCCCTGTAAATAGGAACATGAAGATACGCATCCTTTAGATCTATGGTTGTCATGAATGACCCTCTTGAACTAAAGGAAGAATGGAGCGTATAGTCTCCATCTTGAAAGATGGAACTTTGAGAAACTTGTTTAGACACTTCAAGTCTAAAATGGGACGGAACGTTCCCTCTTTTTTGGGAACCACAAATAGGTTGGAGTAGAAACCGAGACCCTGTTAATGCACTGGAACTATCACTCCCAGGGAGGAAAGATGTTGTATACATTTCAAGAACACCTCTCTTTATCTGGTCTGCAGATAATCTTGAGAGATGAAATCTGCATTGGGAGGAAAAAAGTGTTGAATTCTAATTTGTAACCCTGGGATACTATGTCCACAGTTCAGGGATCTGGGACATCTCGTATCCAGGTTTGAGAGAACTGAGAAAGTCTGCCCCCCACCTGATTCGATCCCGGATTGGGGGGAAACCCTTCATGCTGATTTGGAATCAACTGCAGGTTTCTTTGATTGTTTCCCCTGGTTACAAGACTGATTGGGTTTCCAAGAAGCATTGGATTGTTACTGCTTGGAAGAAGAAGGGGAAGGCTTTCCTCTGAAGTTACGAAAGGACCGAAAATTACTCCGACGTCCTTTAGGCCTATTCTTCTTATCTTGAGGTAGAAGAGACCCTTTTCCACCCGTAAAATCAGATATCATTTCTGCCAAACCGTGTCCAAACAAGGTTTTGCCCTTGTAAGGAATAGCCAGAAGCTTGACTTTAGAGGAAACGTCCACAGACCAGGATTTCAACCATAACGCCCTGCGGGCTAGGACAGCAAAACTAGAAGTTTTAGCTCCTAGTCTAACAACTGTAAAATGGCATCTGCAATAAAGGAATTGGCCAATTTAAGAGCTTTAATCCTATCTTGAATTTCATCCAAGGAAGTCTACTTGAAGAGAATCAGACAAGGCGTCAAACCAATAAGATTCAAGGAATAGAAGGAGATGTGAGAAGCACACGAGCAGCAGCAGATTAAAACTTTTATTGGCAATTCCAAAAAAAAGGACAAAAAACAACAAAGTAAGGGGTATATTCCCCAGGTAAAAAGCAGAGACAAAAGAAAACTTAGCTGGAGCTGATAACGGCTTACCGCGTTTCGCTTAGGCCGAAACGCGTAAGCCGTTTGTTATCAGCTTCCAGCTAAGTTTTCTTTTTTTTGGAATTGCCAATAAAAGTTTTAATCTGCTGCTGCTCGTGTGCTTCTCACATCTCCTTCTATTCCTTGAATCTTATTGGTTTGACGCCTTGTCTGATTCTCTTCAAGTAGACTTCCTTGGATGAAATTCAAGATAGGATTAAAGCTCTTAAATTGGCCAATTCCTTTATTGCAGATGCCATTTTACAGGTTGTTAGACTAGGAGCTAAAACTTCTAGTTTTGCTGTCCTAGCCCGCAGGGCGTTATGGTTGAAATCCTGGTCTGTGGACGTTTCCTCTAAAGTCAAGCTTCTGGCTATTCCTTACAAGGGCAAAACCTTGTTTGGACACGGTTTGGCAGAAATGATATCTGATTTTACGGGTGGAAAAGGGTCTCTTCTACCTCAAGATAAGAAGAATAGGCCTAAAGGACGTCGGAGTAATTTTCTTTCCTTTCGTAACTTCAGAGGAAAGCCTTCCCCTTCTTCCAAGCAGGAACAATCCAAGTCTTCTTGGAAACCCAATCAGTCTTGGAACAAGGGGGAAACAATCAAAGAAACCTGCAGTTGATTCCAAATCAGCATGAAGGGTTTGCCCCCGATCCGGGATCGAATCAGGTGGGGGGCAGACTTTCTCAGTTCTCTCAAACCTGGATACGAGATGTCCCAGATCCCTGAACTGTGGACATAGTATCCCAGGGTTACAAATTAGAATTCAACACTTTTTTCCTCCCAGATGCAGATTTCATCTCTCAAGATTATCTGCAGACCAGATAAAGAGAGAGGTGTTCTTGAAATGTATACAACATCTTTCCTCCCTGGGAGTGATAGTTCCAGTGCATTAACAGGGTCTCGGTTTCTACTCCAACCTATTTGTGGTTCCCAAAAAAGAGGGAACGTTCCGTCCCATTTTAGACTTGAAGTGTCTAAACAAGTTTCTCAAAGTTCCATCTTTCAAGATGGAGACTATACGCTCCATTCTTCCTTTAGTTCAAGAGGGTCAGTTCATGACAACCATAGACCTAAAGGATGCGTATCTTCATGTTCCTATTTACAGGGACCATCACAGATTCCTGAGATTTGCCTTTCTGGACAAACATTTCCAGTAAGTGGCCCTTCTATTTGGTCTAGCCACGACTCCCAGAATTTTTTCAAAGGTTCTGGGGGCTCTTTTGGCAGTGATCCATTCTCGTGGAATTGCTGTGGCACCCTACCTGGACGACATATTGGTTCAGGCCGCCATCTTTTCAACAAGCAAAATCTCACACAGTTTTTTTATTATTATCGGTCTGATGGTGGCTTCCAAGGACATCATTCCTTTTGCTTGATTTCATTTGAGAGCTGTCCATTTGTGCATGCTCAGACAATGGAATGGCGACCATGTGGATCTATCTCAGAGAATAGTTAGGTCAGTTGTCAAGGGGACTCTCTCCCGTGGTGGATTTCTCAGGAACATCTTTCTCAGGGCACATGCTTTCTGAGACCTTCCTGGGTGATTGTGTCCACGGACGTCAGCCTGCTGGGCTGGGGAGCAGTCTGGAACTCGCTAAAAGCTCAGGGCCTTTGGACTCGGGAGGAGTCTGCTCTTCCATCAACATCTTGGAATGGAGGGCGTTTTACAATGCTCTATTGGCTTGGCTTCAGTTGTCCTCAGCCCAGTTTATCAGGTTCCAGTCAGACAACATAACCTCTGTGGCTTACATCAATCACCATGAAGGAGGTTACTTGGATTCTTCAGTGGGCAGAGACCCACAATTGCTGTCTATCTGCCATCTACATTCCAGGAGTAGACAACTGGGAAGCGGATTTTCTGAGCAGACAGACTTTTCATCCCGGGGAGTGGGAACTCCATCCGGAGGTGTTTTCCAGCTTAGTCCTCAAATCGGGAATGCCGGAGTTAGATCTGATGGCGTTCCGTCAGAACGCCAAGCTTCCAAGGTACGGTTCAAGGTCGAGATCCGCAGTCCGTTCTGATAGATGCTCTGTCGGTTCCTTGGGTTTTCAGGTTGAAATACCTGTTTCCTCCGTTTGCTCTCCTTCCACGAGTCATTGCTCGTATCAAACAGGAGAGGGCGTCTGTGATTCTAATAGCCCCTGCATGGCCTTGCAGGATCTGGTTTGCAGACCTAGTGGAGATTTCATCTCTCCCATCTTAGACACTACCTCTGATGAAGGACCTCCTGATTCAGGGTCCCTTCCTTCATCCAAATCTCATTTCTCTGAAGCTGACTGCTTGGAGATTGAACGCTTAATTCCGTCTGTGTGGTTTTTCGGAGTCGGTCATTGAGACCATGATTCAGGCTTGCAAGCCTGTTACTAGAAAGATTTACCATAAGATTTGGCGTAAATATCTTTATTGGTGTGAATCCAAGGGCTACTATTGGAGTAGAATTAAAATTCATAGAATTTTATCTTTTCTTCAGGAAGGCCTGGAAAAGGGATTGTCAGTCAGTATCCTTAAGGGTCAAATTTCTGCTTTATCAGTTTTACTACATAAACGTTTGGCGCATGTGCCAGATGTGCAATTTTTTGTCAAAATCAGGCCTGTCTTTAAAGGGACAGTCTAGGCCAAAATAACTTTCATGATTCAGATAAAGCATGTAATTTTAAACAGTTTTCCAATTTACTTTTATCACCAATTTTGCTTTGTTCTCTTGGTATTCTTAGTTGAAAGCTTAACCTAGGAGGTTCATATGCTAATTTCTTAGACCTTGAAGCCCACCTCTTTCAGATTGCATTTTAAGTTTTTCACCACTAGAGGGTGTTAGTTTACATATTTCATATAGATAACACTGTGCTCGTGCACGTGAAGTAATCTGGGAGCAGGCACTGATTGGCTAGACTGCAAGTCTGTCAAAAGAACTGAAAAAAGGGGCAGTTTGCAGAGGCTTAGATACAAGATAATCACAGAGGTTAAAAGTATATTATTATAACTGTTGGTTATGCAAAACCGGGAAATGGGTAATAAAGGGATTATCTATCTTTTAAAAACAATAGCAATTCTGGTGTGGACTGTCCCTTTAAGTCTGTTGTTCCTCCTCGGAGCCTAAACCCTTGTTCCTAAAGTTTTACAGCTGGCTCTGTTTGAGCCATTGCATTCCATAGACATTAAGTTGTTATCTTGCAATAACTGTTAACACCTAGGTGTCCAACTGTAGGGGGCGCTATAATATGGCGATTTGTGTGTTAGGCATATATAGAGTACAGGATGTGTGGATCTATCAAGTATAAACAATCTGTAAGTGTGGTACAATACAGTTGAATACCCGGTGTGGTCACAGAGTGTATTGTATGTTTATGTATATTGATTATACAGGTCAAACAGGCGACTATGATCATCAGTCATAGATCACTCCCAAAGTGTATAAAGAACTTAGCTGAGTCTTTATAAGGTGTTGTAAGACAAAGTCCAATTATCCAGGAATGTCCTTGTACTTTCAGTAGTTAAGGTGACTCATCTGTATATGGCAATCCAAATGTGGCTCTAATGGAAATCAGTTGAACAATGGTGAGCAGCTCCTGTCATAGATAAACAGCAAAAAAAACGGAATCTGTGAAAGGATCACAAAGAAAGAGGGCGCCTCTTAGTGCAACACTGCGAGATTGATAAAATAGCAAATCTTGTGATAAAATAATACTCACAAACGAAGCAGCACCAATGTGCTAATTAACACAGGCTGGGGGAATCACAGTGACCCAGCTACAATGATCCTGCAACAGGATGATGGGATCCAGGATATCCAAGCAATGAGGTGGAAAGGATAGGCTCAGGGCTTCCATAAACTACAGCGTATTTATTAAAATGAATAATAAAAACAGATGGGTGTATAGACTTCACCCAAAATATAAAAACAAATGTTGAGATAGATCGCAAACGCGTTTCTCAGCCCAACTGGCTGTTTTCCTTCTTCCAAAGAAACGTTTGTTACCCCAATTTGAATCTTGTACGTGCTCTTAAATTCTACTTACAGACGACTAAGGATTTTCGCCAGTCCTCTGCCCTCTTTGTCTGTCTGTTTTCTCTGGGAAACGTAAAGGTACAGAAAGCTACTGCTACTACTTTCTTTTTGGTTACAAAGTATAATTTGTTTGGCTTATGAGAATGCTGGACAGCTGCTTCCTGAGTGAATTACGGCTCATATCCCCAAGAATGTTTCCTCTTCTTGGGCTTTCAAAAATGAAGTTCTGTGGAACAATTTGCAAGGCTGCAAGCTTGGTCTTCTCTACATAATTTTTTCAAAATTTTACAAATTTGATACTTTTGCCTCGGCTGACGCTTCTTTTGGGGAGAAAGGTTCTTCAAGCGGTGGTGCCTTTGTTTTGGACTGCCTGTCTTGTCCCTCCCCTATTTGTCCGTGTCCTCTAGCTTGGGTATTGGTTCTCAACAACAGTAATTACTCAAGCCGTGGACTCACTATATCTTAGGAAAGAAAAAACAAAATTTATGCTTACCTGATAAATGTAATACCTTTTAAGATATGGAGTCCACGACCCCACCCTTTATTTTAAGACCGTTGTTCTTTTGACTATAACCTCAGGCACCTCTTCACCTTGTGTTGCTCCTTTTTCTCCATCTCACTTTGGTCGAATGACTGGGGGTTGTGGGTAGGGTGTGATACTTAGCAGTTTAACTGTGGTGCTCTTTGCCTCCTCCTGCTGGGCCAGGAGTGATATTCCCAACAGTAATTACTCAAGCCGTGGACTCGTCATATCTGGAAAGAAATACATTTATCAGGTAAGCATACATTTAGTTTTTCTTTAAAATATGAATATAAATTTGGATTTTTGAATTCCGGATTTGTGCCTGTTATAAATGTTGACTTTAGCAGCAAATAAGAACCAAAAGGCTCATCAAGTCTTGTCAGTATGTCCTCCCGAGGTGTAAGTTTAATTCTTAGTATATCTTTATGCATATCATACATTCTCTTACAGTCTTGTTCTTGCCAGTTTTATTAGAGGATTATTCCATAAATCAACCAGAAAATGATTCTACAATTTACTACCATCCATAATGACAGTGTTCTGGTGCTGACTCTCTTTGGTAAAAAAAAGTGATTTAGCTGTTCAATTTTTTTTATATATGTTTAGGTTAAACACATTTTCTAACAATAATGGTAATAGGTATTTGGTCAGCATTAGTTTTTTTTTCATGGTTTCTTTTCTTTGTTGCAGAATGCCCCCTCTCTGCCTATGGCAAGCCCACGCGTATCCTTCAGGAGAAAGTCCAGGCAGATTCCCCTCCCGAGATCCCTTAATAATGTTGGATCACTTCATTTTTCGCTTGGGAAATCTTTGGAGAGGCAAAGGTGCAATTGAATGATCTATTCACAGCACACATTAGCTGAGATTTATATGCCTATATGAGATTTTTTTTCAATATTTAAAGAGTGCAAAAGAAGCAATGAAAGTATATTGCAAATTTTAGTTTTTACAAATATTACAATCCCAAAGTGTTTCAATGAACAATAAAGCAAATGCATTTTATAAGAAAGTGTTATTCCCCTGCTTCTGGTAGTCATGGATGCCGCCATGTTGAAAACTATCTTCACTGCATTCCTTGCTGATGTGTCTGCACATGTGCGCCCATAATAAAAGGGACGTGCATTAAATGTATTTAGATGTTTACTGTTCCTTTAACGTACACAATTTTAGGCTATTCTGCATTTTAACAACCACCATCTTGACTGAAACGTAAAGAAATCTTCCTATTTTTTACACCCTTAATTATAGCAAAGAATGTGTTTTATATGTAATATTGTCCATTGTATAAAACATAACATGTTCCCCTTGAATGCCAGCATCTGGGTAAGAAAAGCTTCTGCCCATGCAGTGGCTAAGTATTTGAGTTGACCTGTATGTAATATAGAATTAACACCCCAACTCAGTGTTTTCATATGAAACGTATAAAGAGAGAAGCTTACCAGATCATTTGTTATCTAATACAAGTTTGCAGGCTTCAGAAGCTGCAAAACTAGCCCCAGCGAATAAGCATTAGTTGTTAACGATAGAGGACATAAAACAGTTTACTTAAAATATATAGTTGCTATCACAGTGAAAAGATACACTGTAGCTTATAAAAATGTGATGTCTGTTATGATATAAGTGAGATTGCTAAAAAAAATTAATATATATTTATTTTTTAACCACAGAAATATTTCTTGGCCTCATTAGACCGAGCAAGGCTGAAGGTGAACATGACGAGCATTACTACAACGCCATCTCAGTTACTACCACTTATAACCTTGCACGGCTCTATGAGTCTCTCTGTGAATACCATGAATCTGAGAGGCTCTACAAGAAAATTCTGAGAGAGCATCCCAACTATGTGGATTGTAAGTCGCTTATGCTCCCTGGTTTGCTCTACACAACACACACACCACACACATATATATATATATATATATATATATATATATCACCATTTTATGAAATATTATTATGAATACCCTTTTTCAAAAATGTATATTTGTTGAACTCTGTGTCACTTCACTGTCACTTAGGTAGAAGGTTTAGGTAGAAGGTCTCTGCGACAGGCAAACTGTGTCGCACGTGGTGTATGGAGCCTTCGGGTTGAGGTCAGAGAACACTTGCTAGAAGAGCTATGGCTGCCAGTATGAAAGCCTAAGTCTTACTCATGTTTCCCATGTTTGCAAGGACACAACTGGCTAGTGGGGTATATAATGCACATTTATTAGCGAGTGTATATATATATACAAGGCTCATTAGGGTGGGGGTTTATGCAGGTAGGGGTGTTGCAGGAATGCGTCAGTCACAATCCCTAACATTTAGCTACCTGGAGATTATTTTTACAGGATCCAGAATCCATGGTGCCTGGCTGTTATAGTGAATACGACCAACGGGTGTTTGTTCATGGGGCCAAGCTTCAATGAAGTGACAGAGACCCTTTGGTGCATCCCATATTGCATCAAATTTAATCTAGATATATTTAGGTATATTACACAGTGCAGGATGTCTTAGCAAAATACATTTATTAATACCAACATGGCTCCACAGTCTCCGGTCCGACTGAAGCCAGATAATTGCGCTTTCCTTATCATTTTTAGCAGGTTTCTTTTAAACGTAATCCATTATTTCATTTGTAAATCTCTACTCTCTCTAGTAATGGTTTATTTAAATTTGTTTATATGCTTCAGTCCAGCAGTAAATTCCTGCCATTTTTCAGTGTAGTGTAAACGTTGACTGGAGATAAAGAAAAGATATTTGTGTACACAGAGTTTTTTTTAACTGGAAATAATTGATTAGCTTCAAACTGTTATTCAGCATCAATGATGCATTTTAAACAAGACATTCAAGTGACAGCTAAAAAAGAAAGCAGAAAACCTAACTATCTTTTTAGGTTCATTAGAAAAATATTTAATTGACTTTCAGGTTGGAAAAAAAAAATGTATTTCAGTGAAGGTGTACATGCTTGAAAAATTAAAGGGACGTAGTTTTCCCATTGACCTATATACCAGCAATATTTTTGCCTTGTTGCCAGGTTAACCAGTCTCATTTTTCCATATTCTCACTGAAATGTTCATAGGTGTGTATTGTGGGCTCCTTTTACAATACAGTGCAATAATGTCAGTGTGTTAAAGGAACATGAAACCCAAAACTTGTCTTTCACGATTAGAACATGCAATTTTTAAACGACTTTCCAGTTTACTTCTAGTATCAAATTTGTTTCATTTTCTTGGTATCTTTTTATGAAGGAGCAGCAATGCACTACTAGTTTCTAACTGAACAAATGGCTGAGCCAATGACAATCGGTGTTTGCTGCTCCTGAGATTACCTAGATAAATCTTTCAGCAAAGGATAAAAAGAGAATGAAGCAAATTAAATAGAAGTAACTTGAAAAGTTTAATAAAGGGCAATTTTATCAGCACTCAAACTGATAAATGTATAGTTGCTGACACTGATGCCAGTTTTGATGATGTGACAATGTGAACGATACAGTGACAATACAGCAGCAATGCAGAGTAACATCAGTGTAGCATATATCTATCCACTATAAACTTATATAAAATAAATATATATATTTATATAGATAAATTCTCAGTAGGTCAGTTTCTTATGTTTACCAGTAACTCGCCCCTTTTGAACACCATTGTCCAATTCTTTCTTCCCAGCAATTAAATATTTTCTAATGATAAAATACTATTGCTCAAGTTATGTCAGTTTATACATTAGAACATGCATATTAGTCTCAGGCATTTCTATAATGGGTGGGAAACAGCGATTTGAACATTTAAAAATAAATATTTGTGGTAAAAAATGTTTGTTGAAGTTGTAAAAGTATATTGTAATTAATAGGAAAATTCAAGTTGGTGCTTTTACATAGACAAATTGCTTACTGTCTTGATAAAGGACACCACTCAGAGCTGTGTTGTTGGAAATATCTTCACTAAAACTAAATAAATGTAAAATATATTTCTCTTTTTTTTTTTTTTTTTTAAATACCGTCTAACATGCAACAAAGAAAAAAATGTTCTTTTAAGTGAGTTCTTGGCAAAGATGCCCCTTATTCACCCAAGTGTATTTGTTACAAGAATATTTATTCTTTTTAGGTTATTTGCGTCTAGGAGCCATGGCAAGAGACAAAGGAAATTTCTATGAAGCCTACTGATTGGTTTAAGGAAGCTCTACAGATTAATCAGGTAAAAGATTATCGCTGTCTTTTAATAATAAATATAATATTTTTTTTTCTTTCATGATTCAGATAATAAAGCATGCAGTTTTTAGCAACTTTCTCATTTACTCCTATCCATTTTTCTTCATTCTCTTGCTATCTTTAAAGGAATTTAAAGTTTAGGAGCCAGCCCATTTTATGTTCAGCACCCTGGATAGCACTTGCTTATTGGTGGCTACATTTAGCAAACTAATAAGTAAGCATAACCCAGGTTCTCTTTTTAAATAAGGATAGCAAGAGAACGAAGAAAAATTAATAGGAGTAAATTAGGAAAGTTGCTTAAAATTGCATGCTCTACCTGACTCATTAAGGCCACCTTATCTGAATGCATTTTGACAGTTTTTCACAGCTAGAGGGCATTGGTTCATGTGTGCCACAGATAACATTGTGCTAACACACAAGGAGTTACCTAGGTGCCAACACTGATTGGCTAAAATACAAGTCTTTCAAATTAACTAAAATAAGGGGGCAGTCTGCAGAGGATTAGATACAAGGTAATCACAGAGGTAAAAAGTATATTAATATAACAGTGTTGGTTATGCAAAACTGGGGAATAGCTGATTAAGGGATTATCTATCTTTGTAAACAATGCAAATTCTGGAGTGGACTGTCCCTTCAAGTAAAGTTCCCAGACAGAGGATTTATAATTTGCTGGTTAGAAGCTACACAAATTGTCATTAGTGTAGGTGCAGATACTTATTTCCACATGTAGGAAAATGTTTTTTTTTGGGGGGGGGGGGTTGGGTTACAGTCCCTACCCATATTCCGTTAAATTCTCTCTCTATTCTTCAGGGAGTTGCCATCCAATGCCAAAAAGTAGGGCATAGTATCTCTGAAAGTGTATTCCGTTAAACTTATCTCTCTACCCTTCGGTAGTAATGTTATCAGGGATGACGGGAGTGACTGGCGATGGTAAAGGGTTGTGGGGATTAAAGAATGAGACTCAAAGCTTGATAGACCTCATCAATAATAGGATATGCGTCAACCAGTGCAGGTCCCCTAGCTGTCTCTCTTGAAGTATATAGTGTTCCAATTGTACCCATTACTTTTCTGATACATTTCTACACCAGTCTACCACTCTCTGGAGAACCACCACCATTTCTATACTTCAGTATACAGCGGACCCCCAGGTGTCCGCTCAGTTTGGGGTTATATAGAGTAGGTTTAGCCACTCTAGGATGTGTCCCATTCCATATATATTTATTTAATAGGTTTTGGATATTGGGGTTATAGTAGGGAAATGTGTTTGCTTAGAACAATAAATGCAATTTATTATTTATTTATTTTTTAAATATCAATTTGGTATTGTGCTTAGGGTTGCATACACCTGCATATTTGCTTAAAAGTAAAGAACTTCACACTATGGGGGCATCTTCATGGAAGAATGGGAAATTACAGCTGTCTGTAATTGACACAACTTAGGTATCTGATGCCACCCACTTAGTGACTGCACTATTTGTCTTTTGCAACGAAGCAGTCACCAAACCTATTTCAATTTTTTTTTATTTTTTTTTTAACTTGTTAAAGAATCCTTTGCAGAAGTATTCTCTTGTTTCCAAGTCCCAGGAAAAGGAGGGAGAGATTCCATTAGATGTTATGTCCTTATTTGTAATAGGAAATCATTCTCATTTGTAAAAGAGAATGATCACTTAAACACATTGCAGAATAAAATATGTGAAAAGGTTAAAACATAACTATTATTAAATACTAAAAATGGGACAAAAACTTAAAATTAAAGGGAATTATAATTTGAAGCATTTAACTTCTTGTGCGTGGTTAAATCATACTATTATGCCTTTGAATTAGATATGCACAAGAATATAGATGATACTCGCAAGTTAAATCTCAATATGTGAGAAGGGATAAGATGTACCCTATTATTTGTGACAAAATACCCCTAGTTCCACTATTATGTGATTATCCATGCAGTACAAGAAATGACTCATCAAGGTAAAGGCATAAATGGGCAACTGAAATACATCCCCAGGGTGAAACGCGTAAGAGGGGTAGCAGAGCTTGTGGGAGCTCTTTTAAATCAAGGGGAATTATCATCATTGAGTACCTCATCTTGCTATATTTACTAGCTTTATTAATATAATTTTTGGAAGTTGCAATCAGCGGCTGCCTCAGTATGAATATAAACTTGTGATTAGCCTATTTGGGTTAACAAATAAAAGTTAACATAACTGCCACAAACTGTATTTATTATCACCTAGTATAATCACACCCTATCTGCTTCACACAGCTTAATATTAGTGTATCACTCTCTGTAACGATCAGTGGTCTGGCTTCATATTGTAAGAGAGCACGATCAGTACTCCCTTATGTGACGGCAGATGCCTTCTGCCAGCACTGACCGCAACAGTCGCCTCTATGTTAGTTGTACGTACTACGTCAACACAGTGCATTGAGCAAAGTACTGTGTGACAGTACCTACGTCCAAATGGAGCAAGGAGATAAAATTGTATGTCCCTGAACTACAAATCCAATGCAAATTTTGCTAAGAAAAAGACACAATGTTTTTTAAAAATATATAATTTTTAAATATTTTGCAATGTTGTAATTAATTTCTGATTATACTAATAACTACTCAAAAAATGTTTTGTGCCCTTTGGGCAGTGATTGTGATTATGCAGGAGCAATGCCTATATTAATCTAAAATGTTATAATCTGGTCTTTTTTCATTGCTGAGTTATAGGATCATCCTGATGCCTGGTCCTTGATTGGGAACCTGCACTTGGCAAAACAGGAATGGGGACCAGGGCAAAAGAAATTTGAGCGCATTTTTAAAGCAGCCATCCACGCAGAATGACACCTACTCCATGTTGGCACTTGGCAATGTGTGGCTGCAGACTCTGCACCAGCCCACCAGGGACAGGGAGAAGGTAAACACCTTGTGAAAACAATTACATCTTTTTATGTATCTGTTTTTGTTCCACTTGTTCATAAAATACAAAGTGTGTGTGTATATGTATATATGTATGTGTGTGTGTGTGTGTGTATATATATATATATATATATATATATATATATATGTGTGTGTGTATATATATATATATATATATATGTGTGTGTGTATATATATATATATATATATATATATATACACACACACACACACACACACACATATATATATATATATATATATATATATATATATATATATATATATATAATGTGTGTGTGTATATATATATATATATATATATATATATATATATATATATATATATATATATATATATATATATATAATGTGTGTGTGTATATTAAGGACTATGTAGGTCCGAAACGTCGCTTTTTTAAGGTTGTGTTATCCAAATAAAGAGAATTTTTCACCTTTAAAGAAAAAGTTTGTCTGTGGTGCTGTCACACTTTGTGCATGGACTGTATACACTGGGGTTTTTGCTTTATTTATTTATATATATATATATATATATATATATATATATATATATTTATATATATATATATATATATATATATATATATATATATATATATATATATATATATATATATATATATATATATATATTAATTTGCATGAAGAGAGAGGCACTCTACCAGCTCATCAGCTAGTTCTCTGGCAATTTACCACCCTGAAGCAGCCTTTAGACCAGTGTGCTTTTCACAGAGGAAGACTTTCCTGAAGTATATTAGTCTGGTCCAGCCCCGAAATACCAAGCAATTCTCCTCTGAACAAGGAACATATGACAACCCCTAGACGATCGTTTAAGCCTTCTATGGGCCTCGTCAGTGAGGTGCAGCCACATTCCTCTAAACCACGTCTGGTTTCCCCCATCACCCTTAGGGAGACCTCCTCAAAGTCGTATTAATTTCCATACGAAAAGAGAAGCGCTCTACCAGGAATGAACAACAGCTCATCAGCTAGATCTATGGCGATTTGCCACCCAGGAGCAGCCTCTTTAAAAGAGAGAGACACACTCTGACTCTACATTTATCTTTTGGTACTTTAGGAGTTGGTATTTAAAATACGACACTTTTTTTTTCCCACCAATAGAACTGTGGAAGGTGAACATATCGCCCCGTGTACACAACTCACCCCTTAAGGACAGATTGCCTAAACAATCATTTCCTATTAGTATCAATATGCTAAAAATCTTTTTTAATTTCTGTTGTTTCAGAAGTATTAAATAGCAAATGTTTTTTGTTACCAGATTTCTGGAAGGTTGTAATTCCCATTGTTTGTTTTTTCCTACAGGAAAAGCGTCACCAGGACAGAGCACTGGCGATTTATAAGCAGGTCCTGAGAAATGACGCAAAGAATCTCTTTGCAGCAAATGGCATAGGTAATTATTTCACAAAACTCTTGTGAGCCAAATGCAGCTGTAAGCTCTTGAAAATTATTAAGTATGTGAGAAATAAATACGTGTTCTGCTTATTAGTTAAAGGGACACTCAAGTCAAAAATAAACTCTCATGATTCAGATAGAGCAGCAATTTTAAACAACTTTCCAATTTACTTCCATTAACAAAATGTGCACCGTCTTTTTATATTTACATTTATTTTAGGTACCAGCTCCTACTGAGCATGTGCAAGAATACACAGAATATACGTTTGCTATTGCATTGTCTTTTTAGCATGCATTCTTTTATTATGCAAATCTATTGTATTTACTGGTCTTTTAATGCATCTCTCTTTACTAGAGAGCTCAGATTTGTGTGAGAATCTAAAATGAGATGCATCGCTGCGCTGTTAGCATTGCATGACTGCAGGGTTTTTTTTTCTTCTATGAGGTACGACGAGTCCACGGATTCATCCTTTACTTGTGGGATATTATCCTCCTGCTAACAGGAAGTGGCAAAGAGCACCACAGCAGAGCTGTCTATATAGCTCCTCCCTTAGCTCCACCCCCCAGTCATTCTCTTTGCCTACTCTAAGTACTAGGAAGGGTAAAGTGAAAGAGGTGATAAAATATTCGTTTTTAATTTCTTCAAGCAAGAGTTTTTTGTTTTAAATGGTACCGGTGTGTACTATTTACTCTCAGGCAGCAGATGGATTAAGACTTCTGCCTGGAGGATGATGATCTTAGCATTTGTAACTAAGATCCAGTGCTGTTCAGGAAAACTTCAGTGTGAGGAACGTTTTCATGCTATATAGCAGTGAGGTATGTTCAGTCATTTTTTCTGGAGAGACACTGTATTTCAGAAAGGCTGACAGTATCCCCATGAGGGTTAAGGGTAAGCAGTTAATCCTAAGAGCTATAGAAAGGCATTACTAAGCTTGCATAAGGGGCTAATTACAAAAATGGTTGACACAGAGTTTTGAATGTTTGTGGGCAAACATTTTAT
The DNA here is from genome assembly GCF_027579735.1 of Bombina bombina. NCBI lineage: Eukaryota > Metazoa > Chordata > Amphibia > Anura > Bombinatoridae > Bombina > Bombina bombina. The sequence continues at coordinate 207,122,035 of NC_069505.1, read as the reverse complement.
GAACTGGGAGTGCTGTTAACGTTTTGTGGGCAACTTTGTTGAGGGTACACTTGGCTTATTTTTTTAGGTCTCAGAACCCACATGGCTAGTTTAAAACCGCTCTGGTGCGGTTCTTTGAGGCTGTAGAGACATCGAGTGAGATGGGCGAGGCCTATTTTCGCGCCTCAGATGCGCAGTTGTTTTCACTCAGCAAGCTCCAACTCCTGAGGGCCCTTGTGAATGTTTTGGGCCAAATCGAAGCTTTAACCCCATATGTACTATCCCTGAGGGCAGGTAGGCGCCACAGCAGGGCTGTGGCAAGGTGCTGAGGGTGTTTTTTTCCGGATTTAGGCCTGATTTCAATCCGGTTTGTACATTAAGGGGCTAAATGTTAAATTTCCTTGTGGGGCAAACTTAACTACACATATTGAGTCTGCTTGCAAAAATTTGAAAAATTTGGTGCATTTTAAAGCAGTTTTGCAGAACGTGTATGCTTTTTTTCTCTTAAAGGCGCAGTACCATTTTTTTAAGATTGTTATTTTTTTTTCACTAAATAAAGTGTTTCCATGCTTGTTTGTAGTCATTACTAGCCTGTTCAACATGTCTGACATTGAATAAAGTCATTGTTCAATATGTTTAGAAGCCATTGTGGAACCCCCACTTAGAATGTGTCCCTCATGCACTGAAAGGTCAATAAATTGCAAAGAACATATTTTGGCTACTAAAAGTATGTCGCAGGATGATTCTCAGTCAGAAGGGAATCGGGTTATGCCATCTAATTCTCCCCAAGTGTCACAACCATTAATGCCCGCACAAGTGATGCCAAGTACTTCTAGTGCGTCTAATTCTTTCACCCTGCAATATATGGCCGCAGTTATGAATACTACCCTCACAGAGGTTTTATCTAAGCTGCCTGGGTTGCAGGGAAAGCGCAGTAGGTCTCGTGTGAGAACAAATGCTGAGCCCTCTGATGCTTTATTAGCCATGTCCGAGGTACCCTCACAATGTTCTGAGTTGGGGGTGAGGGATTTGCTGTCTGAGGGAGAGATTTCTGATTCAGGAAAGATGTTCCCTCAGACAGACTCGGATATGACGGCTAATACATTTAAACTAGAACACCTCCGTTTATTGCTCAGGGAGGTTTTAGCGACTCTGGATGATTGTGACCCTATTGTAGTTCCAGAGAAATTGTGTAAAATGGACAGATTTCTAGAGGTTCCTACCTACACTGATGTTTTTCCGGTCCCTAAGAGGATTTCGGACATTGTTACTAAGGAGTAGGATAGACCAGGTATTCCGTTCGCTCCCCCTCCTACTTTTAAGAAAATGTTTCCCATATCAGACACCATGCGGGACTCGTGGCAGACGGTCCCTAAGGTGGAGGGAGCTATTTCTACCCTGGCTAAGCGTAAAACTATACCTATTGAGGACCTATTTGTGCTTTCAAAGATCCTATGGATAAAAAATTAGAGGGTCTCCTAAAGAAAATATTTGTTCATCAAAATCTAAGCTTTTAGCCATCCCTTTCAAGGGTAAGACCCTATTCGGGCCTGAACTGAAAGAGATCATTTCAGACATCACTGGAGGGAAAGGCCATGCCCTTCCTCAGGATAAGATGAATAAGATGAGGACCAAACAAAATGATTTTCGTTCCTTTCGAAACTTCAAAGGTGGTCCCTCTACCTCTTCCCCTGCTGCAAATCAAGAGGGGAATTTTGCTCAATCCAAGTCAGTCTGGAGACCTAACCAGACGTGGAACAAGGGTAAACAGGCCAAGGAGCCTGCTGCTGCCATCAAGACAGCATGAAGGGGGTAGCCCCCGATCCGGGACCGGATCTAGTAGGGGGCAGACTTTCTCTCTTTGCTCAGACTTGGGCAAGAGATGGAAATCGTAACCCAGGGGTATCTTCTAGATTTCAAAGATTATCCTCCAAGGGGGTGATTCCATCTTTCTCAATTGTCTGTAAACCAGACAAAAAGAGAGGCGTTCTTACGCTGTGTAGAAGACCTATATACCATGGGAGTGATCTGCCCAGTTCCGAAAACAGAACAGGGGCAGGGGTTTTACTCCAATCTGTTTGTGGTTCCCAAAAAAGAGGGAACCTTCAGACCAATTTTAGATCTCACGATCCTAAACAAATTCCAAAGTCCCATCTTTCAAGATGGAGACCATTCAGACTATTTTACCAATGATCCAGGAGGGTCAATATATGACCGCCGTGGACTTAAAGGATACGTATCTACACATCCCTATCCACAAAGATCATCACCAGTTCCTCAGGTTCGCCTTTCTGGACAAGCATTACCAGTTTGTGGCTCTTCCCTTCGGGTTGGCCACAGCTCCCAGAATTTTCACAAGAGTTCCATTCCTGGGAACTCTGATAGATTCAGTGGACATGAAAATTTTTCTGACGGAGGTCAGGAAATCAAAGATTTTAACCATCTGCCGAGCTCTTCATTCCATTCCTCGGCCGTCAGTGGCTCAGTGTATGGAGGTAATCGGACTAATGGTAGCGGCAATGGACATAGTTCCGTTTGCTCGCTTGCATCTCAGACCACTGCAACTATGCATGCTCAAACAGTGGAATGGGGATTATCCAGATTTATCTGAGGAGATAAATCTGCATCAAGAGACCAGAGACTCTCTTCTTTGGTGGTTGTCACAGGATCATCTGTCCCAGGGAATGTGTTTCCGTAGGCCAGCATGGGTCATAGTGACGACGGACGCCAGCCTATTGGGCTGGGGTGCAGTCTGGAATTTCCTGAAAGCACAGGGTTTGTGGACTCAGGAGGAGGCTCTCCTCCCGATAAATAAATATTCTAAAACTGAGAGCGATATTCAACGTGCTTCTGGCGTGGCCTCAGCTGGCTTCAGCCAGATTCATAAGATTCTAGTCGGACAATATCGCGACTGTAGCATATATCAATCATCAGGGGGGAACAAAGAGTTCTCTAGCGATGATAGAGGTTACCAAAATAATTTGATGGGCAGACACTCACTCTTGCCATCTATCCGCAATCTATATCCCAGGAGTGAAGAACTGGGAAGCGGATTTTCTAAGTCGCCAGACTTTTCATCCGGGGGAGTGGGAACTCCATCCGGTGGTGTTTGCACAATTGATTCAGCAATGGGGCACACCAGAATTGGATCTGATAACGTCTCGTCAGAACGCCAAACTTCCTTGTTACGGGTCCAGGTCAAGGGATCCTCAGGCAGTACTGATGGATGCTTTAGCAGTACCCTGGTCGTTCAACCTGGCTTATGTGTTTCCACCATTTCCTCTCCTTCCTCGTTTGATTGCCAGAATCAAACGGGAGAGAGCTTCAGTGATTTTGATAGCACCTGCGTGGCCAGGCAGGACTTGGTATGCAGACCTGGTGGACATGTCATCTCTTCCACCATGGACTCTGCCACTGAGACAGGACCTTCTGATTCAAGGTCCGTTCCAGCATCCAAATCTAGTTTCTCTGCGACTGACTGACTGCTTGGAGATTGAACGCTTGATCTTATCCAAGCGGGGGTTCTCTGAGTCGGTCATAGATACCTTGATTCAGGCTCGAAAGCCTATCACTAGGAAAATTTATCATAAGATATGGCGTAAATATCTTTATTGGTGCGAATCCAAAGGCTACTCGTGGAGTAAGATCAGGATTCCTAGGATTTTGTCCTTTCTCCAAGAAGGATTGGAGAAGGGGCTATCAGCTAGTTCCTTTAAAGGGACAGATATCTGCCTTATCAATTCTACTGCACAAGCGTCTGGCAGATGTTCCAGACGTCCAGTCGTTCTGTCAGGCTTTAGTTAGAATCAAGCCTGTGTTTAAACTTGTTGCTCCGCCATGGAGTTTGAATTTAGTTCTTAAAATTCTTCAAGGGGTTCCGTTTGAACCTATGCATTCCATAGATATTAAGCTTCTATCTTGGAAAGTTCTGTTTTTAGTTGCTATATCTTCGGCTCGAAGAGTTTCTGAATTATCTGCATTGCAATGCGACTCGCCTTATCTTGTTTTCCATGCTGATAAGGTGGTTTTGCGTACCAAACCTTCCTAAGGTTGTTACTAATAGGAATATCAATCAGGAAATTGTTGTTCCTTCTCTGTGTCCTAATCCTTCCTCTAAGAAGGAGCGTCTGTTGCACAACTTGGATGTGGTTCGTGCTTTGAAGTTTTACTTGCAAGCAACCAAAGATTTCTGTCAAACATCTTCTTTGTTTGTTGTCTATTCTGGAAAACGTAGAGGTCAAAAGGCTACGGCTACCTCTTTCTTTTTGGCTGAAAAGCATCATCCGTTTGGCATACGAGACTACTGGACAGCAGCCTCCTGAAAGGATTACAGCTCACTCTACTAGAGCGGTGGCTTCCACATGGGCTTTTAAAAATGATGCTTCTGTTGAACAGATTTGTAAGGCTGCGACTTTGTCTTCGCTTCATACCTTTTCCAAATTTTCCAAATTTGATACTTTTGCTTCTTCGGAGGCTATTTTTGGGAGATAAGTTCTTCAAGCAGTGGTGCCTTCTGTTTAACCATCTGTCTTGTTCCTCCCGTTCATCCGTGTCCTGTAGCTTTGGTATTGTATCCCACAAGTAAAAGATGAATCCGTGGACTCGTTGTACCTTATAGAAGAAAAGTAAATTTATGCTTAGCTGATAAATTAATTTCTTCTATGGTACGAGTCCACGGCCCGCCCTGTCATTTTAAGATAGATTATATTTTTTGATTTTGAACTTCAGTCACCTCTGCACCTTGTAGTTTCTCCTTTTTCTTCCTGTACCTTCGGTCGAATGACTGGGGGGTGGAGCTAAGGGAGGAGCTATATAGACAGCTCTGCTGTGGTGCTCATTGCCACTTCCTGTTAGCAGGAGGATAATATCCCACAAGTAAAGGATGAATCCGTGGACTCGTCATACCATAGAAGAAATTAATTTATCAGGTAAGCATAAATTTACTTTTTACATGGGTTAGAGTGCGTTAGTTGTGCTTTTAAACAACAGGCAAATGTTTTCTTTTGTCCTGTTACTAGCTAAATCTATAGATCAAATCCAAAGTGAGGATATGATAGTTTAAGTAAATACCAGATGAGCTTAAAAGGGACGGTCTACTCCAGAATTTTTATTATTTAATAAGATAGATAATCCCTTTATTACCCATTCCCCAGTTTTGCATAAGCAACACATTTATATTAATACACTTATTACCTCTGTGATTACCTTGTATCTAAGCCTCTGCAGACTGCCCCCTAATATAAAGTCTTTTGACAGACTTACATTTTAGCCAGTCTCAGTGCCCTCTCATACGTAACTCCACAGGAAAGAGCACAGTTATTTATATGACACAGATGAACGAATGCCCTATAGCTGTGAAAAACTTTTAAATGCATTCAGATAAGAGACGGCCTTCAAGGGCTAAGAAATTAGCATATGAGCCTACCTATTTTGAGCTTTCAACTAAGAATACCAAGAGATCAAAGCAAATTTAATAATAAAATGAAATTGGAAAGTTGTTTAAAATCACATGTCCTTTCTGAATCATGCTAGTTTAATTTTAACTAGACTCTCTTTAATATTACATTTTCTTTTAAATCTAATTTTAAAGGGACATACAATTCACTGCATCATAGACTATAGTTTGTAAATAATTTAAAATCATATACCTTATATTCTGGCATTGATCTTTAGGGAAAAACAAAACTGAAAGCATCACTTTCTCTGGGGTTTTGCCGGCTCTCAGGCATTACTTGGGTACATGCCTCAGTTTGTCTCAAATTGTGCCTAGTACAGAAATGATATGTGAATAATACACAGGATTATTCATGCAGAGGGCAGTGGAAAATGCTGTAGGCAAGTGTATATCTTTAGCACTTTACAGCGGACACTGTGACATGAGATGACTTGGCTTTGTGTAATATAGACAGGGGGGCACTGTGACGTGATGCTGTCAGTGTGCAGGTTGATCAGTGGAATGGCATTGAAATCCTTTGTCACCAGAATAATAACTTTGTGTAGCTACATAAGTAGAGGGAGGATGTGACAGACTGTTTACTGGTCCCACCCGCTCGCACCCCCCAAGGTATGTTTGTCTCACGCTGCAGTCTCTACTGCGCATGACTGCATCGGACAAACATACCTGGCCTTTTATAATATAGGATTTGTAAATGTGAGAAGACAAATATAAGTGAGAAGTGATAGAATTATTTGAGGACAATTAGAGCTGACTTGGTAGTGTAAGCTGTAATACTTACTGTCACTTTTCTGTTGGTGACCAGTTGGTTTGGCATTCTCAGCAAAGCTGTAAATAAACGTGTGGGTGACACAGCTTTAATATTGTGTTGTGACGTGTGTGGGAGCATCTATGGCCGTGTGGTAAAATTATAAAAATATGCAGCAATCTCCCGTGTTGTGTGTTTTATGTAGGATATATATATATATATATATATATATATATATATATATATATATATATATATATATATATATATATATATATATATATATATATATATATATATATATATATATATATATATATATTCATCATAAAGTTTAGTTTGTGAGGAGGAGTTGGTGTTTTGCTTATTTCTAGAATGGACAATGGAACAGATATAGCACCTTGTTGATATAGTTAGTGAACAAATGAGAAGAAAGCGTCCGTGTGTATGCTTAAATCATTGGCTGTATTTTTATCTAGAGAAGTCCTGGAGTGCAATTTTTATTTAAGCCTTTTGAATTAATAATCTTGTAGTAAAGTGCATAAAGCATTGTATTTTCTAAACCAGATTATTCTTTATATTTTTTTTTTTTATCAATTGCTCAGCTCACGCTGTTTTGCTTTTTTTTGTTTGTTTCCTTTTCATCTTTGCAGTTGTCATTATTAAAAACTTGAATTTGTTTTGTTCATGTAAGGGGCCGTTTTGGCACACAAGGGTTATGTGCGGGAAGCACGTGACGTATTTGCCCAAGTCAGGGAGGCAACAGCAGACATCAGCGACGTATGGCTGAACCTGGCCCATATCTACGTGGAACAGAAGCAGTACATCAGCGCAGTTCAGATGGTAATGACATTTTCTTCTAGAATTTAATTAGAACAGAAGCTTTTCATAAAATTGTAATAGTACATGTGACATTTATTGTGCAGTGATTACATTTACAGATCACGTAACTACTTTTTGTAACTGCTTTCATGGCTGCAAGGCTATCATATTTTACAAAGCAATATTGAGACACTATCTTTCTTCTTTACAGTATGAAAATTGTCTGCGGAAGTTTTACAAACACCAAAACACTGAAGTCCTGCTGTACTTGGCCCGTGCTCTCTTTAAATGTGGCAAATTGCTTGAGTGTAAACAGATCTTACTCAAGGTAACGTTGCAGGTGTAACCATCGTAATTTAGAATTTCTTCCAAAATCTGTGAAAGGTTTTTAAAACCATTTTTTCCTTCAGACATCCTCACCCCCCCCCCCCCCTCCACTTAATACAAATAATGTTTTAGGTGTAACAAATGTATTTGATAATTTTAAGGTAATATAATAAGACACTAAATGCTACTTTAAGAATTGGACTAATTTGAGATCAACACACATCATACATTTCCAGAACCATATGAATATTCATGGTATGTTAAAGGGACACTAAACACAAATTGTAAACTACATATTATAAACCTTCATATATAACAATTTTGCCTTCAAAACTGCAGCTTCATTTTGTTAAAAATGTATTTCTTTCCTAAGACATGGAGAGTCCACAACATCATCCAAATTACTAGTGGGATATTTAAGTCCTGGCCAGCAGGAGGAGGCAAAGAGCACCCCAGCAAAGCTGTTAAGTGTAACTTCCCTTACCCATAATCCCCAGTCATTCTCTTTGCCTCTGTCAATGGAGGCGTGCAAGATATTTAATCCTTTGATGGGTACTTTTCCCTGCAAGCAAGGATTGCGGTCTAGCCGAGTCTGTTAATCTCTTTAGTAAGAGTAGTGGTGGCTTTTAGCAGTTAAAAGGCGGCAAGGTAGTCTTTGCTTTACTTTTAACACTTGCTACCCCTTTGCAGAAAGCCAAGGTTGGTTACTCTGATCTTTCTTTTACTACAGGTCCATGACAGGCAGTGAAGTACCGGTCACACCTTAGTAGCTGTCATTTGCCCTGCAGCTGGATCCAAAGATAAGTGCTTTTGCCTTCTAGGTACTAAAGGACAGCACTTTTGAGATTATCTCTTTAAGTGGACATAATTTGGGATTTAGATATCCTTTTAAGTCTAGGATACATTTTGGGCAACTTTATTGACTCTAGGGGAGCTAGTGGCTTCTTATTCAGTATATTTTCAGGCACTGTGGAGTGAGACTCTGAGAGACTTAAGGGAGCGTTTTCTTACTAACGCTTCCCTTAATACTTGGCCAATTGTCCTTTTTTTTCTTTATTTGTAAGAAGCATTACTAATTATTGATGTGCAAGTGTGTCATTAGTGCATACATTATGCGGCCGTTTAAGTTTAACTTTGCGCTCTTTCTATCTGTGGCACAGTTACTTTCCGACCGATCACGTGACTTACGGTTTCTCCTGTATATACGGAGCGGAGCGTCGTGCTGTGAGTATCCAACATCAATCTTGCTCATCGGAGTATTGTAGAAGTGCTAATCTCTGCTGGAGAGGTTTCTCAGCTTTCTATATCCTATTACTAGTGGGATACTCATTCCGGTAACGGTAGAGGTCTCAGACAGATGCTTTGCTTCTTGTTTGAAGGGGGGGTTGAAAGTTTTACCTTAAGTTCTAAACCTATTGTTTTTGCTAATTTAAGCAAATTTTATTTGCATTCTCCTTATTTGTTGTTTTTTTATTTTTTTTGTGTGCGAGTTAATTTCCATAGCTATGGACCCAGAACAGGATCTGCCCATGTCTATAGACCAATCTTTACTCTATTTAGGGAACCAAATTATTTTGACCATGCACTTTTGTTCTTCATGTTTAGCTAAGACTTTAAAATTTAAGGACAAATTACTCCCTTCTGAGCAAAGTGTCTCTCAGGAAACTGCTGCGTGTGATATGCCTCAGCTTTCTCCTCAGACATCCCAAGCTTTAGTAGTTTATTTTGTGCCTTCTGTTTATCAATAACCCCCTGGTGGTATTTATTTACCTGGAGATTTTGCCGCTTAAATTCTGCAGTTTATGCGGCTTTGTGTGCTTTAACTTCTGCGGTTAAGTGTAAGAGGAAATCTAGACATTTGTCTGCTAGTAAAGCTTCTGACTCCTCTAGGTCTGCTTTAGCCATTTTTAATTTGTCTGATGAGGAAAATACTTCAGTAGCTTCTGAAGGTGAAAGCTCAGACTGACACTTTAGCAGAAAAATTAATTAAGTTAATTTTAGATTTAAGCTCTTACACTTCCGGTTACTACTAAAGGAGGTTCTAGCTACTTTAGATGACTCTGAACCTTCGGTTTCTGTCACAAAGTCTCCTAAACTGGATAGAGTTTATGATTCTCCATCTTCTGAGGAGGTTTTTCCTGTTCCAAGGAAGATGTCTGAAATTATAGCTCAGGAATGAGATAAGCCAGGGGTTCCCTTTTCCCCTTCGCCTGTATTTAAAAAGATGTTTCCTATTGCTGACTCTATTCGTAATTCATGGCGCACTGTGCCTAAAGTAGAAGGAGCCATTTCTACTCTTGCTAAGAGAACTACCATTCCTATAGAGGATAGTTGCTCTTTTAAGGATCCAATGGATAAGAAGCTAGAGGCTTACTTAAAAAAAGATGTACATAAATCAAGGATTACAGTGGCAACCTGTGGCGAGTATTGCCACAGTTGCAGGTGCAGCATCTTATTGGTGTGATGCCTTGTCCGATCTTGGGAATTGTTGTCCCGGTGCCTATCGAAGAATGAGGTTTGGGGTTTTATTCAAACCTTTTCGTGGTCCCAAAGAAGGAGGGAACTTTCCACCCAATTCTGGACCTAAAGTGCTTAAATTTCTCAGTGTCCCTTCCTTCAAGATGGAGATAAGGTCCATCCTTCCTTAAGTCAGGAAGGCTAGTTTATGACCACTATAGATCTGAAGGATGCTTACCTTCATGTTCCAATCCACAGGGAACACTTTCAGTTCCTGAAGTTTGCATTCCTGGACCAGAACTTCCAGTTCATTGCACTACTGTTTGGCCTAGCTACTGCTCCAAGAATCTTTACGAAGGATCAGATCAGAGTACTTGGCCTGGGACGTAATTTTTCTTCTACTAATCAATTTAATATGTTTCACACTCTTATGGACCTAAATAGATTTGTTAGAAATTTGACACACAGGAAATTTTATTCTGATAAGTCAACACTAGTTTCCAATATTCACAAATGGTTTTTAGAGTCCACCTTTTCCCCTTCAGAGTCCACATTTATTGATACTTGTGATGTTGTCACATTGCAACAACTGCAGATGGCATCTAGTAATGTTGACAATAAAGACAGGAATAAAGGTCCGATGTTTAAGAAAAAAATCCACATTTTATCCTATAAATAATCAAGGTAATATCATTGAGACATTCTATAGCAGAGTTGAAAGAGATCTGATATCCCTTAAGGATCAAAATACACCACAAAAATATTATCTTAAAATGAAATTTAAAAGGGCCATTAAAGAACTTAAAGAGAATACCAATATTACTATACGTAAGGCTGACAAAAGTGGCATGACTGTAGTTATGAATCGGGAAGATTACGTAGCTGAAACCTAAGACAGCTAAGCAATATTAAAGAATACTCTGTGTTGAAAGGGGACCCCACTCACGTATTTACACTTGAATTCGGGGAGATCTTGGATGAAGGAGTGGAACAGGGGTTCCTGGATGTAGCTACCTCACAATATTTGCTACCTGACAATCCCAGGATTCCCCTGTTCCACCACTTCCCCAAAGTACACAAGTCTCTGGCTAATGTGAAAGGACGTCCTATTGTGAGTGGGGTAGATTCCCTTCTTTGCAATTTATCGGAATGGACAGACTGTATTTTACAGCCACTGGTCACATCCTTGCCTTCTTATCTAAGGGACACCAAACATGTACTGGGCATAGCCAATGAGGTTAAGTGGACAGAGGAAAGCAAATGGCTTACTGTAGATGCAGTGTCATTATATTCTTGCTTCCCTCACAATAAGGGACTTGAAGCCATTTGCTTTTTTCTAGAGCACTTCACCGATTACTCAGAGGAGTTTAAGGTCTACCTGGTTAAGGTAGTTGGTTTTCTGCTAACTCATAAAAAAAAATTATTTTGAGGGCTCTTACTATCTCTAAATATATGGAACAACGATGGGGGCTAAGTTTGCCCCCTCGTATGCTAATCTTTTCCTGGGTTTCTGGGATTTGTCCCGCATTTTTGGAGATAGTAATCCCTATCGGAGCCATATATCTCTTTATAAGAGATATATAGACGACTTGCTATTTATTCGGACTGGTTCTCAGTCTCAAGCCTCAGAGTTTGTAAATCACCTTAACATCAATGATATGGGTCTTGAATTCACCTATGAGTACAATATTAAGAGCACAAACTATCTAGATCTCACTTTAGAAGGACAACTTGATGGCAATATTAAAACTAAGGAATTTAGAAAACCTATTTCAGGTAATTCAGTTTTACATGGTTACCAGCTGCCATCCTAAACATGTTCCCCAAGCTATAGCAAAGGGTGAATTTATTAGGCTCAAACATAATTGTTCTGATTCCAGCAATTACAATAGACTTACCATGGATTTGGAACACAGACTTAAAGGGACAGTATACTGTAAAATATTTTTTCCCTTAATGTGTTTACAATTGCTTTTTTTTACCAACTGCAGAGTAAAAAATGTATGAAAATTTGCTTTTTAAGGCTTATTTGTGTATATTAAAGCTCTGATTTTGTGTTTTGAAGCCACAACCTAATAAAATGGGTTGAGCTTGTAGGTATAATCCGATCTCATTACTGTATCACATTGTGCAAATATACCTGCTTCTTTATCTTATATCTGTCCTTAAAACATTCACCAGTACTTTGAGAGAACAATGGAAAATCAACATTTTATTACCTTATCTCTACTATATTGCACTGGGAGTGTAATTTCTTCTGCTGGCTGTGTTTACAAAGCTTATCTATAGCTGGTACGCGCGGCCACAAACTTTCAGAATAGGTGGGGATACCACATGCTAAATAAACAATTTCAAATTCCAATAAAAGGGTAAAGGAACTACTTGTAAACGATTTAATACACTCCAGCAGGTAAAGTGGATCATTGGGAACAAATTAAAGGGGAGAAAAATTTTGAGTAAACTGTCCCTTTAAACAGAGGAAATATCCCTGTAAGGCAGTATGGAAAGCCAAACAAGCTGTTTCAGTTAGATCCAGGGAGAATCTATTAGAGAAAATCTTCTAATAAAACTACTAATAAGTTTGAAGTTGTCACTTTTGTGACAAATCACAGTAGTCAATTTCCAACAGTGTGTTTGATTATTCGGAAACAATTTGATATTCTAAAGGCTGATGATAAATTGGTGACAACTGTAGACAAAGGTCTGAGATGCTCTTATAAGAAGAGTCCCACATTGGGATCTATCTCATCCCCTACGATGTTACCTACCATACAAACATCAGCGAGTTCATGGATGAAACATTTAGGCATGTTCAAATGTGGTCATTCCAAGTGTAAACCCTGCGATTTTGTCAAAATCACCACTACATTTTCTAGTTTTGCAACAGGAAAGGTGTACAATCTCAAATCGTATCAATTGTACATCAAAATATGTGGTATATCTCATCGAATGTGCCCAGTGCAGGGTCCAATATGTTGGACTCACTTCGAGAGATGTAAACACGAGGATAAGGGAACATCTATCCTCTAAGACTACAAGGTCCTCTACACCCATAGTGCAACACTTTTCATGGAGGTGATCTTGCCTTTTTCTCGTGGTGTGCAATTGAAAAGATTAGTAAACCTAAAAGAGGGGGTAATATGGATCTTATCCTGGAGAAGAGAGAGGCATACTGGATTTTTGTACTGGGGACTAGAATCCCTATAGGCCTTAACTCTAAATATGACATTATGAATATATGGGTATAGGGATCCTGTGACATCTAGCAAGAATATTAAGATTAATATCAATATACCTACTATAACACATTGAAGGGCTTGTATATTGCAGATGTACATAGTTATTGCAAGACTTAGTGTATTTATATTCCGGGTGTGGACAACTGGGAGGTGGATTTTCTCAGCAGGCAATCCTTCCATCCAGGGGAATGGTCTCTCTATCCCGAGGTGTTTGCAGAGATATGCAGCAAGTGAGGGATGCCCGAGATAGATCTCATGGCGTCCAGTCTCAATACCAAGCTACCCAGGTACGGGTCGAGGGATCCCCAAGCGGATCTAATATATGCACTAGCAGTGCCCTGGAGGTTCAAACTCACATCTTTTTCCTCCATTACCACTTCTTTCTCGAGTGGTGGCCCGCATCAAGCAGGAGCGGGTATCAGTAATCCTGATTGTTCAATCGTGGCCGTTAAGGACGTGGTTTGCGGATCTAGTGGGGATGTCCTCATCTCCTCCGTGGAAGTTACCTTGTCACAGAGACCTGCTTATACAAGGTCCATTTGTTCATCAAAATCTAGATTCCTAAGTGTCTTTTCTTACTGCGTGGAGATTGAACACTTAGTCTTAGCCAAGAGAGGTTTCTGCTAGTTCCCTTAGGGGACAGATTTGGGCCCTATTGGTTTTATTGCACAAGAGACTGGCTGAGCTTCCAGACGTGCAGTCCTTTTTTAAGGCTCTAATTAGGATCAGACCTGTGTTTAGATCTGGGGCTCCTTCTTGGAGCCTAAATCTTGTTCTTCGGGTTTTGCAACAGGTTCCGTTTGAGTCTCTGCATTCCGTTGACATTAAATTGTTATCTTGGAAGGTTCTCTTTTTATTGGCTATTGCCTCTGCGCACAGTTTCTGAGATCTCTGCTTTGCAATGTGACCCCCCTTATCTGATTTTTCATCCAGATAAGGCAGTTTTACGTAGTAAATTAGGTTTTCTTCCAAAGGTTGTGTCAGATCGCAACATCAATCAGGAGATTGTGGTTCCTTCCTTGTGTCCTAATCCTTCTTCATCGAAAGAAACGCTTACTTCACAATTTGGATGTGTTTTGCGCCTTGAAGTTATATCTTCAGGCTACTATGGAGTTTAGACAATCTTCCTCTTTGTTTGTTTATTCGGGGAAGCATAAGGGGCAGAAGGCTACTTAGATTTCTCTATCTTTTTGGTTGAGGAGTGTTATCCACTTAGCTTACGAAACAGCGGGACATCGTCCTCCAGAGAGGATAACAGCTCATTCCACTAGAGCAGTGGCTTCCTCTATGGATCAGATTTGTAAGGTGGCTACCTGGTCCTCCTTGCACACTTTTTAAACATTTTACAAGTTTGATGTTTTTGCTTCGGCTGAAGCAGTTTCGGGAGAAAAGTTTTGCAGGCTGTGGTGCCCTCAGAATAGGATCCGCCTCTTCCTTTTTGTTCCCTCCTGTTATTCATTCAGTGTCCTCTGGAGCTTGGGTATAGTTTTCACAACAGTAAGGAATGAAGCCGTGGACTCTTCCTATCTTAGGAAGGAAAACATAATTTATGCTTACCAGATAAATTTCTTTCCTTCCGGATAGGGAGAGTCCATGGCCCCCGCACGTTTTTACTTGTAAGGAATGAACCCGTGGACTCTCCCTATTCGGAAGGAAAGGAATTTATCTTGTAAGCACAAATTATGTAAGAAGAATAGAGCTAGGGGTCAACAGTCTTCTAATTTTTGTTCCATTCCCAACTTTAAGGGACAGAAGTCCTCACCTTCCTCTTCCAAACCTAACCAATCCAGGTCCACTTGGAAATCCAGTCAGCCCTGGAATAAGGGAAAACAAAACAAGAAGCCTTCTGCTGACTCTAAATCAGCATGAAGGGTCTGAGCTTGGATCAGGTGGGGGGCAGGCTTTCTCTTTTTCGACAGGCTTGGATACGTGATGTCCCAGATCCAATTGGCTGTGGACATTAGTATCCCAGGGTTATAGGATAGGATTCAAGTCTTGCGCTCCAAGGGGCAGATTTCTCCTGTCAAGATTATCCTCAAACTAGGTAAAGAAGAAGGCCTTCTTAAATTTCGTAAAGGACCTATCCTCCCTGGGTGTCATTGTACCAGTCCCTCTAAAGGAACAAGGTCTAGGATTCTATTCAAATCTATTTGTGGTTCCCAAAAAGGGCAGAATTTTCGTCCCATCCTAGATCTCAAGTGTCTCAACAAATTCAAGATGGAAACTATTCGCGCCATTCTTCCATTGGTCCAGGAGGGTCAGTTCATGACGACCATAGACATGAAGGACGCGTATCTACATGTTTCCATTCACAGGGATCATCACCAGTTTCTCAGATTTGCTTTTCTGGACAAGCATTTCCAGTTTGTTGCCCTTCCATTTGGTCTGACCACGGCTCCCATAATATTCACAAAGGTTCTAGGAGCGCTATTGTCAATAATCAGATCCCAGGGAATTGTTGTGGCGCCTTATCTAGACGACATTCTGGTTCAGGCGTCATCTTTTCAACTAGCACAATCTCATACAGAGATATTGTTGTCTTTCCTACGTTCCCACGGGTGGAAGGTGAATCTGGAAAATAGTTCTCTTGTTCCATCTACAACAGTGTGTTTCCTACGGACAATAGATTCCCTGTCCATGAATATTTTCCTGACGGAGGTCAGAAAATCTAAGCTTTGCTCGGTTCCATCTGCGTCCGCTGCAACTTTGCATGCTTCGTCAATGGAACGGAGACATTCCAATTTATCGCAGAGGATAAATCTGTACACCCTGACAAGAGAATCTCTCTTGTGGTGGATGTCTCTGGATCATCTGTCTCAGGGCATTTGCTTCTTGAGACCTTCCTGGGTTATTGTGACAACAGACACCAGCCTGTCAGGCTGGGGAGCTGTTTGGGGCTCTATGAAGGCTCAGGGCCTGTGGTCTTGGGAAGAGTCTTCTCTTCCCATAAACATCTTGGAGTTGAGAGCCTTGATGGCTTGGTCTCAATTATCTTTATCAGATTCCAGTTGGACAACATCACCTCGGTGGCTTACATCAACCAGCAGGGAGGAACTCTGAGTTCCTTGGCCATGAAGGAGGTGACTTGCATTCTGCAGTGGACAGAAGCTCACGATTGTCTTCTATCTGCCATCCACATTCCAGGAGTGGACAATTTGGGAGGCAGATTTTCTGAGCAGACAGACCTTTCATCCCGGGCAGTGGGCTCTCCATCCGGAAGTGTTCTCTCAGATAACCCTCAGGTGGGAGGTTCCAGAGTTGGATCTGATGGCATCCTGCCAAAAGGCCAAGGTTCCAAAGTATGGTTCAAGGTCAAGAGATCCTCAGGCCGTTCTGACAGATGCTCTTGCGGTTCCATGGATGTTTCTCTGGCTTACCTGTTTTCTCTGTTTGCTCTCCTTCCACAAGTCATTGCTCGTATCAAACAGGAGAGCATTGGTAATCCTAATAGCTCCTGCATGGCCTTGCAGGATCTTGTTTCTGGATCTGGTACGGATGTGATCTCTACCTCCCTGGAGGTTAACTCTGAAGAAGGACCTTCTAATTCAGGGTCCTTTCCTCCATCCAAACCTAGATTTTCTGAAGTTTACTGCTTGGAGATTAAACGCCTAGTTCTGTCTAGACGTGGTTTTTCTGACGCGGTCATTGAAACTATGCTCGAGGCTCGCAAACCTGTTACTCGCAAGATTTACCATAAGGTATGGCGTAAATATCTTTATTGGTGCGAACCTAAAGGGTTTTCCTGGAGCCGGGTGAGGATTCCCCGGATTTTGTCTTTTCTTCAGGATGGCCTGGAGAAGGGTTTATCGGTCAGTACTCCTAAAGGGTCAGATTTCTGCCCTATCTATCCTTTTGCACAAACGTCTGGCCGACTTATCAGATGTTCAAGCCTTTGTTCAGGCTCTGGTTAGAATCAAGCCTGTGTTTTAAACCTGTTGTTCCCCCGTGGAGCCTTAATCTAGTTCTTAAAGTTTTGCAGCAGGCTCCGTTTGAGCCGATGCATGTTTATATAAAGATGTTATCTTGGAAGGTTTTGTTTCTTGCTATTTCTTCTGCTCGCAAAGTGTCTGAGCTTTCAGCTCTGCAGTGTGATTTCCCTGTACCTTATTTTTCATGCCGATAAGGCGGTCCTTCATACCAAATTGGGTTTTCTCCCTAAGGTGGTGTTGGATCGATTAATTAATCAGGAAATTGTTGTTCCTTTTTTTTCCATAAGGAACGTCTTTTGCATAACTTGGATGTTGTGCGAGCTGTAAAATTTTACTTACAAGCTACTAAAGATTTTCGGCAATCATCTGCCCTGTTTGTTGTTTTCTCTGGAAAACGTAAGGGTCAGAAGACCACTTCAACTACTCTCTCTTTGGTTGAGAAGTTTGATTCGTTTGGCTTATGAGACTGCTGGATAGCAGCCTCCTGAGAGAATTACGGCTTATTCCACTAAGGCTGTCTCCTCTTCTTGGGCTTTAAAAAAATGAAGCTTCTGTGGAACAAATTTGCAAGGAGGCTTACATGATCCTCTCTGCATACTTTTTCCAAATTCTACAAATTCTCTTTTGGGAGAAGGTTTCTTCAAGCGGTGGTGCCTTCTGTTTAGGTCTTCCTGCCTTTTTCTCCCTCCCTGTTCAGTCCGTCTCCTCTAGCTTGGGTTTTGGTTCCCACTAGTAATTGGAATGACATTGTGGACTCTCCATGTCTTAGGAAAGAAAACAAAATTTATGCTTACCTGATAAATTTCTTTCTTTCCGGACATGGAGAGTCCACGACCCCGCCCTCTTAATTATAATTCGGCAGTTTTTTAGAGTAAACTTCAGGCAGCTTTTTCACCTGTGTTTTCTTCTTTTTCCATTTTCCTTCTGCCAAATGAATGAAGATTATGGGTAAGGGAAGTTGCACTTAACCCCTTTGCTGGGGTGCTCTTTGCCTCCTCCTGCTGGCCAGGAGTTATATATCCCAATAAGTAATTGGAATGACGTTGTGGACTCCATGTCCAGAAAGAAAAAAATTTATCAGGTAAGCATAAATTTTGTTTTTATGTTTATTCTTTTCACTGATTTCCCTGTCCCCCAGAACAAAAGAACCCCTGCTAACCAATCACAAACTAATATTCTGATATAGTATAAGCTCTGTTTGCACATTTGCAGACTGAGGTATCCTTTCCTCTTGTATTCCCTTAAAGTGAATGTAAATTTTGATGCTAAAGTGCCTGTTTTTTAAAAAAAAATGTATTCATAAAAATTTACATTTCATTCGTGTTGTGAAAAAATACTTACCTTTTAATCTTGACAGCCGCTCAAGCTTGCTTCCGCCCATCTCAAAGCCTCTTCCTGGGTCTAAACTGAGGACTCCGGCTTCCTCCAATCATGGCGTTGAATCAGACACTGATTCCCCCAGGGGGGGGCGTGATTGGAGGATGACCAATCCATCATTTCTGACGTCAGAAATGGCTTGCGACGGCCGGGGGAAGCTGGAGCGGCTGTCAAGTTTAAAAGGTAAGTATTTTTTAACAGCACAAGTGAAATGTAAAGTTTGATTAATTAAAGTGCCCCTGTTTTTAATCGAATTTTTAAAAGCCGGGCACTTTAGCATAAAAAATTTACATTCACTTTAAGGTGTTTTAGCATGATTTGCCTATCATGATTGTTGATGCAAATCTGATAATCCGCCTTTTAAAAGCATGTGACACCATAGAATCTTCAGAAGGGAGGGAAAAGTAAACAAAAACTTACATAAATTGCCTAAAGTATTAACCCAAGCCTCCCTTGGAGGACGTGAAACAAATAAAAAATTTTGGATGTATTTTACAGCAAAATGCTGCAAAAAATTGTTTCACTTGCAATAATGAAGCATTTTATGTGTTGTTGAAATGTCAAGTTTAATGGTCCTTTTTAAAGTAACTAATGGTTTACTGCTTTTTCTCACAGGCCAGACATGTGGCACCCAATGATACAGTCCTGATGTTTAATGTGGCTTTAGTGCTTCAGAGACTAGCAACCTCTGTCTTGAAAGAGGAAAAGAGTAACCTAAAGGAAGTATTAAATGCTGTGAAGGAGCTAGAACTGGCTCACAGGTAATAACTGTTCAGTAACTCTGTTTATAATGTGCTGTATAGTAGGAGTGTAAATAAAATCTGGCATCAAGGAGAAACCAGCAATGTTGGTTCTTTGCACTCTACATTATTTAAAGGGACATTCAAGTCTGCTTTTCATTTATGCATTAGAAACCATTTACTACACTCCAACAGATCTGAATACAAAACAGTTGTTTCAAAATGATTTAAAGCTTTTCATATAGTTAGAAAAATATGCATTGTTTTGCATTCCTGGTGCACACCCATTGAAAAGCCTCTTGAATGCTGTTACTTTACTTTGTTAAGTTAGAGACAGATAAAAAGGAGTTCCTGCACAAAGCATCCAATTGCAGCTTGTAGGGTTCTGCATTCCAAGTAATTTACTCCCAACTTACAGGAAGAAAATGCAAATTTAAAGGGACAGTCTATACTAAAATTGTTATTGTATAAAAAGATAGCTAACGCCTTTACTACCCATTCCCCAGCTCTGCACAACCAACATTGTTAGATTAATATACTTTATAACATTTAAACCTCTAAATTTCTGTCTGTTTCAAAGCCACTACTGACAGCCTCTTAATCACATGCGCTTTTGTATTTGCTTTTCACAACAGGAGACTGATCATTCATGTGCGCCATTTAGATAACATTGTGTTCACGCCAGAGAAGTTATTTAAGATTTAGCACAACACAGTACTAAAATACAAGTCAATAGATAAGTCAGTCATGTGATCAGGGGGCTGTCAGAAGATGTTTAGATACTAGGTAATCACAGAGGTAAAAAATATATTAATATAACTGTGTTGGTTATGCAAAACTGGGGAATAGGTAATAAAGGGATTATCTATCTTTTAAAACAATAATAATTCTATTGTAGACTGTCCCTTTAAATAATAAAATTGCATTGCCAAAATTAATTATGCTTAAACATTGTATGGGGAATGAAATATTGAGTTAAATGTTCGTTTTAAATATCATTCTCTGGGAAAAAACTTTAAATGAGTTGTAAGCACCATGTCAGAGGGCATATTTAAAAGGGAGGCTCTTGGGACATTTGAATGTGCCTATTTGCTGCTATATATTTCCGTCTCTATTTGTTATGTTTTTCTTTGTAGGTATTTCAGTTATTTGACCAAAGTAGGAGACAAAATGAGGTTTGACTTGGCATTGGCGGCTACAGAAGCACGGTAAGTAAGGCCACATGAGTTTGCTCACTTCTATTCTTCTTTCCTTTGCATTTATTTCTCTTCCCCCCCCCCCTTGTTTTTCTTTTTCCATAATTTTTTGTCTTATCTTTCCAGGCAGTGCTCAGATCTGCTGAGTCAAGCTCAGTACCATGTGGCTCGTGCCCGCAAGCAAGATGAAGAGGAGAGAGAGCTACGGGCCAAACAGGAACATGAGAAGGAACTCTTGCGTCAGAAACTAATGAAGGAACAGGTCTGTGCTTGGTTTCCAGATATTAATTTACAGAACTATTAAATGGACGTATTGCTCCCTAAAATACTGCCTATACTACAATGCACCCTAGACGGCGGCCATCTTTATTTTCTTTCTATAACTGTGAAGCTGTCTGTCTTCCTATACCAGCATTAACTTGACTCTGTTATCATATGCGGCATAGTGGCAGGGCTTTGTATATAAAATGTATATATTTATATCGGTGTATATTGGCATTTATTGGACTTCTAATGAAAAGTATGACATTTGTTGCTTAATTTGTTTCCTCTTCAAATTGGAAAAACATTTTTACTTGGAGACTGTAGTATCCTAAGTCCAGTGAAGAGAAGGGATATGTAGACTGGTCACACAGAGTAAAGTCCTGCTCTCTAAGTACTTGATAATTCCAGGACCTTTTTGCTCGTTAACCAAGGATACCAAGAGAATAAAGTAAACTATAATTTAACAGTTGTGGGTTTTTGTTTTATTAGAGGCTCTATCGGAATCAAGGAAGTTTAATGTTGATTTTTATGTCCCTTTATATTTAAAATACATATTTATTTTTGTTAACCATTCAAACAAGTTTGGCATAGATATGTAGTAACTACAGTTTCCAATACAATGTGTATTGTGCTACCATTTTATCTTTTATTTCAGAACGCAAAAGCTTTCCTAAACCTACCACTGTAAAATAGCAAGCCTGTTTAATATAGATATTGACTTTTTCCTTTTTATTTATTTTTTTCCAGGAAGAGAAGAGACTCAAAGAAATCGAGGAGCAGAAGAAACTTCTGGAACAAAGAGCTCAGTATGTGGAGAAAACAAAGAATATCCTTCAGTTCACCGGGGAGAGTGAAGGACCAAAAGAGAAGAAGCGAGGCGGTGGTGGCGGAAGGGTATTTAAAATAGTCATAATATATTTTGGATTATAAAAATGATTTGCTATGTGCATAATTCACGTTTTACAATTTTCTAAGTAATCAAAGTATCAAAATGTAGTATCTTTCAGGGGGTTCTTGTATCTTTCAGTATGGAAATTAATCACGTTATAAAAGTAATCAATATATCAGTTTCACATAGAGCTGGATCAATGCTGATACAGGGTTTAGGAGTTAAAGAATATTTGGGGAAGATTTAATACAAAAGTTATGAGGGGTGCGTAGCCCCTCTCTCACCTTCCCACAATGCACAGAGACAGGTGAGATCCTGTATTTTAAAGGCAATCTTCCATTTTCTAATGATCTTACTTGTGTCTGTCCAGCTGCAAGGTGATAATCAATCATAACCAAAAGTGAAGTCGGCAGGCAATACTCCAAACCCAGATAGGTCAAATCAAACATACTTTTATTGGAGCATTATTAATACAGGCAGACAGACATGGCAGGTATGGTGGACAGACAATGTGACGTGTTTCGCGCCCTCTAGTATTTTTGATTTTACCTATCTGGGTTTGGAGTAGTGCCTGCCGACTTCACTTTTGCTTATATCTTTTTGCGGACTAATCCACCTCAAAGGAACTTGCTACCCCTGCTGGGATCTGTTTCCGGTTTGTCGTGCTACACTCCAAGGCTGCGGTCTCTTTTACCTAGTGATAATCATAACCATGACCATTATCTCACATCATTGGTTCTATATTAGATAGCTTTTTAAAAATTATCACCCCCCCATTATAGAAATATATCATAAGACCCCTCATATGAAGATGGATGCCACTGTTCATACAAGTGATTTCATAGAATTATTGCTTTCATGTTAAGTGACCTTGTAATAATTACCAGTTGTGGATCATCCATCTGTAATTTGTCTATTATTTTTTTTTGATTACATGTATTTCTATTTTCCACATAAGGATTTCATTTAAAAGGACGTTGTAGTGTAAAATGTGCATACTGTAATTTGTTGTGAGAGTAATTTTAGCACTACCCTGCATAGTTAAAATACTGCTTGTGAGCCGCAGAGAATTGCTGGTCCTGAGCAGACACGGCCAGTAAGCCAATCAGCAGCATCAGACACATAACCCTGCTAATCACCAGCAGTTCTCTGCCGCTCCTGACTGATACTTTAATTATATGTTTAACCTCTTTGGCGGGGGTTAAACAGACTGACTTGCAGGGTCGGTAATGCTAAAATGATGCACTCTAATGAATTAGAGCGTTTAAGCTTTGCGCTAGTGTCCCTTTAAGTTGGATGTAGTCTGGCAAAATGCATGACTAATTGTCCTACAGATTAATTCAATTACTGTTTTGGTGTTTTTTTGGTTTTTTTTAATAAACAGAGAAGCAAAAAAACAGGGGAGTTTGATGAATTTGTTAACGATGGCTCTGATGAAGATTTGCCTGCCAAGAAGAGAAAGCGAAAGAAGGGCCATAGTAGCAGTGAGCAAGAGGGAGGAGAAACGCAAGACGGAGAGAAGAAGAAGAAAAAGAGGAGGCGGTAATGTCTATATTCACTACCATTTTCTTGTATTTTAGAATGTTGGAACTTTTTAGCTAAAATATCATCCATAGAGCTTAAGGGGACATTAAAATATTGTTTGTCTTTGTTGCATCTAAAAGAGGTTGTTTTAAAATGTGAGAGTCGTAATTTAAAAAAAAAAAAAATTGTAAGTTTTTGTGAGACGTTTCACTGGCCACCATTAAATTAGTGTCCGTTATGCTTATCAGCTAGTGAGCAATCGGCCTTTATATGCTAGTTTTGTTCACCTGTTATATATTTCACAGAATTCGTTTAAAGGGGCATTGTACTGTAAAATTAGTTTCCCCGGCTTTTAGTTGTTCGGCCCTTATTGCATTTCCACATAAATTTGATTTTTCTTTCCTATGGCATGGAGAGTCCACAAATTCATTTTAATTACTAGTGGGAATTCAACTCCTGGCCAGCAGGAGGAGGCAAAGAGCACCCCAGCAGAGATGTTAAGTGTCGCTTCCCTTACCCATAATCCCCAGTCATTCACTTTGCCTCTGTCAAGGGAGGATGTGCGAAGATGGTGTCTGAAGTACTTTTCCCTGCAAGCAAGGATTGAGGCTATGCTGTGTCTATGTCAATCTCTTTAGTAAGAGTAATGGTGGCTTTTAGGAGTTGGAAGACGGCGAGGTAGTCTTTAATTAACTTCTAACATCAGTGCTACCCCTTTATAGAAAACCAGGGTTGGTTACTCTGCTTTTTCTTTTTCTACAGGTCCCTGTCAGAGGTCAGCTGAGTCTGACAAACCTGGAATTGATGAGAAGAAAGAAGACTTCTAAATATGAGTCCCTGTATCCTCTGCCCCCAAATAGGGGTGAGGTATTTATTATATTTGCTGAGTAACCCTCCAGTGAGGGTGAGCAATGAGGGAAGGGGATACATCAGCCACCGAAGATATGATTTCTAGTGAAGTTTTTTTTTTATTATTATTATAGTGGGCTTAGATTCTACCTCCCTGGGACGGCCGTTTCTCACTACTAAAATTATTCAGAAGTAACTGCAAGCTATTGTCAAGTAGGCTGGCATTTAATACCTTTTTTTTTTTTTGTAATGCAGCCTTTTCCATTCCTTGTTATGGGGAACTGGAGTCTGTGGCTAAGCTGATATCCCTGGAGGGGATTTTATACTGTACTCCTTGTATGGGGTTAAGCGTATATACCTTACTTACAGAGCATTTATCGCGTGACTAGCCGATGCTCTTTACTTTACGTAGGTGAGGTATTTCATAGATTTAGCGTACTCCTTGTATGGGGTTAGACGTATATATACCTTTTTATAGAGCATTTATCGGTGTGTGACTAGCCGGTGCTCTTTACTTAATTTATGTGGGTGAGGTATTTCATAGACTTAGCGTACTTCTTGTATGGGGTTAGACGTATATACCTTACTTATAGAGCATTTATCTGCGTGTGTCTAGCCGATGCTCTTTAATCAATTCAATAGAGGTGTCTTGTAACGTTTTTCTGCAAACGTAGTTTTAATTAAAACGGCAGACAGTTACGCATCTAAGTATACTTCGGCGCTATTCGTCTCTCCACTGAAGGACGAGCCCAGCTTTCCTTAATTTAACTGTTCAATAGGACGGCAGCGCGATCAGACATAAATATACTCGTTATGTGAGTGTTTTTCTGTAAATACTATCGCTTGGTTAATGAGGCGCCTTTTTGTTTAAGCTGACGGCGCCATCCTTTCCTTATGACTATAGTCATGGCGGCGGTGTGTTTAACGCTTTTTAGCGCCTTTTGCCGCAGCTCCCTGCAGCATTTCCCCTCTCTTGACCGGTCTCTTAGTTGAGACTTAAAAATTTTTTTATTTTTTTTTTACAATATATGAAAAAATCTAATTAGGGGGAAAATGTTTTATCACTGTGAGGGTGTTCTATCCGCACATGCAAGAGTGCAGGGAGAAATAGTTTATAGGTCGGTTAGACTTGGCGATCTTTTTCCTGCACTTTCGTGGTGTTTGCTGCTATCTGCTGGCAGTTCATTGTAAATGTTCAATCACATTTTTAAAGTCTTGTGTCTCATTCTGCATTCAATCTTTCGTATTAGGAGATTATCATGCTCTGTCAGTGAATTGTAAAATACTTAGCTATCTAAGTGCCCTCATCACGTTATTTTTAATTCATCATAACATACATAATATACATATTGATAATTTTCTCTATGTTTTTTAATAAGCCATATCATATATAGATTTCTGTTTCATGTATGGGTTTAGTCTCTAATATATTTATTCTATGTTTTATTTATACACATAAAATTCTATAATCTCCCTCATTTTTGAAGGCGATACTTGTTTGGTCTGTGATATGTATGGTTTCATGTCTCATACTTAGTTTTTAGTGTTTTTTAAGAAAATAATATTTTTATTTCTTGATTTTATTTATAAAAATACAATATTATAATCTCCTTTTTGCTTACGACTCATAGGAGCCTGCGGTAGTAGCCTGCTGGTTAGCTTAGCTGCCTTGCAAGCAGAAGATTTGCCGTTTGAATTCAACTACTTGCACTTTAAAGCGTGTTCGCAAGCTGTTTAAATTAATTTTGTTAACCTATTGTTAATGGATTTTACTTTTATTGGGTCCTGGTCTGGCTGAATCTTTTCCAGGTTTTTCTGCCTCAGGATTAAAGGGTTAGCCCTAGAGGTCTTTTGACTTTTCTTTTTCGTTCCTTTAGCAACTTCAAGGTACAGAAATACTCCCCTTCTTCCAAGCCGGAGCAAGCCAAGACCTCACAGAGGATTAACAATCCTTGGAATAAGGGTATTCAATCCAAGAAGACTTCCTCTTAATCCAAATCAGCAAGGGTACGCCCCAGATCCAGTCTTGGATCAGGTGGGGGCTGGCTTTCTATCTTTCAGAAGGCTTAGATCTCAATGTCACAAATCCTTGGGCAGGGGAGTAGTCTCCCAGGGATACGAAGTAGGAGTCTTCCAAGGCAGATTTCTCCTGTTAAGTGTGTGCACGATCTCTCCTCTCAAGGAGCATTTGCTGCCAGTTCCTCTAACAGAACAAGTACCTCAACAGATCTCTCAAGGTTCCGTCCTTCATAATGGAGACTATCTGTTCTATTCTCCCTTGGGTTCAGGAGGGTCTACGCATTACTAACATTGACCCGAAGGACGCGTACATTAATGTTCTTATTCTCAAGAAACATTTTAAATTCCTGCGGTTTGCCTTTCTGGGCAAATGCTTCCAATATGTATCCTTTCTTTTCGGTCTTGCCACTGCTCCTCAAATCTTTTTAAAGGTTCTAGGGGCTCTTTTGCACTGATCAGATCTCTGGGATTTGCAATGGCTCTTTTCCTGGATGATGATTTGGTTCTGGCACCACCTTTTTCATTTAGCAAGACCCCATTCGGATTCCCTGTTGATTTTCCACTCTCAGGTGGAAGGTGAATCTGGAAACGAATTCCTTGGTACCAGACCAGGGTATGTTTCCTAGGGAACTCCAAGCTTTTGTTACTTGTCTTTCACTTCAGTCCTCTATGTCCATCAGTGGCTCAGTGTTTAAAGGTAATTGGTGTAATAGTGGCTTCCTCAGGCTTTATTACTTTTGCTCACTTCCATCTAAGACCTCTACAGTTATGTGTGCTCAGTCAATAGTTTGGAGACCTCTCAGAGGATAGTTCCAGACTCCCAAACGAGAGACTCTCTGTCCTGGTGGATCTCACAGGACCAGCTTTCCCAGGACACATGCTTCCTGGGACCATCCTGGTAGATTGTGACTGTAGATGTCAACCTTTCGGGCTGGGGAGCAGTTTAGAGCTCAGGAACTTTGGTCTCACAAGGAGAGCCATCTACAATGTTCTGATAGCTTGGCCTCAATTAAGTTTGGTCCGATTGATCACATTCCAGTCTGGCAACATCTCTTTGGTTAAAGCCCTCTGGTGGCTTAGTGGAAGATCGTTGGGATTCAACAAGAAAGCAGAGTTCAATACCCCATTTATTTATGCGTTCATCTACCTCTAGGGAGGATCTTGGAGCTCCTTAGCCATGAAGGAAATGTCTCGCATTCTTCAGTAGGTGGAGTTTCTTAATTGCTTCTTCTCTGCTTTCCACTTCCCAGGGGTGAACGTCTGGGAAGCGGATTTTCTGAGTTGGTAGTCTTTTTTTTTTTTTTTTTTTTATCCAGGGGAGTGGGCCCGCTGTCCGAAAGTATTCCCAATAATAAGTCTCTCGGGTGGGGAGTTCCGGAGTTGGATCTGATGGCGTTTTCCTTTAAACTACAAGCTTCCATGATACGGATCAGATCTAGGGATCCGCAGCAGCACGACGCTCTGGCGATTTTATGGGACTTCGGTCTAATTTACCGGTTTCCCTCGTCTGCCCTTCTTCCTAGGGTGATAGCCTGTATCATACTGGGACAGGCTTTATTGATTCTATTCGCTCCCACTTGGACTCGCAATATTTGTTGTGCAAATCTGGTAAGGATGTCGTCATCTCCCCCGTGGAGATTGCCCTGAGGAAGGACCTTCTACTCCTGGTCTTTCCTCCATCAAAACCTAGATTCTCTGCAACTGACTGCTTGGAGATTGTTCACGTAGCCTTGGTTTCGGACAAGGTTATTGATTACATGCTTCAAGCTCGTAGCCGGTACTCGCAAGTTTTCTATAAGGTATAGCGTAAATATCTTTTTTTTTTTTTTTTTTTTTTTATTGGTGCGATTCAAATGGTTTTATCGAAGTCGGGTGATGGTTCCCTTCATTTTGTCCTTTCTTGGATGACCTGGAGAAGGGCATGTCAGTCAGTACTCTGAAGAGTCAGAGCTCTGCACAGAACTGCCAGATTTCTTTTGTTCAGGCCTTGGTCAGAATCAGGCCTATGTTTAAACCTGTTGCTCTGCCATGGATCCTTAATTTTGTTATTAAAGTTCTGCATAAGACACTGTTTGAGCCTATGCACTCTGTTGACGTGAAGTTGTTATCTGGAAACTTTTAGTTTCTCCTCGCTTTTTCTTCTACTCAGAGTTTCTGAGTTTTCGGCTCTGCAGTAGGATTACCCTTACTTTTTTGTCATAGATAAGGCGGTCTTTTGTACTAAGTTTGGATTTCTTCCCAAGGTTGTTTCAGATTGTAACACCAACCAGAAAATTATTGTTCCTTCGTTTTGTCCTAATCCTCCTCCTCAGACGTAACGCCTGTTGCACAACCTGGAAGTTTTGCATACTCCAACATATCTACAGGCAACAAAGGTTTTTTTTCTACATACTTTTGCCCTGTTCATTGTTTTCTCTGGTAAGCTTAAGGGTCAGAAGGCAACTTCTACTTCTCCCTGGTTGAGAAGTGTTATCCGGTTAGTGAGTCAGCTTGACAACAGCCTCCTGAGAGAATTAAGACTCATTCCTCTGGGGCTGTCTCTTCTTCTTGGGTTTTCCAAAATGAAGCATTTGTGGAGCAAATCTGCAAGGCGACCACTTGGTCCTCCTTGCATACTTTTTTCAAATTCTTTAAATTTAATACTTTTGCCTCGTCTGAGGCTTCCTTTGGGGGAAAGGTTCTTCAAGCGGTGGTGCCTTCTGTTTAGGTCCGTCTGTCTTGTTCTCCCTCCCTTTCATTCTATGTCCTCTAGTTTGGGTATTGGTTCCTGCTAGTAATTAGAAAGAATCTGTGGACTCTCCATGTCATAGGAAGGAAAACAAAATGTATGCTTACCTGATAAATTTCTTTCTTTTCCTTTATATTTAAGACAGCTCATTTTTTTGGTACAAACCTCGGGCATCTCGAGTTATCATCTTTTTCCATTTTCTTTCGGCTGTATGAGTAAGGGAAGTGACACTTAACAGCTCTGCTGGGTGCTCTTTGCCTCCTCCTCCTGGCCAGGAGTTGAATTCCCAATTAGAATGAATTTGTGGACTCTGCATGCCCGGAAAGAAAGACATTTATCAGGTAAGCATAAATTTTCTTTTCTTTCATGTAATTAGCAAGAGTCCATGAGCTAGTGACGTATGGGATATACATTCCTACCAGGAGGGGCAAAGTTTCCCAAACCTCAAAATGCCTATAAATACACCCCTCACCACACCCACAATTCAGTTTTACAAACTTTGCCTCCGATGGAGGTGGTGAAGTAAGTTTGTGCTAGATTCTACGTTGATATGCGCTCCGCAGCAAGTTGGAGCCCGGTTTTCCTCTCAGCGTGCAGTGAATGTCAGAGGGATGTGAGGAGAGTATTGCCTATTTGAATGCAGTGATCTCCTTCTACGGGGTCTATTTCATAGGTTCTCTGTTATCGGTCGTAGAGATTCATCTCTTACCTCCCTTTTCAGATCGACAATATACTCTTATATATACCATTACCTCTGCTGATTCTCGTTTCAGTACTGGTTTGGCTTTCTACAAACATGTAGATGAGTGTCCTGGGGTAAGTAAATCTTATTTTCTGTGACACTCTAAGCTATGGTTGGGCACTTTGTTTATAAAGTTCTAAATATATGTATTCAAACATTTATTTGCCTTGACTCAGAATGTTCAACTTTCCTTATTTTCAGACAGTCAGTTTCATATTTGGGATAATGCATTTGATTTAATCATTTTTTCTTACCTTCAAAAATTTGACTTTTTTCCCTGTGGGCTGTTAGGCTCGCGGGGGCTGAAAATGCTTCATTTTATTGCGTCATTCTTGGCGCGGATTTTTTTGGCGCAAAAATTCTTTTCCGTTTCCGGCGTCATACGTGTCGCCGGAAGTTGCGTCATTTTTTGACGTTATTTTGCGCCAAAAATGTCGGCGTTCCGGATGTGGCGTCATTTTGGCGCCAAAAAGCATTTAGGCGCCAAATAATGTGGGCGTCTTATTGGCGCTAAAAAATATGGGCGTCGCTTTTTGTCTCCACATTATTTAAGTCTCATTTTTCATTGCTTCTGGTTGCTAGAAGCTTGTTTTTTGGCATTTTTTCCCATTCCTGAAACTGTCATTTAAGGAATTTGATCAATTTTGCTTTATATGATGTTGTTTTTTCTCTTACATATTGCAAGATGTCTCACGTTGCATCTGAGTCAGAAGATACTACAGGAAAATCGCTGTCTAGTGCTGGATCTACCAAAGTGTATCTGCTGTAAACTTTTGGTAGCTATTCCTCCAGCTGTTGTTTGTATTGATTGTCATGACAAACTTGTTAAAGCAGATAATATTTCCTTTAGTAAAGTACCATTGCCTGTTGCAGTTCCTTCAACATCTAAGGTGCAGAATGTTCCTGATAACATAAGAGATTTTGTTTCTGAATCCATAAAGAAGGCTATGTCTGTTATTTCTCCTTCTAGTAAACGTAAAAAATCTTTTAAAACTTCTCTCCCTACAGATGAATTTTTAAATGAACATCATCATTCTGATTCTGATAACTCTTCTGGTTCAGAGGATTCTGTCTCAGAGGTTGATGCTGATAAATCTTCATATTTATTTAAAATGGAATTTATTCGTTCTTTACTTAAAGAAGTTCTAATTGCTTTAGAAATAGAGGATTCTGGTCCTCTTGATACTAATTCTAAACGTTTGGATAAGGTATTTAAATCTCCTGTGGTTATTCCAGAAGTTTTTCCTGTTCCTAATGCTATTTCTGCAGTAATTTCCAAAGAATGGGATAAATTGGGTAATTCATTTACTCCCTCTAAACGTTTTAAGCAATTATATCCTGTGCCGTCTGACAGATTAGAATTTTGGGACAAAATCCCTAAAGTTGATGGGGCTATTTCTACCCTTGCTAAACGTACTACTATTCCTACGTCAGATGGTACTTCGTTTAAGGATCCTTTAGATAGGAAAATTGAGTCCTTTCTAAGAAAAGCTTATCTGTGTTCAGGTAATCTTCTTAGACCTGCTATATCTTTGGCTGATGTTGCTGCAGCTTCAACTTTTTGGTTGGAAACCTTAGCGCAACAAGTAACGCATCATGATTCTCATGATATTATTATTATTCTTCAGCATGCTAATAATTTTATCTGTGATGCCATCTTTGATATTATCAGAGTTGATGTCAGGTTTATGTCTCTAGCTATTTTAGCTAGAAGAGCTTTATGGCTTAAGACTTGGAATGCTGATATGGCTTCTAAATCAACTCTACTTTCCATTTCTTTCCAGGGTAACAAATTATTTGGTTCTCAGTTGGATTCTATTATTTCAACTGTTACTGGTGGGAAAGGAACTTTTTTACCACAGGATAAAAAATCTAAGGGTAAAAACAGAGCTAATAATCGTTTTCGTTCCTTTCGTTTCAACAAAGAACAAAAACCTGATCCTTCATCCTCAGGAGCAGTTTCAGTTTGGAAACCATCTCCAATCTAGAATAAATCCAAGCCAGCCAGAAAGGCAAAGCCTGCTTCTAAGTCCACATGAAGGTGCGGCCCTCATTCCAGCTCAGCTGGTAGGGGGCAGGTTACGTTTTTTCAAAGAAATTTGGATCAATTCTGTTCACAATCTTTGGATTCAGAACATTGTTTCAGAAGGGTACAGAATTGGTTTCAAGATGAGACCTCCTGCAAAGAGATTTTTTTCTTTCCCGTGTCCCAGTAAATCCAGTAAAAGCTCAAGCATTTCTGAATTGTGTTTCAGATCTAGAGTTAACTGGAGTAATTATGCCAGTTCCAGTTCAGGAACAGGGGATGGGGTTTTATTCAAATCTCTTCATTGTACCAAAGAAGGAGAATTCCTTCAGACCAGTTCTGGATCTAAAAATATTGAATCGTTATGTAAGGATACCAACGTTCAAGATGGTAACTGTAAGGACTATCTTGCCTTTTGTTCAGCAAGGGAATTATATGTCCACAATAGATTTACAGGATGCATATCTGCATATTCGATTCATCCAGATCATTATCAGTTCCTGAGATTCTCTTTTCTGGACAAGCATTACCAGTTTGTGGCTCTGCCGTTTGGCCTAGCTACAGCTCCAAGAATTTTTACAAAGGTTCTCGGTGCCCTTCTGTCTGTAATCAGAGAACAGGGTATTGTGGTATTTCCTTATTTGGACGATATCTTGGTACTTGCTCAGTCTTTACATTTAGCAGAATCTCATACAAATCGACTTGTGTTGTTTCTTCAAGATCATGGTTGGAGGATCAATTTACCAAAAAGTTCATTGATTCCTCAGACAAGGGTAACCTTTCTGGGTTTCCAGATGGATTCAGTGTCCATGACTCTGTCTTTAACAGACAAGAGACGTCTAAAATTGATTACAGCTTGTCGAAACCTTCAGTCACAATCATTCCCTTCGGTAGCTTTATGCATGGAAATTCTAGGTCTTATGACTGCTGCATCGGACGCGATCCCCTTTGCTCGTTTTCACATGCGACCTCTTCAGCTCTGTATGCTGAATCAATGGTGCAAGGATTACACAAAGATATCTCAATTAATATCTTTAAAACCGATTGTTCGACACTCTCTAACATGTTGGACAGATCACCATCGTTTAATTCAGGGGGCTTCTTTTGTGCTTCCGACCTGGACTGTAATTTCAACAGATGCAAGTCTCACAGGTTGGGGAGCTGTGTGGGGATCTCTGACGGCACAAGGAGTTTGGGAATCTCAGGAGGTGAGATTACCGATCAATATTTTGGAACTCCGTGTAATTTTCAGAGCTCTTCAGTTTTGGCCTCTTCTGAAGAGAGAATCGTTCATTTGTTTTCAGACAGACAATGTCACAACTGTGGCATACATCAATCATCAAGGAGGGACTCACAGTCCTCTGGCTATGAAAGAAGTATCTCGAATTTAGATTTGGGCGGAATCCAGCTCCTGTCTAATCTCTGCGGTTCATATCCCAGGTATAGACAATTGGGAAGCGGATTATCTCAGTCGCCAAACGTTGCATCCGGGCGAATGGTCTCTTCACCCAGAGGTATTTCTTCAGATTGTTCAAATGTGGGAACTGCCAGAAATAGATCTGATGGCGTCCCATCTAAACAAGAAACTTCCCAGGTATCTGTCCAGATCCCGGGATCCTCAGGCGGAGGCAGTGGATGCATTATCACTTCCTTGGAAGTATCATCCTGTCTATATCTTTCCGCCTCTAGTTCTTCTTCCAAGAGTAATCTCCAAGATTCTGAAGGAATGCTCGTTTGTTCTGCTGGTAGCTCCGGCATGGCCTCACAGGTTTTGGTATGCGGATCTTGTCCGGATGGCCTCTTGCCAACCGTGGACTCTTCCGTTAAGACCAGACCTTCTGTCACAAGGTCCTTTTTTCCATCAGGATCTGAAATCCTTAAATTTAAAGGTATGGAGATTGAACGCTTGATTCTTGGTCAAAGAGGTTTCTCTGACTCTGTGATTAATACTATGTTACAGGCTCGTAAATCTGTATCTAGAGAGATATATTATAGAGTCTGGAAGACTTATATTTCTTGGTGTCTTTCTCATCATTTTTCTTGGCATTCTTTTAGAATACCGAGAGTATTACAGTTTCTTCAGGATGGTTTAGATAAGGGTTTGTCTGCAAGTTCCTTGAAAGGACAAATCTCTGCTCTTTCTGTTCTTTTTCACAGAAAGATTGCTATTCTTCCTGATATTCATTGTTTTGTACAAGCTTTGGTTCGTATAAAGCCTGTCATTAAGTCAATTTCTCCTCCTTGGAGTTTGAATTTGGTTCTGGGGGCGCTTCAAGCTCCTCCATTTGAACCTATGCATTCATTGGACATTAAATTACTTTCTTGGAAAGTTTTGTTCCTTTTGGCCATCTCTTCTGCCAGAAGAGGTTCTGAATTATCTGCTCTTTCTTGTGAGTCTCCTTTTCTGATTTTTCATCAGGATAAGGCGGTGTTGCAAACTTCTTTTGAATTTTTACCTAAAGTTGTGAATTCCAACAACATTAGTAGAGAAATTGTGGTTCCTTCATTATGTCCTTATCCTAAGAATTCTAAGGAGAAATCGTTGCATTCTTTGGATGTTGTTAGAGCTTTGAAATATTATGTTGAAGCTACTAAATCTTTCCGAAAGACTTCTAGTCTATTTGTTATCTTTTCCGGTTCTAGAAAAGGCCAGAAAGCTTCTGCCATTTCTTTGGCATCTTGGTTGAAATCTTTAATTCATCTTGCCTATGTTGAGTCGGGTAAAACTCCGCCTCAGAAAATTACAGCTCATTCTACTAGGTCAGTTTCTACTTCCTGGGCGTTTAGGAATGATGCTTCGGTTGATCAGATTTGCAAAGCAGCAACTTGGTCCTCTTTGCATACTTTTACTAAATTCTACCATTTTGATGTATTTTCTTCTTCTGAAGCAGTTTTTGGTAGAAAAGTACTTCAGGCAGCGGTTTCAGTTTGAATCTTCTGCTTATGTTTTTCATTAAACTTTATTTTGGGTGTGGATTATTTTCAGCAGGAATTGGCTGTCTTTATTTTGTCCCTCCCTCTCTAGTGACTCTTGTGTGGAAAGATCCACATCTTGGGTAGTCATTATCCCATACGTCACTAGCTCATGGACTCTTGCTAATTACATGAAAGAAAACATAATTTATGTAAGAACTTACCTGATAAATTCATTTCTTTCATATTAGCAAGAGTCCATGAGGCCCGCCCTTTTTTTGTGGTGGTTATGATTTTGTATAAAGCACAATTATTCCAATTCCTTATTTTATATGCTTTCGCACTTTTTTATCACCCCACTTCTTGGCTATTCGTTAAACTGAATTGTGGGTGTGGTGAGGGGTGTATTTATAGGCATTTT
Source organism: Bombina bombina (assembly GCF_027579735.1). Lineage (NCBI taxonomy): Eukaryota > Metazoa > Chordata > Amphibia > Anura > Bombinatoridae > Bombina > Bombina bombina. Next base: position 207,087,391 of record NC_069505.1, on the reverse strand, counting down.
GAGGTTTGGGAAACTTTGCCCCTCCTGGTAGGAATGTATATCCCATACGTCACTAGCTCATGGACTCTTGCTAATATGAAAGAAATGAATTTATCAGGTAAGTTCTTACATAAATTATGTTTTTTCTCTGAGGTTCCCACACAAATTATACCCCCTTATTTTTAGAAGACAATTTCCTAAGTATTTTAATTTCAAACCTACGTTTTATTTTCCCACATTTAGCATTGGTTTACCTTCCCATTAGACCAAGATTTTAGGAATTTATACCTATATTGTTCAATTAAATGTAATAGTTAGACAATTAAATGTATTATTTTATTAGTTCAGAGTAACAAAAGGAACTAGAGGTTACTGCCAGGTTTTTATTATTACCATGAAGATCACTTGATAGCTTTAAGGACACAAAGCCCCAGTATCTCACTATCTCTGCTAAGACCAATTAGGTACATATATGTGGCAGTGTTAGACTATTTCTTATAGTTTGAAAATGTAATTTAAATACTAATTAATTGCATTTTCTTTCATGTAATTGGCAAGAGTCCATGAGTTAGTGACGTATGGGATATACAATCCTACCAGGAGGGGCAAAGTTTCCCAAACCTCAAAATGCCTATAAATACACCCCTCACCACACCCACAATTCAGTTTTACAAACTTTGCCTCCTATGGAGGTGGTGAAGTAAGTTTGTGCTAAGATTTCTACGTTAATATGTGCTTCTCAGCATTTTGAAGCCCGATTCCTCTCAGAGTACAGTGAATGTCAGAGGGATGTGAAGGGAGTATCACCTTTTGAATGCAATGGTTTTCCTCACGGGAGTTCTATTTCTTAGGTTCTCTGTTATCGTTCGTAGAGATTCATTTCCTACCTTCCTTTTCAGATCGACGATATACTCTCATATACCATTACCTCTACTGATAACTGTTTCAGTACTGGTTTGGCTATCTGCTATATGTGGATGGTTGTCTTTGTTAAGCATGTTTTCATTACTTAAGACACACTCAGCTATGGTTTGGCACTTTATGTATTTTATAAAGTTCTAAATATATGTATTGTACTTATATTTCAAGAGAGAGAGAGTGTGGAGTGATATGTAGATTAAACTCAGCTAGCTTCCCCAAATCTGATATGCTCCCAATATCAGATGTGTAGAAAAGTGCAAGGTGGGTGTGGGGAGCGCTCTAAAAGAGCTGTGAGTTAGACTGTGATTAAAAATTATATAAAATTATTCCAAAATTATATTCGCAAATCTTTTTGTTATATTTCAATTTTTCATTAAAAGTTGGTGAAGGCGTGTTCGTTCAAGTGGAACTATTGTGACGTTTCCTATATGTTGTGTTTCCGTGTGTTGAAAGTTATAATTTAAAAGAAATTGTGTGATGTGCGTGACTTTTAAAGCAAATAATGCCTGACTTGCAGTTCTCTTCTATTTCTTAAAGATGAGTGTTGTATGCACTGGTAACAAATGTGATTCCAATGTAAATTCACAACTTTACTTCTAAATGAATGAATAAACACAATCTTTATATATATTAAAAGTAATTTACTAGGAGTTAAAAAAAACAGACAATGTTTAAAAGTCGTATCTGCTGACATATATAATATATACCATGCATGCATATGTGTCTCATTTAGAGCATATGGGGGTACATCCTTGTCTTAAGAATAAGTGCTGAGAGTTCGGATATTATAATCCTATGTGATTCCCTTAAATTGTGGCCACAACTAATTCTGAAGCGGTTAAAATCCAAATTCGGTATAAAGCTGGTTAAAAGTTTGTTCTCCCCCTAACCGGACTTCTGATATTCCTTACCTCCGACTCGACCTGTTTATACAGCACTCTTCCCATAACCCAAGGTAATACAAAGAAAAAGAAACACGGAGGTAAGGAATATCAGAGGTCCGGTTAGGGGGAGAACAAACTTTTAACCAGCTTTATACCGAATTTGGATTTTAACCGCTTCAGAATTAGTTGTGGCCACAACTTAAGGGAATCACATAGGATTATAATATCCGAACTCTCAGCACTTATTCTTAAGACAAGGATGTACCCCCATATGCTCTAAATGAGACACATATGCATGCATGGTATATATTATATATGTCAGCAGATACGACTTTTAAACATTGTCTGTTTTTTTAACTCCTAGTAAATTACTTTTAATATATATAAAGATTGTGTTTATTCATTCATTTAGAAGTAAAGTTGTGAATATACATTGGAATCACATTTGTTACCAGTGCATACAACACTCATCTTTAAGAAATAGAAGAGAACTGCAAGTCAGGCATTATTTGCTTTAAAAGTCACGCACATCACACAATTTCTTTTAAATTATAACTTTCAACACACGGAAACACAACATATAGGAAACGTCACAATAGTTCCACTTGAACGAACACGCCTTCACCAACTTTTAATGAAAAATTGAAATATAATAAAAAGATTTGCGAATATAATTTTGGAATAATTTTATATAATTTTTAATCACAGTCTAACTCACAGCTCTTTTAGAGCGCTCCCCACACCCACCTTGCACTTGTACTTATATTTGCCATGATTCAGGTTTTCAGTATATTTCCTTTTTGCAGACTGTCAGTTTCATACCTGGGAAATGTTTTTTTAGGAAAAATGTATCTTACCTAGGGTCTAGTCTTTTTCAAATTGACTATCTTTTAAATTCGCGGGCAGAATTAGGCTTGCAAGGATGCAAAATGCTAAAGTTTATTGCGTCATTCTTGGCGCAAGTTTTTTTTGGCGCAAAGTTATGTTCGTTGATGCAATTTTGTCATTTCCAGCATCTTAGTTGACACAGAGTCCTTCACTAGGTTGAGTCTTCTGTGACGCGATTGTGTCATTTCCGGACGTTTTTGGCACCAAAAAATATTTTTCTGTTTGTGCCGTGCGTCATACTTGGGCGCCAAATATTTTCATTATTTAAGACCGCATTCCTATATGCCTCTTGCCTTTTCTCTATGTCAGAGGGCTATGCTGTTTGATTTTTTTTCCAAATCCTGAAACTGCCATATAAGGAAATTGATCATTTTGCTTTATATGTTGTTTTTTTCTCTTACATTTGCAAGATGTCTCAATCTGATTCTGTCTCAGAAGTCACTGTTGGAACTCTGCTGCCGGATAACGGTTCTACCAAAGCTAAGTGCATTTGTAGTAAATTTGTGGAGGTTATATCTCCAGCTGTGGTTTGTAATAGCTGTCATGGTAAACTTTTACATGCGGAAAATGTATCCATCAGTAGTAGTTCATTACCTGTTGCTGTTCCCTCAACATCTAATGCACAAGATATACCTGTAAATTTAAAAGAATTTATTTATAATTCTATACAGAAGGCTTTGTCTGCTATTCCGCCTTCTAATAAACGTAAAAGGACTTTTAAAACTTCTTATAAGTTGATGAATTTTCAAATGACCGACATCATACTGAATTATCCTTCTCTGATGAGATCTATCTGGTTCAGAAAATCCTGCCTCAGATATTGACACTGACAAATCTTATTTGTTTAAAATGGAGTATATTCGTTCTTTGTTAAAAGAAGTGTTGATTACATTGGATATGGAGGAAACTAGTCCACTTGATATTAAAACTAGTAAATGTTTAAATTCTGTTTATAAACCTCCTGTGGTTATTCCAGAGGTTTTTCCAGTTACTGCTGCTATTTCTGATATGATTTCTAAGGAATGGAATAGGCCTGGTACTTTTTTTATTCCTTCTTCAAGGTTTAAAAAATTGTACCCTTTGCCAGCAGTTTCTTTAGCGTTTTGGGAAAAGATCCCTAAAGTTGATGGGGCTATCTCTACTCTTGCTAAACGTACTACTATTCCTACGGAAGATAGTACTTTTAAAGATCCTTTAGATAGAAAACTTGAATCTTATCTAAGGAAAGCCCATTTATATGCTGGTCATCTTCTCAGGCCTGCAATTTCTTTGGCTGATGTTGCAGCTGCATCATCTTTTTTTAGTTGGAACATTTAGCGCAACAAGAATTGGATTCTGATTTGTCTAGCATTGTTTGTTTACTCCAACATGCTAATCATTTTATCTGTGATGCTATTTTTTATATAATCAAAATTGATGTTAAATCTATGTCTTTAGCTATTTTAGCTAGAAGAGCTTTGTGGCTTAAATCTTGGAATGCTGACATGACTAAGTCCAGATTGCTGTCTCTTTATTTCCAAGGTGATAAGTTATTTGGTTCTCAGTTTGATTCAATAATTTCAACTGTCACTGTTGGGAAAGTAGTTTTTTGCCTCAGAAGCTTTAGATTTACCCTTAGATCTTTTATCCTAAACGTTTTCGTTCCTTTCGACAAAATAAGGAACAGAAATCTAATCCCTTACCCCAAGGAATCTGTTTCCAATTGGAAGCCTTCCTCAAATTGGAATAAGTTCAAGCCATTTAGGAGATCAAAGCCAGCCCCCAAGTCCGCATGAAGGTGCGACCCTCATTCCAGCTCAGCTGGTGGGGGCTAGATTCAGATTTTTCAAAGAGGTTTGGTTCAATTCGGTCCAAAATCAATGGATTCATAGTATTGTCTCTCAGGGGTACAGAATAGGATTCAGAGTAAGACTGCCTGTGAGAAGATTTTTTTTTTTCTCTCACGCATTCCAGCAAACCCAGTAAAAGCTCATGCTTTCCTGAAGTGTGTTTCAGACCAGGAGTTCTCAGGGGTAATAATGCCAGTATCGTTCAGGAACAGGGTCTGGGGTTTTATTCAAATCTATTTATTGTCCCAAAGAAAGAAAATGCATTCAGACCAGTTTTGGATCTAAAGATTTTGAATTGATATGTAAGAGTACCAACTTTCAAAATGGTGACTATAAGGACTATTCTGCCTTTTGTTTAGCAAGGGCATTATATGTCCACAATAGACTTACAGGATACATATCTTCATATTCCGATTCATCCAGATATCAGTTCCTGAGATTCTCTTTTCTAGACAAGCATTACAATTTGTTGCTCTTCCTTTTGGCCTAACGACAGCTCCAAGAATCTTTTCAAAGGTTCTCGGTGCCCTACTCTCTGTAATCATATTTTGGTACTTGCTCAGTCTTTATGTTCTGCAGAATCTCACACAAATCAACTAGTGTTGTTTCTTCAAAGACATGGTTGGAGGATCAGTTTACCAAAAAGTTTTTTGATTCCTCAGACAAGGGTAACCTTTTTAGGTTTCCAGATAGATTCAGTTTCCATGACTCTGTCCCTAACAGACAAGAGACGATTAAAATTAAAGTTTTAGGTCTCATGACTGCAGCATCGGACGCGATCCCCTTTGCTCGTTTTCATATGAGACCTCTCCAGCTTTGCTTAATCAATGGTGCAGGGAGTATACAAGGTTATCACAATTAATATCCTTAAATCCCAATGTTCGACTCTCTCTGACTTGGTGGTTAGATCACCATCGTATGATTCTAGGGGCCTCTTTTGTTTGTCCAACTTGGACTGTAATCACAACAGATGCAAGTCTTTCAGGTTGGGGGGCTGTTTGGGGATCTCTGACAGCAAAAGGGGTTTGGAAATCTCAAGAGGCGAGATTACCAATAAATATTCTGGAACGTGTGATTCTCAGGGCTCTTCAGTTTTGGCCTCTGTTGAAGAGAGAACCGTTCATTTGTTTTCAGACAGACAGAGCGCTTATGTCAATCATCAGGGTGTGACTCACAGTCCTCAAGCTATGAAAGAAGTATCTTGGATACTTGTTTCGGCGGAATCCAGCTCCTGTCTAATTTTTGCGGTTCATATCCCAGGTATAGACAATTGGGAAGCGGATTACCTCAGTCGTCCAGGGGAGTGGTCTTTCCTCCCAGAGGTGTTTTCTCAAGTTGTTCCGATGTGGGGTCTTCCAGAAATAGTTTTGATGGCATCTCATCTAAACAAGAATCTTCCCAGATACCTGTCCAGTTCCAGGGATCCTCAGGCGGAAGCAGTGGATGCGTTGACACTTCCTTGGTATTATCATCCTGCTTATATTTTGCAGCCTCTAGTTCTTCTGCCAAGAGTTATCTTATTATCGAGTTTGGAAGACTTACATTTAATGGTGTTCTCATAAATTTTCTTGGCATTCTTTTATTTATTTCACAGAAAAAATTGCTAAGCTTCCTGATATGCATTGTTTTGTACAGGCTTTGGTTCGTATCAAGCCTGTCATTAAATCAATCTCTCCTCCTTGGAGTCTTAATTTGGTTTTGAAGGCTTTACAGGCTCCTCTATTTGAGCCTATGCATTCCTTGGACATTAAACTACTTTCTTGGAAAGTGTTTTTCCTTTTGGCCATCTCTTCTGGTAGAAGAGTTTCTGAATTATCTGCTCTCCCTTGTGAGTCTCCTTTCTTTCATGTAATTGGCAAGAGTCCATGAACTAGTGACGTATGGGATATACATTCCTACCAGGAGGGGCAAAATGCCTATAAATACACGCCTCACCACACCCACAATTCAGTTTTACAAACTTTGCCTCCCATGGAGGTGGTGAAGTAAGTTTGTGCTAGATTCTACATTGATATGCACTTCGCAGCAGGCTGAAGCCCGGTTTTCATCTCAGAGTGCAGTGAATGTCAGAGGGATGTGAAGAGAGTATTTTCCTGTAGGGTATCTATTTCATAGGTTCTCTGTTATTGGTCGTAGAGATTTCTTCTCCTACCTCCCTTTTCAGCTCGACGATATACTCTTATATACCATTACCTCTACTGATTCTCGTTTCAGTACTGGTTTGGCTATCTACTATATGTAGATGAGTGTCTTAGGGTAAGTAAGTCTTATTTTATTCATGACACTCTAAGCTATGGTTGGGCACTTTATATGTAAAGTTCTAAATATATGTTTTAAAACGTATCATTGCCATGATTCAGGATAATCAGTGTTCCTTCTTTCAGACTGTCGGTTTCATTTTTTGGGAAAATGCATATGAATAAAATATTTTTGTTACCTTAAAATTTTCAATTGACTTTTTTCTTCTAAATTGCGGACTCTTAGGCTCACGGGTGCAGAAAATGCTACAATTTATTGCGTCTTTTTTGGCACGAGAATATCGTCATTGCCGGCATCATAGTTTACGCCGGAAGTTTTCACGTGGTTGCGTCATTTTTGACGCATGTTTGTTGCAGACGTTTTTTGGTGCCAAAAAATGTGGGCGTCATGCTTGGCGCGAGTTTTTTTTTCACATTATTTCAGTCTCACTTGTTAGTTGCTTCTGGTTGCTAGAGGCTTGTTTTGTTTTGCATTTTTTCCCATTCCTGAAACTGTCATTTAAGGAATTTGATAATTTTGCTTTATATGTTGTTTTTTTCTATTACATATTGCAAGATGTCACTACCTGACCCTGGATCAGAATCTACTTCTGGAAAAATGCTGCCTGATGTTGGTTCTACCAAAGCTAAGTGCATTTGTTATAAACTTTTGGTAACTGTTCCTCCGGCTGTAGTTTGTGTTAGTTGTCATGATAAACTATCTAACGCGGATAATATTTCCATTAGTAATAATCCATTTCCTGTTGTTGTTCCTTCAACATCTAATGTTCAGGATGTTCCTATTAATGTAAGAGAATTTGTTTCTAATTCTATTCGGAAGGCTCTGTCTGTTATTGCTCCTTCTAGTAAACGTAAAAGGTCTTTTAAAACTTCTCATATTTCAGATTCAGCCATCATTCTGACTTATCTATCTCTGATGAGGATCTATCTGGTTCAGAAGATTCTGCCTCAGATATTGACACTGATAAATCTTCATATTTGTTTAAGATGGAGTTTATTCGTTCTTTACTTAAAGAAGTGTTGATTGCATTAGATATGGAGGAGTCTAGTCCTCTTGATATTAAAACTAATAAACGTTTAAATTCAGTTTTTAAACCTTATGTAGTTATTCCAGAAGTTTTTCCAGTTCCTGATGCTATTTCAGAAGTAATTTCTAGGGAATGGAATAGTCTGGGTACTTAATTTACTCCTTCTCCAAGGTTTAAGAAATTGTACCCTTTGCCATCTGATAGATTAGAGTTTTGGGAGAAAATCCCCAAAGTTGATGGGGCTAAATATTTTGAATTGATATGTAAGAGTACCAACTTTCAAAATGGTGACTATAAGGACTATTCTGCCTTTTGTTCAGCAAGGGCATTATATGTCTACAATAGACTTACAGGATGCATATCTTCATATTCCAATTCATCCAGATCACTATCAGTTCCTGAGATTCTCTTTTCTAGACAAGCATTACCAGTTTGTTGCTCTTCCTAGCAACCGCTCCAAGGATCTTTTCAAAGGTTCTCGGTGCCCTTCTCTCTGTAATCGGAGAACAGGGTATTGCGGTATTTCCTTATTTGGACGATATCTTGGTACTTGCTCAGTCTTTACATTCTGCAGAATCTCATACGAATCAACTTGTGTTGTTTCTTCAAAGACATGGTTGGAGGATCAATTTAACAAAGAGTTCCTTGATTCCTCAGACAAGGGTAACCTTTTTGGGTTTCAAAATAGATTCAGTGTCCATGACTTTGTCTCTAACAGAAAAGAGACGTCTGAGACTGAAGGTTTCGACAAGCTGAAACCAATTTCAATCATTCCCTTCGGTAGCTTTGTGCATGGAAATTCTAGGTCTCATGACTGCTGCATCGGACGCGATCCCTTTTGCTCGTTTTCACATGAGACCTCTCCAGCTTTGTATGCTGAACCAATGGTGCAGGGATTATACAAAGATATCACAATTAATATCCTTAAATCCCAATGTTCGATCTTCTCTGACTTGGTGGTTGGATCACCATCGTTTAATTCAAGGGGCCTCTTTTTTTCGTCCAACCTGGACTGTGATCTCAACAGATGCGAGTCTTTCAGGTTGGGGAGCTGTATGGGGATCTCTGACAGCGCAGGGGGTTTGGGAATCTCGGGAGGCGAGATTACCAATCAACATTTTGGAACTCCGTGCGATTTTCAGAGCTCTTCAGTTCTGGCCTCTTCTGAAGAGAGAATCGTTTATTTGTTTTCAGACAGACAATGTCACAACCGTGGCGTATGTCAATCATCAAGGTGGGACTCAGTCCTCAGGCTATGAAAGAAGTATCTCGGATACTTGTATGGGCGGAATCCAGCTCCTGTCTAATCTCTGCGGTTCACATCCCAGGTATAGACAATTGGGAAGCGGATTATCTCAGTCGCCAGACGTTACATCCGGGCGAATGGTCTCTTCACCCAGAGGTATTTCTTCAGATTGTTCAAATCTGGGGACTTCCAGAAATAGATCTGATGGCTTCTCATCTAGACAAGAAACTTCCCAGGTATCTGTCCAGATCCAGGGATCCTCAGACGGAAGCGGTGGACGCGTTGTCACTTCCTTGGAATTATCAGCCTGCTTATATCTTTCCGCCTCTAGTTCTTTTTCCAAAAGTGATTTCCAAAATCCTAATGGAGCGTTCATTTGTACTGCTGGTGGCTCCAGCATGGTCACACAGGTTTTGGTATGCAGATCTCGTTCGGATGGCCAGTTGCCAACCTTGGACACTTCCGTTAAGGCCAGACCTTCTATCTCTTGGCATTCTTTTAGAATTCCTAGAATTTTACAGTTTCTTCAGGATGGTTTGGAAAAAGGTTTGTCTGCAAGTTCCTTGAAAGGACAAATCTCTGCTCTTTCTGTTCTTTTTCACAGAAAGATTGCTAATCATCCTGATATTCATTGTTTTGTACAGGCTTTGGTTCGTATTAAGCCTGTCATTAAGTCAATCTCTCCTCCTTGGAGTCTTAATTTGGTTCTGAGGGCTTTACAGGCTCCTCCGTTTCAACCTATGCATTCTCTGGATATTAAATTACTTTCTTGGAAAGTTTTGTTCCTTTTGGCCATCTCTTCTGCTAGACTAGTTTCTGAGTTATCTGCTCTTTCTTTTTTTTTTTTTACATTTTATTTATAACCAATGAAAGGCACAGTGTTACAAAATATATTCCATCACCCACCTCGCAGGGCGGTATTTTAGACAAGAATTACATTACAGTATATTTCAACATTACAGCATGCAAATTTGCGTATTCTCCAATTAATCTTTAAATATTTGATAAATGAGTACTTGTACCACCTCATTGGGGTTTTTTAATATTATTTAACTAAACAACAACTACTAATACACACATCACACACACACAAACCAATCAACCAACCAAAATATAACAAGCAACCAGTCTCATCCACAGGGCAGTCTAAAGTTCCAGTATTTGTAGACGTTCAGCCAAGTCGTCCACAGGGTAATATTAGTAACAGATTCTCTTAAAGCAAGGGGAATCACAGTAAGATGCTGGGGGGCTTACCATATACCTAGACTATGTGTTTTCAACCTGAGTAACAAACCTGCTCAGAAGTAATAGTGTTCCCAACCCTGGTACAAGAAGCAGTTGGGCTCATGTAATAGCCTCATTCAAACATGCGCACAAGATAGAATGTGAATAGTGCAAGAGCAGGAAAGTTAGAGTATAATATGTTTCCCTTATTCACTCCGTTTAGCAGGGGGGTCATGCCGATTATTGTAAGCATTATGAGTTAAAATGGTTTGTAAGGGCAATCTTATATATATCAACCAAGCTTAAGCCAGCTGCGGTGATGCAGAAGGGTTACATTACTTATTGTTGGATATGATATTAGGGCTCTTAATTATATAGGCGATGTAAGAGAACATTTAAAGCTGGGGTCAATGCAGCTGGTGTATTTACAGGAGTTTAAGGTGTCCTGTGGAGCCCACCTACACTTGCCAGTCAATTCTAATCCAAATACAATTTTGCAGACATTACCCATCATTGATTAAAATAATAGGATGCTTAACTATATAGCTGCTGTAAGAAAACTCTCTGGGGGGTTACAGAGCACGATCTGACTTCACCATTAAAGGGCTGCTCTAGCTTTTTGTACTTCTGATCACAATACTTTTTTGGTAAATAGGATCGGGCTCTAGCAAATAAATTCTATGCTGGGGTACTGAAGGAAACATATACGTTGCGTGGATCAAACAGGCTGCATAAAGGACAAACAACCAAAAAAAAAAAAAAAAAAGAAAACAAAGAAATCAAACTGCACACAGAGCTCTTCTGCATGAACAGGGGGATGGGGAAGGGAAAGTACAGGCTCAGACACAGGAAATGTAGAAATACTATAAGAAAATAAGCAGAGTGATATATAAATAGCCAACAGGGCCAGAGTTGAGAACCGCTATAAAACGTTAGCAATGTGCTGCGGCAAGTTTACAGGCTGATTTCCAAACAGGTATTATAACATGAGTCCACAGCGTGCAAAGTCGAATTTAGCCAGTCCAATGTTATCGTATTGTTCCAACTCATTATTTATTTACACAGGAGTTAGTCCCGGGTGCTACAATTTAATTTGGAGCGGTTCTCTCCTGCTGAACCCCATCGTGTGAGCAAAACTAAAAGAGCAAAAGTCAACCAATACCCGTAGCTAAGAGGATCCTATATTGTCTCTCCCATTTTGCAGATCTCTTACCCATGGTGTTAGGCACACTATCTCTCAGGCTGATACTTAGATATGTAGCGATCTTTATTTTTAGTCCGTGTTTGCGGCCATCAAATCTGACCTCATATGCAGTGGTGGGGGTGAGCGAAGCGGCAGTGGGCTCAACAGGCGTCGCGGCAGAGTATGCGGGGTTATAGGCAGCCTCTTTTCCAAAGCCTGGGCCAAGGTCTGCGACTGGAGCCGAGGTGGCCGTCCAACAAGCCATACGGGAGAGCGGTAAGCTGTGCTCTAGGTATTTAGCCGGTTCTTTGGCGCCAATCTCCCAGATCGCCTGGATGTCAGATTCTGGGGGCACAAACCACCGTGCGCGGGACAAGGGAGGTGGCAGCAGGCTCTCCTCTGGTCCGGATCTTAGTTCTAAGATGGCCTCCACTGGATATATAGCTGGAAGGGCTGTTCTGCTCACCGGTGGGTGTGGGGCTCTGAAGCTGTCATGAACATCCATGAAGGAGTCGGCTCTTGTGATGGGCGCAATGGCTAGCTTCTTCTGTGAACCAGGTTGTTTCTCATTCGATAGTAATGCGCATAGGTCAGTACAGGCATGCACAAGTCTTTCCAGCCTTGGCAGAAATATGATTTGTAGTTCCGTTAAGATGTAAGAGCCAGCATAGCCTTCTTTGACGCTGGAGGACTCCATTGTAACTGGACAAGAACTTTATTAAGAAACGGGAACTTTGTTAGATATATGTACAGTGTGGTGGTATTATTCCCGCCATGCAGCCCAGTGGCTTTATTCTTTGAAATTACGTTCCGGGGTAGAAGAGTTGTTGATCCTTCTATCTGCTAGGTGTTCCCGGACAGCTTGCCTGTCAAGGGATATGCAGATGGCGTAAATAGGTAGCAGCAATATTAGAGTTAGGAGCAGAATTCCTCAGAGCTGATGAAGCCTGCAGCCATCTTGTAGGGCCGCCCACCGGAAGTCCCCGAGTTATCTGCTCTTTCTTGTGAATCTCCTTTTCTGGTTTTTCATCAGGATAAGGCGGTGTTGCGGACTTCATTTAATTTTTTACCTAAAGTTATGAATTCTAACAACATTAGTAGAGAAATTGTTGTCCCTTCATTGTGTCCTAATCCTAAGAATTCTCTGAAGAGATCTTTACATTCTTTGGATGTGGTAAGAGCTTTGAAATATTATGTTGAAGCTACTAAAGATTTCAGAAAGACTTCTAGTCTATTTGTTATCTTTTCTGGTTCTAGGAAAGGTCAGAAGGCTTCTGCCATTTCTTTGGCGTCTTGGTTAAATGTGGAGTCTGGTAAATCCCCGCCTCAAAGGATTACGGCTCATTCTACTAGGTCAGTTTCTACTTCCTAGGCTTTTAGGAATGAAGCTTCTGTTGATCAGATTTGCAAAGCAGCAACTTGGTCTTCTTTGCATACTTTTACTAAATTCTACCATTTTGATGTTTTTTCTTCTTCTGAAGCAGTTTTTGGTAGAAAAGTACTTCAGGCAGCTGTTTCAGTTTGATTCTTCTGCTTATAATTTCAGTTTTTTTCATTATAAGATTAAAACTTTTTTGATCTGGGTTGTGGATTATTTTTTCAGCGGAATTGGCTGTCTTTATTTTATCCCTCCCTCTCTAGTGACTCTTGCATGGAAGTTCCACATCTTGGGTATCTGCTGTCCCATATGTCACTAGCTCATGGACTCTTGCCAATTACATGAAAGAAAACATAATTTATGTAAGAACTTACCTGATAAATTAATTTCTTTCATATTGGCAAGAGTCCATGAGGCCCACCCTTTTTATGGTGGTTATGATTTTTTGTATAAAGCACAATTATTCCAATTCCTTTGTTGATGCTTTTTACTCCTTTCTTTATCACCCCACTTCTTGGCTATTCGTTAAACTGAATTGTGGGTGTGGTGAGGGGTGTATTTATAGGCATTTTGAGGTTTGGGAAACTTTGCCCCTCCTGATAGGAATGTATATCCCATACGTCACTAGCTCATGGACTCATGCCAATATGAAAGAAATGAATTTATCAGGTAAGTTCTTACATAAATTATGTTTTTTTTTCCCTATTCGGCACAATTAAACATTTACACTTCATGTCTCATTTGTTGATTATATTGTGATTTATATTTTACAAATTGAAATTCACCTGAGATATAAAATATATAAATTCAATAATGTGATATACTGAACCAATTGTTTTCTTTTAATTAGACCACAGAGAACTACAGAGGGATCAGATGATGATGATCAGCCTTCACAACCTAGAAAACGCCAGCCGAAAAAGAAAGAGAAGGTATTTTATTTCATTCTCTACTTTATTTTACTATTTATAGATACTGCAGCTATTTTTATCTCTACTTTTTGTACAGAACCTAGAAAGACTTCTTTCTGATTTCTAGTATTTGGGAATAATGCTCATCATATGAAGTATTTAATTGCAGGGAGTAGATGATTCCTATTAAATAATATAATTTTATTTACAAGGTTTGGATTTCGTAATGTTTTTATATTTGCATCTGTATAATGGGCCCAACAGCAATATCTTATGTCATTGGGGCAATATTTACATGTCCTAATACAGCTTATACGTGTAACTAAATGTAGTTTTTATATCGTTTTAAAAAATTTGTATACAAGAACCATCAATACTGTACTGTAACCAGAAAGGGAATAATTTAAATAAGATGCAGGCAGAGAAGATAGTCACTTGCTGGTGAAGTAAAACCTGTGCATTTTAATTTAACCTTTGTGTGTATGTCTGTATATATGTATGTCTGGTGTGTGTGTGTGTGTGTGTGTGTGTGTGTCTGTATATATGTATGTCTGGTGTGTGTGTGTGTGTGTGTGTGTGTCTGTATATATGCATGTCTGGTGTGTGTGTGTGTGTCTGTATATATGTATGTCTGGTGTGTCTGTGTGTGTCTGTATATATGTATGTCTGGTGTGGGTGTGTGTATGTCTGTATATATGTATGTCTGTATATATGTATGTCTGGTGTGGGTGTGTGTATGTCTGTATATATGTATGTCTGTATATATGTATGTCTGGTGTGGGTGTGTGTATGTCTGTATATATGTATGTCTGGTGTGGGTGTGTGTATGTCTGTTTATATGTATGTCTGGTGTGGGTGTGTGTATGTCTGTTTATATGTATGTCTGGTGTGGGTGTGTATATGTCTGTTTATATGTATGTCTGGTGTGGGTGTGTATATGTCTGTTTATATGTATGTCTGGTGTGGGTGTGTGTATGTCTGTATATATGTATGTCTGGTGTGGGTGTGTGTATGTCTGTATATATATGTATGTCTGGTGTGTGTGTGTGTATGTCTGTATATATGTATGTCTGGTGTGTGTGTGTGTGTGTGTGTGTGTGTATGTCTGTATATATGTATGTCTGGTGTGTGTGTGTGTGTGTGTGTGTGTGTGTATGTCTGTATATATGTATGTCTGGTGTGTGTGTGTGTGTGTGTCTGTATATATGTATGTCTGGTGTGTGTGTGTGTGTATGTATATATATGTATATATATATATATATATATAGAGAGAGAGAGAGAGAGAGAGAGAGAGAGAGAGAGAGAGAGAGAGAGAGAGAGAGAGAGAGAGAGAGAGAGAGAGAGAGAGAGAGAGAGAGAGAGAGAGAGAGAGAGATTCTGTAAAGCATCACCATATTCATGTATCTATACATTTTAAGATAACATTATTTTAAAGCAAACATTTTATTTATTTTATTTTTAGCCAGTTAAAGTTGTTGATCGTACTCCTCCTTCAATGAAAGGTAAAATCAAATCTAAAGCCATCATCTCATCTAGCGAAGATTCCTCTGATGAAGATAAACTTAAAATTGCAGTTGATGGGTAAGGCTTCATTTACCTTAAAATGGTTAATAAAACTTATTTTCTTTATTTGATTCAGTTTAATTCAATATATTTCTACCTAGCTGAACAGCATTCATCTCCTCCCAAAGCAAATAACCTGTTCCACTTTGTTTTTACATGTTTTTTTAAAAAAAAAGTTATTTATAAATTGTCTCCTGCTGTTAATACCTGGAATGCCTTTTGTTAAATTTTGCATCAGTAAAAGATTACTAATGAATCAAGAACCTCTATACAAAAGAAATCAGCCTTCTGCTAGCTCTGCCCACAGAATATTGAAGTCACGCATTTTGCATGACCATCCTTTTTTTTTTTTTTTTTTTTCCTTCTACCCTTTAACAAAATGTAATGTTTTATACAATTTCACATTTTAGGATTACTTTTGTATTTTCTCAGTCCTTTGTTTGGATGCTGTATGTCAGAACTGCAATATTATAATTTATCACAATTTTTTTTCTATTTGTCATATGTGTCGAAGTTTTAAAAATAAATGTGAATTTTTGTTTCTTATAAATCTTGTTTTTTCCTTACAGAAACGCCAGGAACAGCAACAGTGATTCAGACGACCAAGTCAGAAATTCAAGGAAGAAAATTATGTCAGATAGTGATTCTGACAACCAGAATAAATCAGGCAGTGAGGGAGGGAGCCCGCAAAGATCCCAACAGTCTGACGAGGATTCTGATAACGCATGGGCAAGGAAGAGACAAAGATCCGTTTCTGGTTCTGACGAGGGTTCAGTGCAGTCCAAGCGAAGCCGCAGTGGTGGATCAGATGTGGATTCTGTCAAAGACTCAGACAGGGGGTCCGACAATGAGGGCTCAGCCAGACACTCTGAAAATGAATCCGACCAAGGAGGGTATAATAATGAGAAATCAGATCGTGGCTCTGATGATAGTGACTAAATGTTTTCATTTCTTCGACCTTACTGTAAATATTTTTCCCTTGTTTAAAAGAAAAGAGAGAGAGATTTTTAACATTCAATGATTGTCCACGTGAATTTGTTACAATATTTTTTTATTTTCAGAGGTACTTATTTTATGCAAATAAATTAACTCTCTTGTTACAGCTTTAATTACCGTACACTAAATACATTGTGTGTATAAAATGTGATGCATTTAAAATAATGCAAGTGACTGCATCAGGAAAAAAATGGATTGGATTGAATTATTGCTCAATGTGAATAAGTCAAAAGTATGATCCTCCCTTTCTTTTCTTTTTTCTTTCTTTTGAGATATATATATATATATATATATATATATATATATATACTCTTGATCAAACTGTACATTTTAATTAATTTAGGAATGTGTAGTTGTACGTTCTGTTTGTTATATGAACAGTTAACTATAATTTGCTTGAAGCTGCGCTTTGTATTGATTGATGAAGACAAGGAATTTGTTCGTTTGTGATATAATTTTTTTTCCCCTTTAAATATCTGTCATTTAGTAAATGATGTATTTCTCTGAACTGGATTGTCAGTAATGAAAATTTAGAAAATGTGTAGTAGTTAAATCAAGCCATGTTTATAAGCTCCAGCCATTGTCAAAGCCTTAGATAGACCTATTTAAAGGGACACTAAACCCCAATTTTTTCTTTAATAATTCAGATAGAGCAGCAATTTTAAGAAACGTTCTAATTTACTCCATTATCATTTTTTTTTCTCCGTTCTCTTGCTATCTTTATTTAAAAAGCAGGAATGTAAAGCTTAGCAGCCGGTCCATTTTTGGTTCAGGACCTGGGTTACGCTTGCTTATTGGTGGCTATGCAGGGTGCTAAACCTAAAATGGGTCGGCTCCTAAACTTTACACCCTTGCTTTTTAAATAAAGATAGCAAGAGAATGGAGAAAAATTGATAATAGGAATAAATTAGAGAGTTGCTTAAAATTGCATGCTCTATCCATTCATTAAAGAAATAAAAAAATGGGTGCAGTATCCCTTTTTAATGAGCATACCAGCCAGCTGATTTTACTGACCACCCAGTTAAAATTTAAGCTAATAAAAAAACTAAAATGACAAATATATTTTTCTTTTATTTCATTTGATGTTAAATTATGTAATTCATGTGTGCTAGTTTGAAATATTATAACTTCCTGTTATTTATAAATATTAAAGTATTACACTGACCCCACCAAGCTTCTTCAGAATGCCACCTGGCTGGCAGAATGTTCTGTGATAAAAACGGTATTGTGCATATGAAAGAGCAATATCATTGTTATATATGTTTTGTTTTATTGATTTAAAAACGTACAGGAAGGGCCTGTTTGTTTGAGAGCTCTGTTTAGTAGTCAGTGAGCAACAAATTTCACGTTTGAGGCTTTTGATGTCAACCAACTGAACATAATTATGTATTTTTCTGCATAGATCTACATATAAATGATAAAATATCTGAACTGCAACAAAAAATGTTCCCTGAGGCTTGAATAAGTTAGTGTCTTAGGTTGAAACTTCTCAAGTCAAACATCATCTTCCTCTGTTTTATATCCTTCCTATTAAATTTCTATCAGGTGCAACAGTAATGTATTAAACGATTTAATAGTAAAATACTGTTGTGTTTTTTTGTTTGTATTTAAGCACTCCAGTAATACTAGTGTATCAGCTACTAATAAATGGATTATGGAATCTCTTTACTTTAAAGGGACATTAAACGCTAATTAAAAGGGAGAATGGTTTAATTAAACCAAGGATATGTCTGATTAATAATCGCCTCCTGGTCAGCAGGAGGAGGCAAAGAGCACCACAGCAGAGATATATATATATATATATATATATATATATATATATATATATATATATATATATATATATATATATATATATCCTCCCTTCCCTCCCACTCCAGTCATTCTCTTTGCCTGTGTTAGTGATAGGAAGAGGTAAAGTGAGGTGTTAGTTTAGATTCTTCATTTAAAAGTTTATTATTTTTGAATGGTACCAGTGTGTGCTATTTTTCTCAGGGCTAGAGCTTCTGGCTTTTCAGCAATGGACTGGGGAGATTTTTATTCTGCTACGCTCCCATATATTTTTGCTGCCCTGCTGGTGGTCTTAGCAGATATTATCTAAGACCCTGTTTGTCCCCACAGATGTGCTGGAGGTGAGGAAAAGGAACATCTTCATTGTGTGGGACAGCTTCATACTGCGTTCAGCATGGAGGTATGTACAGTCATTTATTTCTGTGGAGACTGAAGTATCTCAGAACAGGCTGGCACTTATTCCCTGTACAGGGAAGGGGTAATCGTTTTGCACAGGGTCAACTTATGTGCTTAAGTATTCCCTTTTTTATTTGGATAATCAGTGGCCTAATAAAGGGTTAACCGGTGGCTATGTTTATTATGGGCTTGACGCTGGGAGATTGTGGCATGCGCAGCAAAGTGTTCTATCTTTAACTTTGGCAATGATGGTGTGTTTTTCTTGTGAGGGGGCACATTGATGGTTCAAGGTACTTTTTATAAGATACCGACATGTTTATTTCCCATGCGGTTCTTACTGTAGCCAGGGACTTTAGTTGCACCCACGATGAGAGTTTTGCACGCTCAGACGCGCATTTACTATCCGGATCCTGTCTTGGAGCAGCATGTATCTAGGCTCCGGTGTGGCCTAAGTCACTTGTGTTTACAATCATCACAAGCGGCCTTAGGAGCGCCGTCCACGACTAGTCAGTGTTAGATTGGGACAGGTAGGCGCCACAGCAGAGCTGTGGCGAGGTGCAAGGGGTTAATTTAGGCCTAAATTGATTTAATCGGTCATACACTTACAGTAAAAGCTTTTCAAAGTGTTAGGATGCTTCCAAATTACTGCAGGTTTATTGCAAAGCAGCAAATGCATATACGGTTTTAATTTTTAAAGAGACAGTACACCCGTTTTTCAGCAACTTTTCTAAAAGTGTTTGCTTTTTAAATTTATTTGAAATTTCCACAAAAAAAACGACCAATATTGCTATTGCTGGTTTCTTTGTCATGGCTGGACTTCAGGAAAGTACATGTTCTATGTATTTAGATGCCAATGTGGAACCCCCTATTCCTTTTTGTCCCTCATGTACTGAGAGGGCTTTACAGTTTAAAGAACAAATTTTCTTTAATGCAAGTATATCTAAGGATGCTTCTCAGACTGATGAGACTCTGGTATGCCGCAACTTTCTCCCCAAGCATCACAACCTTTAACGTCCGCCCAAGCGACGCCGTGTTCTTCAACTGCGTCTGCTTCATTCACTCTGCAGGATATGGCTGCAGTTGTCATCCACTCTTACAGAAGTTTTATCTAAGTGGCCAGTGTTACAAGGCAAACGCAGCAGGACAGAGGCGACTTCTGATGCTTTAATGGCTATCTCCGATATACCTTCCCAGGGCTCTGAGTTGGGGGGTAGGGAGGCTCTGTCTAAGGGGGAACTGTCTGACTCGGGAAGTGCATTGCCCCCGACAGATTCCGATGTCATGTCCTTCAGATTTAAACTTGAACACCTCCGCCTCTTGCTGCGAGAGGTCTTGGTGACTCTGGACGACTGTGACTCTATTGTGGTCCCACCAGAGAAATTGAGTAAGATGGACAAATACTTAGAGGTCCCTTCTTATTCCAATGTTTTTCCGGTTGCTAAGAGAATTTCGGAAATTATTGCAAGGGAATGGGAAAGACCGGGTATCCCGTTCTGTCAGGGTGCCAGGAATCGGACTGAGACGAGAATTTCAAAAATAATCACACCTTTATTAATAACACAAAATAATAAAAAGTCCACAAGTCAAATAACAAGCCAGGAGTCAAAACCAGAGCTGGTAGTCAGACGAGCCGAGTCAGGAGCCAAAGCGAATAGTCAGACGAGCCGGAATCAGGAACAAGGAAAAAAGCAGAGTCCGGAACAAGCCAGGGATCAGGAACCAGGAAGGACGTCAGGCAGCCAGGTAATACACAGGAACTCTCACAAACAGGACTGAGACAAGGCAAAGCATACTGAACAGAGGCCCTTTAAATAATAAGGGATGACATCACAATTCTGAGACTGCATCCTGTCTCACATGGATGATGCACACCAGTCTGGCCATAAAAGGAAGTGCAGGAAGGGAGCAGCATCCCCCACAATGCACCATAGTCAGGAAGAGAGGTGAGTAAAATGGCTGCCAGCAGCACATGGCAAACACAACAGGGAAAAAAACCCTGACACGTTCTCCCCTTCCCCTATTTTTAAGAAAATGTACCCTATAGCTTACACCGTTTGGGACTCTTGGCAGACGGTCCCTAAAGTGGAGGCAGCTATTTCTACCCTGGCGAAGCGTACGACTATTCATATTGAGGACAGTTGTGCTTTCAAAGACCCCAAGGATAAGAAGTTGGAGGGTCTTCTCAAAAAAATCTATGTTCATCAAGGGTTTTTATGGCAAACGGCGGCCTGCATTGTAACAGTCACTACTGCGGCTGCTTTTTGGTTTGACGCTCTAGAAGAGTCTCTTAGAACTGAGACCTCTTTAGAGGGAATACAGGACAGAATTAAGACCCTTAAGCTGGCTAATTCTTTTATTACGGATGCTTCCTTCCAGATCACCAAATTAGCGACTAAGAGTTCGGGATTTTCCATTTTAGCACAAAGAGCTTTATGGTCAAAATCTTGGTCTGCGGATGTGTCCTCTAAATCCAAGCTTTTGGCTATTCCTTTCAAGGGAAAGACCCTATTCGGGCCTGATTTGCAAGAAATCATTTCTGATATTACGGGAGGTAAGGGTCATCTCCTCCCTCAAGACAAGACATCTAAGCAAAGGAGACGACAGAGTAATTTTCATTCCTTTGTAATTTCAAAGGAGTCCCCCCCCCTTTCCTCTTCCACTAAACAGGAAGGGAATTATTCTCAAGCCAAGCTCACCTGGAGACCCAACCAGGCTTGGAACAAGGGTAAACAACCCAAGAAGCCCGCTGCTGCTCCAAAGACAGCATGAAGGGGCGGCCCCCAATCCGGATTTGGTAGGGGGCAGACTTTCTCTCTTTGTCCAGGCTTAGATAAGAGACGTTCAGGATCCCTGGGCACTAGACATCGTGTCTCAAGGGTATCAGTTGGAGTTCAAAGATTCCCAAGGGGAAGGTTTCTTCTTTCACGATTATCTGTAGACCAGATAAAGAGAGGCGTTCTTACGTTGTGTAAAAGACCTCTCCACTATAGGAGTAATTTGTCCCGTTCCAATACAGGAACAGGGGCAGGGGTTTTACTCAAATTTTTGTGGTTCCCAAAAAAGAGGGGACGTTCCAACCCATTTTAGATCTCAAGAGTCTAAACAAGTTTATCAGAGTTCCATCCTTCAAGGTGGAGACTATTCGGACAATTCTTCCATTGATCCACGAGGGTCAATATATGACTACCGTGGACTTAAAAGATGCATATCTTCATATTCCTATCCACAGAGATCATCACCAGTTCCTGAGGTTTGCCTTTCTGGACAAACATTTTCAGTTCGTGGCCCTTTCTTTTTGGGCTTGCCACGGCACCCAGGATCTTCACAAAGGTTCTAGGTTCTCTGCTGGCGTTTCTCAGGCCGCGGGGCATTGCAGTGGCGCCTTTTCTGGACTATATTCTGATCCAGGCTTCGTCTTATCAGCTGACAAAGTCCCATACCGACATTGTTCTTTCCTTTCTAAAGACTCACGGGTGGAAGGTGAATCTATAAAAGAGTTCACTAATTCCACAGACAAGGGTTCCTTTCCTGGGAACTCTGATAGACTCTATATCTATGAAAATCTTTTTGACGGAAGTCAGAAAGTTAAAGATTCTGAATACATGCCGAGCCCTTCAGTCCAATCCTCGGCTATCAGTGGCTCAGTGCAATGGAGGTAATTGGATTGAGCATACTCAGATAGTGGAATGGAGATAATGCAAATTTGTCTCCTCAGATAGATCTGGATCAGGAGACAAGGGACTCTCTTCTTTGGTGGTTGTCGCCGGATCATCTGTCCCAAGGGACGTGCTTCTGCAGACCCTCATGTGTGATAGTGACAACGGACGCCAGTCTACTAGGATGGGGTGCAGTCTGGAATTCCCTGAAAGCTCAGGGTGTGTGGACTCGGTTGGAGTCTCTACTTCCAATCAATATTCTGGAGTTGAGAGCAATATTCAATGCGCTTCAGGCTTGTCCTCAGTTGGCTATGGCCAAATTCATCCGATTTCAGTCGGACAACATCACGACTGTGGCTTACATTAATCATCAGGGAGGAACAAGGAGTTCCTTAGCGATGACATAAGTATCCAAGATAATTTGGTGGGCGGAAGCTCACTCTTGTTATCTGTCAGCAATCTACATCCCAGGAGTGGACAACTGGGAAGCGGATTTTTTGAGCAGACAGACATTTCATCCGGGGGAATGGGAACTCCATTCGGAGGTCCTTGCCAACCTGATTCTCAGATGGGGCAGACCGGAGCTGGATCTTATGGCATCTCGTCAGAATGCCAAGCTCCCGAGATGCGGATCCAGGTCCAGGGATCCTCAGGCCGAGCTGATGCCTTGGCAGTGCCTTGGTCGTTCAACCTAGCTTATGTGTTTCCGCCGTTTGCTCTCTTTCCCCGGGTGATTGTTCGAGTCAAACAGGAGAGGGCTTTGGTGATTCTCATCGCTCCTGCGTGGCCTTGCAGGACTTGGTATGCCGATCTGGTGGACATGCCCTCTCTGCCGCCGTGGAAGCTTCCATTGAGGCAGGACCTTCTCATTCAGGGACCCTTCCATCATCTGAATCTAATTTCTCTGCAGCTGACTGCTTGGAGATTGAACGCTTGATTTTATCTAAGCGAGGGTTCTCTGATTCGGTCATTGATACCTTGATCCATGAACGCAAGCCTGTTACCAGAAAGATTTACCATAAGATATGGCGTAAATATCTTTATTGGTACGAATCCAAGGGCTACTCATGGAGTAAGATTAGGATTCCTAGGATTTTATCTTTTCTCCAAGAAGGATTGGAGAAAGGGTTATCAGCAAGTTCCTTAAAGGGACAGATTTCTGCTTTATCTATTTCTCTTGTTAAGTGTATCCCGTCCACGGATCATCCATTACTTGTGGGATATTCTCCTTCCCAATAGGAAGTTGCAAGAGGATCACCCACAACAGAGCTGCTATATAGCTCCTCCCCTCACTGCCATATCCAGTCATTCTCTTGCAACTCTCAACAAAGATGGACGTAGTAAGAGGAGAGTGGTGTATTATAGTTAGTTTTTTAACTTCAATCAAAAGTTTATTTTTAAATGGTACCGGAGTGTACTGTTTCATCTCAGGCAGCATTAGAAGAAGAATCTGCCTGTGATTTCTATGATCTTAGCAGAAGTAACTAAGATCCACTGCCGTTCTCACATATTCTGAGGAGTGAGGTAACTTCAGAGGGGGAATGGCGTGCAGGTTTTCCTGCAATAAGGTATGTGCAGTTAACATATTTCTAGGGATGGAATTTGCTAGAAAAATGCTGCTGATACCGGATTAATGTAAGTTGAGCCTTAAATGCAGTGATAGCGACTGGTATCAGGCTTATTAACAGAGATACATACTCTTATAAAAGTGTAATATAAAACATTTGCTGGCATGTTAATCGTTTTTATATATGTTTGGTGACAAAACTTATTGGGGCCTAGTTTTTTTCCACATGGCTGGCTTGATTTTTGCCTAGTAACAGGCTTTCCACTGTTGCAATATGAGTGGGAAGGGCCTATTTTAGTGCTTTTCTGTGTAGCTAAAAATACTGACAGAGACATTCAGCTTCCCTCTGCATGATACAGGACATCTCTGAAGGGCTCAAAAGGCTTCAAAGTCGTGTTTGAGGAGGGTAACAATCACAGTAGACTGTGACAGTTGTTGTGACAGTGTTTAAAAAACGTTTTTGTCATTTATTATTCTGTTTTTGTTATTAAGGGGTTAATCATCCATTTGCAAGTGGGTGCAATGCTCTGCTGACTTGTTACATACACTGTAAAAATTTTGTTAGTGTAACTGCCTTTTTTCACTGTTATTTCAAATTTTGTCAATTTGTTTCTCTTAAAGGCACAGTAACGGTTTTTTTTATATTGCTTGTTAACTTGCTTTAAAGTGTTTTCCAAGCTTGCTAGCCTCATTGCTAGTCTGTACAAACATGTCTGAAACAGAGGATACTTGTTCATTATGTTTAAAAGCCATGGCGGAGCCCCATAGGAGAATGTGTACTAAATGTATTGATTTCACCTTAAACAGTAAAGATCAGTCTTTATCTATAAAAGAATTGTCACCAGAGGGGTCTGTCGAGGGGGAAGTTATGCCGACTAACTCTCCCCACGTGTCGGACCCTTCGCCTCCCGCTCAAGGGACGCACGCTAATATGGCGCCAAGTACATCAGGGAAGCCCATAGCGATTACTTTGCAGGACATGGCTGCAATCATGAATAATACCCTGTCAGAGGTATGATCCAGATTGCCTGAATTGAGAGGCAAGCGCGATAGCTCTGGGGTTAGATGAGATACAGAGCGCGTAGATGCTGTAAGAGCCATGTCTGATACTGCGTCACAATATGCAGAACCTGAGGACGGAGAGCTTCAGTCTGTGGGTGACGTCTCTGAATCGGGGAAACCTGATTCAGAGATTTCTAATTTTAAATTTAAGCTTGAGAACCTCCGTGTATTGCTTGGGGAGGTATTAGCTGCTCTGAATGACTGTGACACAATTGCAGTGCCAGAGAAATTGTGTAGGCTGGATAAATACTATGCAGTGCCGGTGAGTACTGATGTTTTTCCAATACCTAAAAGGCTTACAGAAATTATTAGTAAGGAGGGGGATAGGCCCGGTGTGCCCTTTTCCCCACCTCCTATATTTAGAAAAATGTTTCCAATAGATGCCACTACACGGGACTTATGGCAGACTGTCCCTAAGGTGGAGGGAGCAGTTTCTACTTTAGCAAAGCGTACCACTATCCCAGTTGAGGACAGTTGTGCTTTTTCAGATCCAATGGATAAAAAATTAGAGGGTTACCTTAAGAAAATGTTTATTCAACAAGGTTTTATTTTACAGCCCCTTGCATGCATTGCGCCTGTCACTGCTGCGGCGGCATTCTGGTTTGAGGCCCTGGAAGAGGCCATCCATACAGCTCCATTGACTGAAATTGTTGACAAGCTTAGAACTCTTAAGCTAGCTAATTCATTTGTTTCTGATGCCATTGTTCATTTGTCTAAACTAACGGCTGAGAATTACGGATTCGCCATCCAGGCGCGTAGGGCGCTATGGCTCATATCCTGGTCAGCTGATGTGACTTCAAAGTCTAAATTACTCAACATTCCTTTCAAGGGGCAGACCTTATTCAGGTCTGGTTTGAAAGAAATTATTGCAGACATTACTGGAGGTAAGGGTCATACCCTTCCTCAGGACAGGGCCAAATCAAAGGCCAAACATTCTAATTTTCGTGCCTTTCGAAATTTCAAGGCAGGTGCAGCATCAACTTCCTCTGCTTCAAAACAAGAGGGAACTTTTGCTCAATCCAAGCAGGCCTGGAAACCTAACCAGTCCTGGAACAAGGGCAAGCAGGCCAGAAAGCCTGCTGCTGCCTCTAAGACAGCATGAAGGAGCGGCCCCCTATCTGACAACGGATCTAGTAGGGGGCAGACTCTCTCTCTTCGCCCAGGCATGGGCAAGAGATGTTCAGGATCCCTGGGCGTTGGAGATCATATCTCAGGGATATCTTCTGGACTTCAAAGCTTCTCCTCCACAAGGGAGATTTCACCTTTCAAGATTATCTGCAAACCAGATAAAGAAAGAGGCATTCCTAAGCTGCGTACAAGATCTCCTTGATCTCCAGTTCCGCGGACGGAACAAGGACATGGGTTTTATTCAAATATGTTTGTGGTTCCCAAAAAAGAGGGAACCTTCAGACCAATTTTGGATTTAAAGATCCTAAACAAATTCCTCAGAGTTCCGTCATTCAAGATGGAAACTATTCGAACCATTTTACCCATGATCCAAGAGGGTCAGTACATGACCACAGTGGACTTAAAGGATGCCTACCTTCACATTCCGATTCACAAGAATCATCATCAGTTCCTGAGGTTTGCCTTTCTAGACAGGCATTACCAATTTGTAGCTCTTCCATTCGGGTTGGCTACAGACCCAAGAATTTTTACAAAGGTTCTGGGCTCACTTCTCGCGGTCCTAAGACCGTGAGGCATAGCGGTGGCTCCTTACCTGGACGATATCCTGATACAGGCGTCAAGCTTTCAAATTGCCAAATCTCATACAGAGATGGTTCTGGCATTCCTGAGGTCGCATGGGTGGAAAGTGAACAAAGAAAAGAGTTCTCGATCTCCTCTCACGAGGGTTTCCTTCCTAGGGACTCTAATAGATTCTGTAGAAATGAAAATTTACCTGACAGAGTCCAGGTTATCAAAACTTCTAAATGCTTGCCGTGTTCCTCACTCCATTCCGTGCCCCACGGTGGCTCAGTGCATGGAAGTAATCGGCTTAATGGTAGCGGCAATGGACATAGTGCCATTCGCGCGCCTGCATCTCAGACCGCTGCAATTTTGCATGCTCAGTCAGTGGAATGGGGATTACACAGATTTGTCCCCTCTACTAAATCTGGATCAGGAAACCAGAGATTCTCTTCTCTGGTGGTTATCTCGGGCCCATCTGTCCAAGGGTATGACCTTTCGCAGACCAGATTGGACAATTGTAACAACAGATGCCAGCCTTCTAGGTTGGGGTGCAGTCTGGAACTCCCTGAAGGCTCAGGGTTCATGGACTCAGGAGGAGAAACTCCTCCCAATAAATGTTCTGGAGTTAAGAGCAATATTCAATGCTCTTCTGGCTTGGCCTCAGCTAGCAACACTGAGGTTCATCAGATTTCAGTCGGACAACATCACGACTGTGGCTTACATCAACCATCAAGGGGGAACCAGGAGTTCCCTAGTGATGTCAGAAGTCTCCAAGATAATTCACTGGGCAGAGACTCACTCTTGCCACCTGTCAGCGATCCATATCACAGGTGTAGAGAACTGGGAGGCGGATTTTCTAAGTCGTCAGACTTTTCATCCGGGGGAATGGAAACTCCATCCGGAGGTGTTTGCTTAATTGGTTCTCCATTGGGGCAAACCAGAATTGGATCTCATGGCATCTCGCCAGAACGCCAAGCTTCCTTGTTACGGATCCAGGTCCAGGGACCCAGAAGCGGCACTGATAGATGCTCTAGCAGCGCCTTGGTTCTTCAACCTGGCTTATGTGTTTCCACCGTTTCCTTTGCTCCCTCGTCTGATTGCCAAAATCAAACAGGAAAGAGCATCGGTGATATTGATAGCGCCTGCGTGGCCACGCAGGACCTGGTATGCAGACCTAGTGGACATGTCATCCTTTCCACCATGGACTCTGCCTCTGAGACAAGACCTTCTAATACAAGGTCCTTTCAATCATCCGAATCTACTTTCTCTGAGACTGACTGCATGGAGATTGAACGCTTGATCCTATCAAAGCGTGGCTTCTCCGAGTTAGTAATTGATACCTTAATACAGGCACAAAAGCCTGTCACCAGGAAAATTTACCACAAGATATGGCGTAAATATCTTCATTGGTGTGAATCCAAGAATTACTCATGGAGTAGGGTTAGGATTCCTAGGATATTGTCCTTCCTCCAAGAGGTTTTGGACAAAGGATTATCAGCTAATTCTTTAAAGGGACAGATTTCTGCTCTGTCTATTCTTTTACACAAGCGTCTGGCAGAAGTTCCAGACGTTCAGGCATTTTGTCAGGCTTTAGTTAGAATTAAGCCTGTGTTTAAACCTGTTGCTCCTCCATGGAGCTTAAACTTGGTTCTTAAAGTTCTTCAAGGGGTTCTGTTTGAACCCCTTCATTCTATTGATATCAAACTTCTTTCATGGAAAGTTCTTTTTCTGATGGCTATTTCCTCGGCTCGAAGAGTCTCGGAGTTATCTGCCTTACATTGTGATTCTCCTTATCTGATCTTTCATTCAGATAAAGTTGTTCTGCGTACAAAACCTGGGTTTTTACCTAAGGTGGTTTCTAACAAGAATATCAATCAAGAGATTGTTGTTCCATCATTATGTCCTAATCCTTCTTCAAAGAAGGAACGTCTTTTGCATAATCTAGACGTAGTCCGTGCCTTGAAGTTTTACTTACAGGCTACTAAAGATTTTCGCCAAACATCTAACCTGTTTGTTGTTTACTCTGGACAGAGGAGAGGTCAGAAGGCCTCTGCAACCTCTCTTTCTTTTTGGCTTCGGAGTATAATCCGTTTAGCCTATGAGACTGCTGGACAGCAGCCTCCTGAAAGGATTACAGCTCATTCTACTAGAGCTGTGGCTTCCACCTGGGCCTTTAAAAATGAGGCCTCTGTTGAACAGATTTGCAAGGCTGCAACTTGGTCTTCCCTTCATACTTTTTACAAATTTGATACTTTTGCTTCTTCGGAGGCTGTTTTTGGGAGAAAGGTTCTACAGGCAGTGGTTCCTTCCGTTTAAGTTCCTGCCTTGTCCCTCCCCTCATCCGTGTACTTTAGCTTTGGTATTGGTATCCCACAAGTAATGGATGATCCGTGGACTGGATACACTTAACAAGAGAAAACATAATTTATGCTTACCTGATAAATTTATTTCTCTTGTAGTGTATCCAGTCCACGGCCCGCCCTGTCCTTTTCAGGCAGGTCTAAATTTTAATTAAACTACAGTCACCACTGCACCCTATGGTTTCTCCTTTCTCGGCTTGTTTCGGTCGAATGACTGGATATGGCAGTGAGGGGAGGAGCTATATAGCAGCTCTGCTGTGGGTTATCCTCTTGCAACTTCCTATTGGGAAGGAGAATATCCCACAAGTAATGGATGATCCGTGGACTGGATACACTACAAGAGAAATAAATTTATCAGGTAAGCATAAATTATGTTTTTGCTACACAAACGTCTGGCAGATATTGCGGATGTTCAATCTTTTTGTCAGGCTCTGACTAGAATCAGGCCTTTGTTTAGACCTATTGCTCCTCCTTGGCGTTTGAATTTAGTTCTTAAGATTCTTCAAGGGGTTCCGTTTGAACCTATGCATTCCATAGATATTAAAGTGTTATCTTGGAAACTTTTATTTTTGGTTGCTATTTC
The DNA here is from genome assembly GCF_027579735.1 of Bombina bombina. Taxonomy (NCBI): domain Eukaryota; kingdom Metazoa; phylum Chordata; class Amphibia; order Anura; family Bombinatoridae; genus Bombina; species Bombina bombina. The sequence continues at coordinate 207,057,999 of NC_069505.1, read as the reverse complement.
TTCTGCTCGCAGAGTTTCTGAGCTTTCGACATTACAATGTGATTCACCTTACCTTATTTTTCATTCTGATAAGGTGGTGTTGCGTACCAAACCTGGTTTTCTTCCTAAGGTTGTTTCCAACAAAAATATTAATCGGTAAATTATTGTTCCTTCATTGTGTCCTAATCCTTCTAAGAATGAGCGTCTGTTACATAACTTGGGCGTGGTCCGTGCCCTGAAGTTTTACTTGCACGCGACTAAAGAGCTTCGTCAATCATCTTTATTTCTCTTACATGGTGTATCCAGTCCACGGATTCATCCTTACTTGTGGGATATTCTCAATCCCTACAGGAAGTGGCAAAGAGAGCACACAGCAAAGCTGTCCATATAGCTCCCCTCAGGCTCCGCCCCCCCCAGTCATTCTCTTTGCCGCTCTAACAAGTAGCATCTCCACGGGAGGGTAAAGAGTATGTGGTGTTAGATTTGTAGTTTTTTATTTCTTCAATCAAGAGTTTGTTATTTTAAAATAGTGCCGGTTTGTACTATTTACTCTGAGGCAGAAAGTGATGAAGATTTCTGCTGAGAGGAAAAAGATTTTAGCATGTTGTAACTAAAATCCATCGCTGTTCCCACGCAGGACTGTTGAGTACCGGAGAACTTCAGTTGGGGGGAACAGTTTGCAGGCTTAAACTGCTTAAGGTATGCTCAGTCATTTTTTTCTAACAAGACCTGGTAATGCTAAAAGACTGATAGAAATCCCCATGTGGGAAGGTAAGCCATTTTCTGAGACGCAGTATAGAAGGATGGCTTCTGTTAAGGGCTTAAATACTGGTAGACACTGTGATGGGCTAAATCGATTACTTTATTAGTGTAATCTTACATTTATCAAGTGTTTTTAGACGTTGGAACACTTTTGGGGGTTTTTATTACGCCTGGCATATTGTAGGACACCTAATCTGACTCAGGAAGGCCCCATAACTCTGGAATGAAGAGGGAGGGGGCCTCATTTTCGCGCCTCAGTTGCGCAGTTGTTTTGCAAGGCAGCTTCACGTGTAAAGTCCTGAGAGTACAGGAGGACTTCAGGGAGGCTTATTTTCTTCTGCAAATAACCCAAAAGGAAGGTAGGGCCACAGCAAAGACTGTGGCACCGTGCTGTAGTGTGTTAAACTGGTAGTTTACTTAAATTTGCTCCGGTTTGGGCAATAAGGGGTTAATTGATTTGAAAATTAGTGTGCAATCATTTCAAAGCATTGGGATCATGTGGTGAAAATTTCATAAAGATTGGATGTTTTTTGGTGATTTGGTAAATGAGTGTGTGCTTTTTATTATTTAAAGACACAGTAAAGTTTTTTCAAAAAGTGACTTTTACTGTATTGTAGTGCTGTCTAAGTCTGTCAAACATGTCTGAGCCTTCAGATAGACCTTGTTCTTTATATTTAAAAGCCATGGCGGTACCCCCATTGCATTTGTGTTTTAAAGTGTGCTAAAACATCTAAGCATTTTAAAGACCATGCAGTGACACTTAAAAATGTAGCCCAAGATGATTCTTTAACGGAAGGTAATGAGGATAGTCCTTCCTCTCCCCATGTGTCGACACCAGTTACGCCCGCGCAAGCGATGCCTAGTACCTCTAGCGCATTGGCCCCTATTACTTTACAACAATTAGCAGCAGTAATGGATAATTCCCTTGCAGCATTTTTATCCAAACTGCCAGTTTTTCCAAGAAAGCGCGATAGCTCAGTTTTAAATATAGAGGATGAGCAATCAGAAACTTTGGATGATTTATCTGTAGTACCCTCACAACACTCAGAGGTAGCAGTGAGGGACGGTCTGCCTGAGGGAGAAATTTCTGACACAGGAAAAGTTTCTCAGCGGGCAGTCAGATTCCTTAGCGTTTAAATTTAAGCTGGAACACCTCCGCGTCCTGCTTAAGGAGGTTTTAGCTACGCTGGATGATTGTGACCCCATGGTGGTCCCAGAAAAACTGTAAAATGGACAGGTTTTTAGAGGTCCCTGTATACACTGAGGCATTTCCGATCCCAAAGAGGGTGGCGGATATTGTGACTAGGGAGTGGGAGAGACCAGGTGTACCCTTTGTTCCCCCCCCCTATCTTTAAGAAAATGTTCCCCATAAACGACCCCAGGCGGGACGCGTGGCAGACGGTCCCTAAGGTAGAGGGAGCTGTTTCAACACTTGCTAAGCGTACAACTATACCAATAGAGGACAGTTGTGCTTTCAAAGATCCTATGGATAAAAAATTGGAAGGATTGCTGAAGAAAGGATGCATATCTACATATCCCTATCCACAAAGATCACCATCAGTTCCTAAGGTTCACCTTTCTGGACAAACATTACCAGTTCGTGGCTCTTCCGTTCAGGTTGGCCACCGCTCCCAGAATTTTCACAAAGGTGCTAGGGTCCCTTCTAGCGGTACTAAGACCGCGGGGCATTGCAGTAGCACCTTACCTAGACGACATCTTAATACAGGCGTCTTTTCACAGAGCCAAGGCTCATACGGACATTGTTCTGGCCTTTCTAAGGTCTCACGGGTGGAAGGTGAACGTAGAAAAAAGTTCTGTCCCCGCTCACAAGGGTTCCCTTCCTGGGAACACTAATAGACTTGGTAGAAATGAAAATCTTTCTGACAGAGGTCAGGAAGTCAAAACTTTTGAATACTTGCCGAGTTCTTCATTCCATTCTTCGGCCTTCTGTGGCTCAGTGCATGGAAGTAATCGGTCTAATGGTTGCGGCAATGGACGTAGTCCCTTTTGCCCGAATTCATCTCAGACCACTGCAACTGTGCATGCTCAAGCAGTGGAATGGGGATTATGCAGATTTGTCTCCTCAAATACAAATGGACCAGAAAACCAGAGACTCTCTTCTCTGGTGGTTGTCTCAGGATCACCTGTCTCAGGTAATGAGTTTCTGCAGGCCCGAGTGGATCATTGTTACGACCGATGCCAGTCTGTTAGGCTGGGGTGCGGTTTGGGACTCCCTGAAAGCTCAGGGTCTATGGTCTCGGGAAGAATCTCTTCTCCCGATAAACATTTTGGAGCTGAGAGCGATATTCAATACGCTCCAGGCGTGGCCTCAACTAGCGGAGGCCAAATTCATCAGAATTCAGTCGGACAACATCACGACTGTAGCGTACATCAATCATCAGGGAGTAACAAAGAGTTCCCTAGCGATGAAGGAAGTATCCAAGATCATCGAATGGGCGGAGGATCACTCCTGCCATCTATCTGCAATCCACATCCCAGGGATAGACAACTGGGAGGCGGATTTTCTAAGTCGTCAAACTAAACCTCCGGGTGGAGTGGGAACTCCACCCGGAGGTTTTTGCTCAGTTGACCCAGCTATGGGGCACTCCAGAATTGGATTTGATGGTGTCCCGTCAGAACGCCAAACTTCCCCTTTACGGATCCAGATCCAGGGATCCCAAGGCGGCATTGATAGATGCATTAATAGCGCCTTGGTCATTCAGTCTAGCTTATGTCTTTCCACCGTTTCCTCTTCTTCCTCGGCTAGTAGCCAGAATCAAACAGGAGAAGGCTTCTGTAATTTTGATAGCACCTGCGTGGCCACGCAGGACTTGGTATGCAGACCTAGTGGACATGTCATCGGTCCCACCATGGAAACTGCCATCGAGGCAGGATCTTCTAATTCAAGGTCCTTTCAAGCATCCAAATCTAGTTTCTCTGCAACTGACTGCTTGGAGATTGAACGCTTAATCCTAGCTAAGTGGGGTTTCTCTGAATCAGTTCTAGATACTCTGATACAGGCCAGAAAGCCTGTCACCAGGAAAATTTACCATAAGATATGGCGGAAATATCTTTGTTGGTGTGAATCCAAGGGTTACTCGTGGAGTAAGGTTAGGATTCCAAGGATATTGTCTTTTCTCCAAGAAGGTTTGGAGAAAGGTCTGTCAGCTACTTCCTTAAAGGGACAGATATCTGCTCTGTCTATCCTGTTACACAAGCGTCTGGCAGCTGTACCAGACGTTCAGGCGTTTGCACAAGCCCTAGTAAGAATCAAGCCTGTTTACAGACCTGTGGCTCCTCCATGGAGTCTAAATTTAGTTCTTTCAGTTCTTCAAGGGGTTCCGTTTGAACCTTTGCATTCCATATATATTAAGTTATTATCTTGGAAAGTTTTGTTTTTAGTAGCTATTTCTTCTGCTCGAAGAGTTTCTGAATTGTCTGCTTTGCAGTGTAATTCACCCTATCTGGTGTTCCATGCAGATAAGGTTGTTTTGCGTACCAAACCTGTTTTCCTTCCAAAGGTGGTTTCTAATAAGAATTTTAACCAGGAAATCATTGTTCCTTCTCTGTGCCCTAATCCAGTTTCTAAGACGGGACGACTGTTGCACAATCTTGATGTGGTTCGTGCTTTAAAATTCTATTTAAAAGCAACTAAAGATTTCAGACAAACATCATCCTTGTTTGTTGTGTATTCTGGTAAGAGGAGAGGTCAGAAAGCGACTGCTACCTCTCTTTCCTTCTGGCTGAAAAGCATCATCCGGTTGGCTTATGAGACTGCTGGAAAGCAGCCTCCTGAACGAATTACAGCTCATTCCACCAGAGCTGTGGCTTCCACATGGGCTTTCAAGAATGAGGCTTCTGTTGAACAGATTTGTAAGGCAGTGACTTGGTCTTCACTGCATACATTTGCCAAATTTTACAAATTCGATTCTTTTGCTTCTTCGGAGGCTATTTTTGGGAGAGAGGTTTTGCAAGCAGTGGTGCCTTCCGTTTAGGTTACCTGACTTGTTCCCTCCCTTCATCCGTGTCCTAAAGCTTTGGTATTGGTATCCCACAAGTAAGGATGAATCCGTGGACTGGATACACCATGTAAGAGAAAACAGAATTTATGCTTACCTGATAAATTACTTTCTCTTACGGTGTATCCAGTCCACGGCCCGCCCTGGCAATTAAGTCAGGTTCAAATTTATTTTAGTAAACTACAGTCACCACTGCACCCTATAGTTTCTCCTTTTTCTCCTAACCATCGGTCGAATGACGGGGGGCGGAGCCTGAGGGGAGCTATATGGACAGCTTTGCTGTGTGCTCTCTTTGCCACTTCCTGTAGGGATTGAGAATATCCCACAAGTAAGGATGAATCCTTGGACTGGATACACCGTAAGAAAAAGTAATTTATCAGGTAAGCATAAATTCTGTTTTTTTGTTGTCTTTTCCGGGAAACGTTGGGGTCAGAAAGCTACGGCTACCTCTCTTTCTTTCTGGTTGAAGAGTATCATCTGTTTTGCAGATGAGACTGCTGGACAGCAGCCTCCTGAACGAATTACGGCGCATTCTACTAGGACTGTGGCTTTCTCATGGGCATTTAAAAATGATGCTTCTGTTGAACAGATTTGCAAGGCTGCAACTTGGTCGTTTCTTCACACTTTTTACAAATTTTACAAATTTGATACTTTTGCCTCATCCAATGCTGTTTTTGGGAGAAAGGTTCTTCAAGCAGTGGTGCCTTCCGGTTAGGTTCCTGTCTTGTCCCTCCCTTTCATCCGTGTCCTATAGCTTTGGTATTGTATCCCATAAGTAAGGATGAAATCCTTAAATTTATTTCTTTTACGATATGACAAGTCAACGGCCCACCCTGTCATTTTCTAAGACAGGTCTTTATTTTTGTTAAACTTCAGTTACCTCTGCACCTTGGCTTTTCCTTTCTCTTCCTAACTTCGGTCGAATGACTGGAGTGGGAGGGAAGGGAGGAGCTATATATACAGCTCTGCTGTGGTGCTCTTTGCCTCCTCCTGCTGACCAGGAGGCGATATCCCATAAGTAAGGATGAAATCCGTGGACTCGTCATATCGTAAAATAAATAAATTTATCAGGTAAGCATAAATTTCCTTTTTTTTTAAATTTCAGTTGTTTAAAAATTAAAGTCTAAACTTTTAGTGCCCAAAAGCAATGGGTGCCGCCATTTTGTAACCTAGTGTGCCTTGCTTGCTGAGGCCGATTAAGGACAGTTCATTATTGTGTGCAACCAATGACTTGTGGGCTATAGCAGCAGTAAAGGGACAGTAAGCACTGTGCAATTCAAAATAAATTTTTGTTTTGCTATAGAATAACATATCAGCCAAGTCTAAACACTTTTAAAACACGTTAACCACTTTTTTTTACTGCAATTGTTTTTTTTTAATAGCCAAACTCCACACCATTTGCCTTATTTGGAGGAGCCAATCTGGGCTTTTGTCTGCAAACAACAAGGCTAACCACTGTTATATAGTTAGTATAAAGCTCATTGTTTTACAGTTATCTGATAAAGCCAATTATGGATATATATATATATGTAGCAGGGTTAGCCATTAGATGTCAGCAGGGTACAAGTCAAAATGACACTTTCATGATTCAGATAGTGCAGCAATTTTAAACAACATTACAATTTACTTCCAGCAACAAAATGTGCACAGTCTTTTTATATTTACACTTTTTGAGTCATCAGCTCCTCCTACTGAGCATGTGCAATAACTCACAGAATTTTTGTATATGCATTTGTGATTGGCTAATGGCTGTCACATGATGCAGTGGCAATGGAAATCAATAATAGTTTCCTATATTTTAAATAAAATCCACATACTGAGTGTTACAAATATTAACTTCAGACTAAAACTTTACATTAACACATCTGTTTGTCCAATTTTTAAGCAGCAGAGCACATTTTTATAATTAAGCAAAACAAAACGACAAACTGTTTGAAAAGAGGTAGAACTAGAGTCTATCACTGTTTATATCATTCTGTTATTTACTCTTTCAGAAACTGCAACATGACCATATGCTCCTCGCTGAGGCTGGCTCTCTTTTTTGAAAGCTATTATGCCTGCAGCAGAGAAGAGGCGCTCAGATGGTGTTGAGGTGCCTGAGATGCATAATTAGGGTTTAACCAATTTCACCAAAGTGGGATATTTTAGCTTTGTTAGCTCTCCACCAGTGCTAAATGTTTTCCTCCTTGGCAAGGGGCCTCTCAACAAAGTAAGCATGGACTTCATTCTAACAAAAAAAATCTTGAATATCTATATGCAATGGTAAATAACCAGCTATAAGGTTAGGGAAAAATATCTAGTTTGCTCTTAAAAATAAGATATATACTTATAGAGGTTGAATCTGGTACATATCATAATTTATTTTAAAAAAAAAAAAAGGAAATTTATGCTTACCTGATAAATTTATTTCTTTTACGATATGACGAGTCCACGGATTTCATCCTTACTTATGGGATTACGCCTCCAGGTCGGCAAGAAGTAGCAAAGAGCACCACAGCAGAGCTGTATATATATAGCTCCTCCCACTCCAGTCATTCGACCGAAGTTAGGAAGAGAAAGGAAAAGCCAAAGGTGCAGAGGTGACTGAAGTTTAACAAAAAGAAATACCTGTCTTAGAAATGACAGGGTAGGCCGTGGACTCGTCATATCGTAAAAGAAATAAATTTATCAGGTAAGCATAAATTTCCTTTTCTTCTACAAGATATGACGAGTCCTCGGATTTCATCCTTACTTATGGGATTCAATACCAAAGCTATAGGACACGGATGAAAGGGAGGGACAAGACATGAACCTAAACGGAAGGCACCACTGCTTGCAGAAACTTTCTCCCAAAAACAGCCTCAGATGAAGCAAAAGTATCAAATTTGGAAAAAGTATGAAGAGACGACCAAGTTGCAGCCTTGCAAATCTGTTCAACAGAAGCATCATTTTTAAATTCCCATGAGGAAGCCACAGCCCTAGTAGAATGAGCCGTAATTCTTTCAGGAGGCTGCTGTCCAGCATTCTCATATGCCAGACGGATGATACTCTTCAGCCAAAAAGAAAGAGAGGTAGCCGTAGCTTTCTGGCCCCTACGCTTTCCAGAAAAAACAACAAATAATGAAGATGATTGACGAAGCTCTTTAGTCGCCTGCAAGTAAAACTTCAGGGCACGGTCCACGTCCAAGTTATGCAACAGACGCTCCTTCTTAGAAGAAGGATTAGGACATAATGAAGGAACAACAATTTCCTGATTAATATTCTTATTAGAAACAACCTTGGGAAGGAAACCAGGTTTGGTACGTAAAACCACCTTATCAGAATGGAAAATAAGGTAAGGCGAGTCACATTGTAACGCTGAAAGCTCGGAAACTCGCAGAGCAGAAGAAAAAGCAACCAAAAATAAAACCTTCCAAGATAACAACTTAATATCTATGGAATGCATGGGTTCAAACGGAACCCCTTGAAGAACATTAAGAACTAAATTCAAACTCCAGGGTGGAGCAATTGGTCTAAACACAGGCTTGATTCTGGTCAGAGCCTGACAAAAAGACTGAACGTCTGGAACATCTTCCAAACGCTTGTGTAGTAAAATCGACAAAGCAGAAATTTGTCCCTTTAAGGAACTTGCTGATAACCCCTTCTCCAATCTTTCTTGGAGAACGGATAAAATCCTTGGAATCCTAACTCTACTCCATGAGTAACCCTTGGATTCGCACCAATAAAGATATTTATGCCTGAATCAAAGTATCAATGACCGAATCAGAGAACCCCTGCTTAGATAAAATCAAGCGTTCAATCTCCAAGCAGTTAGCTGCAGAGAAACTAGATTCGGATGTTGGAAGGGTCCCTAAATGAGAAGACCCTGCCTCAATGGAAGCTTCCACGGTGGCAGAGAGGACATGTCCACTAGATCGGCACACCAAGTCCTGCGAGGCCACGCTGACGCGATTAGAATTACCAAAGCCCTCTCCTGTTTGATCCGTGCCATCACCCGGGGAAGGAGAGGAAACGGTGGAAACACATAACCTAGGTTGAAAGACCTAGGCATCTATCAGTTCGGCCTGAGGATCCCTTGACCTGGATCCGTATCTTGGGAGCTTGGCATTCTGACGAGACACCATCAGATCCAAATCCGGTCTGCCCCATCTGAGAATCAGAGTGGCAAAGACCTCCGGATGGAGTTCCCACTCCCCCAGATGAAACGTCTGTCTGCTTAAAAAGTCCGCTTCCCAGTTGTCCACTCCTGGGATGTAGATTGCTGACAGATAACAAGAGTGGGCCTCTGCCCATCGAATTATCTTGGATACCTCTGTCATCGCTAAGGAACTCCTTGTTCCTCCCTGATGATTGATGTAAGCCACAGTCATGATGTTGTCCGACTGAAAACGGATGAATTTGGCCGAAGCCAACTGAAGCCAAGCCTGAAGCGCATTGAAAATTGCTCTCAATTCCAGAATATTGATTGGAAGTAGAGACTTCGACTGAGTCCACACACCCTGAGCCTTCAGGGAATTCCAGACTGCACCCCAACCTAGTAGACTGGCGTCCGTTGTCACTATCACCCATGAGGGTCTGTGGAAGCACGTCCCTTGGGACAGATGATCCAGCGACAACCACCAAAGAAGAGAGAGTCTCTTGTCTCCTGATCCAGATCTATCTGAGGAGACAAATTTGCATAATCTCCATTCCACTGCCTGAGCATGCTCAGTTGTAGCGGTCTGAGATGAAAACGAGCAAACGGAATGATGTCCATTGCCGCCACCATCAAGCCAATTACCTCCATGCACTGAGCCACTGATGGCCGAGGATTGGACTGAAGGGCTCGGCATGTATTCAGAATCTTTAACTTTCTGACCTCCGTCAAGAAATTTTTCATGGATATGGAATCTATTAGAGTTCCCAAGAAGGGAACCCTTGTCTGTGGAATTAGTTAACTCTGTTCTAGATTCACCTTCCACCCGTGAGTCCTCAGAAAGGACAGAACCATGTCTGTATGAGATTTTGTCAGATGGTAGGACGACGCCTGGATCAGAATATTGTCCAGATAAGGCGCCACTGCAATACCCCGCGGTTTGAGAACCACCAGAAGGGACCATAGAACCTTCGTAAAGATCCTAGGTGCAGTGGCCAACCAGAAGGGAAGAGCCACGAACTGAAAATGTTTGTCCAGGAAGGCAAACCTTAGGAACTGATGATGATCCTTGTGGATAGAAATATGAAGATATGCATCCTTCAAGTCTACGGTAGTCATATATTGACCCTCCTGGATCAATGGTAGAATTGTTCGAATAGTCTCCATCTTGAAGGATGGGACTCTGAGAAACTTGTTTAGACTCTTGAGATCTAAAATGGGTCTGAACGTTCCCTCATTTTTGGGAACCACGAAAAGATTTGAGTAAAACCCCTGCCCCTTTTCCAGAATTGGAACGGGACGGATTACTCCCATAGTGGAGAGGTCTTTTACACCACGTAAGAATGCCTCTCTTTCTTCTACAAGATATGACGAGTCCACAGATTTCATCCTTACTTGTGGGATTTATCCTGCTAACAGGAAGTGGCAAAGAGCACGACAGCTGAGCTGTATATATAGCTCCTCCCTTCCCTCCACCTCCAGTCATTCTCTTTGCCTGTGTTCGTAATAGGAAGAGGTAAAGTGAGGTGTTAGTTTTAGATTCTTCAATAAAGATATGTAAAGAAAGGATGATTCTCAGTCTGAAGAGAATCAGGATATGCCGCCTAATTCTCCCCAAGTGTCACAACCTTTTAATGCCCACCCAAGTGACGCCGGGTTGGTCAGAAAGTAAAAAATCCTAAATACTTTTCGAGCCCTTCAGTCCAATCCTCGGCCGTCAGTGGCTCAGTGTATGGAGGTAATTGGATTGATGGTGGCGGCAATGGACATCATTCCTTTTGCTCGGTTTCATCTCAGACCACTGCAACTGTGCATGCTCGAATAGTGGAATGGGGACTATACAGATTTATCTCCTCCGAAAAACCTGGATCAAGAGACCAGAAACTCTCTTCTTTGGTGGTTGTCGCCAGATCATCTGTCCCAGGGGGCGTGTTTCCGCAGACCCTCGTGGGTGATAGTGACAACGGGCGCCAGTCTACTGGGCTGGGGTGCAGCCTGGAATTCCCTGAAGGCTCAGGGTGTATGGACTCAGTTGGAGTCTCTGCTTCCAATCAATATTCTGGAATTGAGAGCAATATTCAATGTGCTTCAGGCATGGCCTCAGTTGGCTTCGGCTAAATTCATCAGATTCCAGTCGGAACAACATCACGACTGTGGCTTACATCAATCATCAGGGAGTAACGAGGAGTTCCTTAGCAATGACAGAAGTATCCAAGATAATTCGATGGGCGGAGACCCACTCTTGTTATCTGTCAGTAATCTACATCCAAGGAGTGGACAACTGGGAAGCGGACTATTTAAGTCGCCAGGCTTTTCATCTGTGGGAGTGGGAACTCCATTCGGAGGTTTTTGCCTCACTGATTCTCTGATGGGGCAGACCGGAATTGGATCTGATGGCATCTCGACAGAATGCCAAGCTCCGAAGATACGGATCCAGGTCGAGGGATCCTCAGGCCGAACTTGTAGATGCCTTGGTCGTTCAACCTAGCTTATGTGTTTCCACCGTTTCCTCTCCTTCCCCGGATGATTGCTCGGATCAAACAGGAGAGCTTCGTAATTCTGTTCGCGCCTGTGTGGCCACACAGGACTTGGTATGCAGATCTAGTGGACATGTCCTTTCTGCCTCCGTGGAAACTCCCAGTGAGACAGGACCTTCTCATTCAAGGTCCATTCCAACTTTCAAATCTAATTTCTCTGCAGCTGACTGCTTGGAGATTGAACGCTTGATTTTATCTAAGCGGGGATTCTCTGATGCAGTCATTGATACTTTGATTCAGGCACGTAAGCCTGTCACTAGAAAGATCTATCATAAGATATGGCGTAAATATCTTTTTTGGTATGAATCCAAGGGCTACTCATGGAGTAAGGTTAGGATTCCCAAGATTCTGTCTTTTCTCCAAGAAGGATTAAAGAAAGGGTTATCAGCTAGTTCCTTAAAGGGACAGATCTCTGCTTTGTCAATGTTACTACACAAACGTTTAGCAGAGGTTCCAGACGTTCAGTCTTTTTGTCAGGCTTTAACCAGAATTAAGCCTGTGTTTAAACCAATTGCTCCACCCTGGAGTCTGAATTTAGTTCTTAATGTTCTTCAAGGGGTTCCGTTTGAACCTATGCATTCCATAGATATTAAGCTGTTATCTTGGAAAGTTTTGTTTTTGGTTGCTATTTCTTCTGCTCGTAGAGATTCTGAGCTTTCAGCATTACAATGTGATTCGCCTTATCTTATCTTCCATTCTGATAAGGTGGTTTTACGTACCAAACCTGGTTTCCTTCCTAAAGTTGTTTCTAATAAGAATATTAATCAGGAAATCATTGTTCCTTCATATGTCCTAATCCTTCTTCTAAGTATAAATTGCATAATCTGGACGTGGTCCGTGCCTTGAAGTTTTACTTGCAGGCAACTAAGGATTTCCGTCAATCATCTTCATTATTCATTGTTTATTCTGGAAAGCGTAGGGGTCAGAAAGCTACGGCTACCTCTCTTTCTTTTTGGCTAAAAAGTATCATCCGTCTGGTGTATGAGACTGCTGGACAGCAGCCTCCTGAAAGAATTACGGCTCATTCTACTAGGGCTGTGGCTTCCTCATGGGCATTTAAAATCGATGCTTCTGTTGAACAGATTTGCAAGGCTGCAACTTGGTCGTCTCTTCATACTTTTTCCAAATTTTCCAAATGTGATACTTTTGCTTCTTCTGAGGCTGGTTTTGGGAGAAAGGTTCTTCAAGCAGTGGTGCCTTCCGTTTAGGTTCCTGTCTTGTCCCTCCCTTTCATCCGTGTACTGTAGCTTTGGTATTGTATCCCACAAGTATGGATGAAATCCGTGGACTCGTCATATCTTGTAGAAGAAAAGTAAATTTATGATTACCTGATAAATTAATTTCTTCTACGATATGACGGGTCCACGGCCCACCCTGTCATTTTTCAAAGACAGATTTAAATTAGATATATTTTTTGTAAACTTCAGTCACCTCTGCACCTTTGGCTTTTCCTTTCTCTTCCTAACTTCGGTCGAATGACTGGAGGTGGTGGGAAGGGAGGAGCTATATATACAGCTCTGCTGTGGTGCTCTTTGCCACTTCCTGTTAGCAGGAGGATAAATCCCACAAGTAAGGATGAAATCCGTGGACTCGTCATATCGTAGAAGAAATTAATTTATCAGGTAAGCATAAATTTACTTTTTTATCTGGTCTACAGACAATCGTGAAAGAAGAAACCTCCCCCTTGGGAGAGAATTTTTGAACTCCAGTTGATACCCTTGAGACACGATTTCTAGTGTCCAGGGGTCCTGAACGTCTCTTATCCAAGCCTGGGTAAAGAGAGAAAGTCTGCCCCCTACTAGATCCGGTCCTGGATCGGGGGCCGCCCCTTCATGCTGTCTTGGGAGCAGCAGTGGGCTTCTTGGGTTGTTTACCCTTGTTCCAAGCCTGGTTGGGTCTCCAGACGGATTTGGCTTGAGCAAAATTTCCTTCCTGTTTAGCGGAAGAAGAAGCGGGGACTCCTTTGAAATTTCGAAAAGAACGAAAATTATTTTGTTTCCCCTCAGTTTAGCCGCTTTATCCTGAGGTAGGAGATGACCCTTACCTCCCGTAATGTCAGAAATTATTTCTTTCAAGTGTGGCCCGAATAGGGTTTTCCCTTTGAAAGGAATAGCCAAAAGCTGTGACTTAGATGACACATCAGCAGACCAAGATTTTAACCATAACGCTCTATGCGCTAAAATGGCAAATCCGGCATTCTTAGCCACCAATTTGGCAATCTGAAAGGCGATATCCGTAATAAAAGAATTAGCCAGCTTAAGAGCCTTATTTCTATCCAAAATTTCCTCTAAAGGAGTCTCAGTCTTAAGAGACTCTTCTAAGGCATCAAACCAGAAGGCCGCTGCAGTGGTAACTGGTACAATGCAGGCCGTCGGTTGTAAAAGGAAACCCTGATGAATAAATAATTTTTTAGAAGACCCTCTAATTTCTTATCCATAGGGTATTTGAAAGCACAACTGTCTTCAATAGGAATAGTTGTACGCTTAGCCAGGGTAGATATAGCTCCCTCCACCTTAGGGACTGTTTGCCTAGAGTCCCGAACAGTGTCAGATATGGGATACATTTTCTTAAAATTAGGCGAAGGTGAGAACGGGATACCCGGTCTTTCCCATTCCCGCGTAATTATTTCCAAGATTCTTTTAGGAATCAGAGTAAGCAGGCACCTCTAGGTATTTGTCCATCTTACACAATTTCTCTGGTGGTACCACAATAGAGTCACAGTCATCCAGAGTCGTTAAAACCTTCCGCAGTAACAGGTGGAGGTGTTCAAGCTTAAATCTAAAGGATATGACGTCCAAATCCGTCTGAGGTAACATACTTCCCGAATCGGAAAGTTCCCCCTCAGACAGAAGTTCCCTGACCCCCAATTCAGATCCCTGTGAGGGTACATCGGAAATAGCCAACAAAGCATCAGAGGTCGCAGTATTCAAATTGACTTCTGTCCTGCTGCGTTTGCCCTGTAATACTGGCACTTGTTTGGTAATGTTATATCTCAATTTTATCAGTTTTATCAAGTTTAATCAATTTTTATAACTCCAGGCCCCTGCACCTCGCCACAGCTCTGCTGCGGCGCCTACCTGCCCCCAGATCACACTGATTGTGAATAAGAAGCGCTCCTAAGACTCTTCCTTTGTGAACAAAGACAACTTAGGCCCCACCTGAGCCCAGGACCTCACTGCCGATACGGATGAGAACTGCGCGACTGAGCGTGTGAAATTAGGCCCCGCCCACAGTGGGTGTAACTCGAGCCGCCCAGAGACCTGCATGGGAAGTAAAAACATGTTGGTGTCCCAACATAAAACGTTAAAAGCCATGTGCCCCTTTGTACATATACTTGAATAATAAAATTGCAACCTATTAAAAACTGCACTCTCTCATGCCAGCTATAGTGAATTAACAATAGCCCCTAGGCAGCAAACCGCATCTCCCAGCGTCGGCCCACACTAAATACACATAAGTGAAGCATACTGATAAGTCATCAATATAAAAGGGAAAGCCAAGTACACCATTTCTATATATATATATATATATATATATATATATATTTTGCATACTGATTACCCCTCCCCAGATAGGGAATAATGTCAGCCTGTTCTGATGCATCAAGTCTCCCCAGAAACAAATGACTGAACATACATCAATGCTGCTTGTAGCATGACACGGTTCTCCACACTGAAGATGTTTCTTTACACTACCTTCAACTGCTCTGTGGGAACCAGGATCTTAGATAATGTTTGCTAAGATCATCAACATCAGGGCAGAAAATAAAATGTCTCCACTCCTCTTGGGAAGTTATTGACTGACGATTTCTCCCTGAGAAAAATAGTACTCACTGGCACCATTGTAAAATAAAAAAACTTCTTGCTTGAAGAATCTAAACTAACACCTCACTTTACCTCTTCCTATCACTAACACAGGCAAAGACAATGACTGGGGTGGGAGGGAAGGGAGGAGCTATATATACAGCTCTGCTGTGGTGCTCTTTGCCACTTCCTGCTGACCAGGAGGTGTAATCCCATAAGTAAGGATGAAATCCGTGGACTCGTCATATCTTGTAAAAGAAATATAAAAAACAAGAAAAGTCAAAAGTGCTAAGGACTTTATATTAATAACAGGACACATTTATGTATACAGTACATATAATCAGCAATAATAAGTGATGCGCTAATAATTGTGCAAACGGATAATAGTGCACATAAATTCAAATAACAACTCCCATCAATCTAGGACTAGGTGTAAATAACAAGCTCGGCACTATATCATGCAAAGCATAGTCCCAAATCATCTGATTTAATATAAATAATCGAAATGATGACTCTTATTTTATTTCTGAGTTGCACATTAGCCAGGAGTAGTTGTAAACTTGTACTGTCCTTAAAAAGTAAATGTCTGTAGACTTCCTTTAGGCTAAGGACATAACCATAAAACACAATAGCATGTGCATAAGCACATTGGAGTGAAGCAGCTGGTGTCGTGCACAGACCAACTAATTGCAAACCAACTAATCGATTATGAGATTAGTTGACAACTATTTTCATAATCGATTATAACGATTAGTTGTTGCAGCTCTGATTGCAGCTCATCACTGCTGTAAGATTCTGGCAGTGGACTTTTCTAATTTTAAAAAGCAAAAAAAAAAAAACTTAAGCTGACTTTAGGCAGATGCCATTTTTTATCTGTCATAATCATACAGGATTTGTTTTTAGATAATCCTTTTAGTTATCATTAAGAATTACTACTACTTCTTTTTTTTGCTCTCTCTTAGGCCTAGATTTAGAGTTTGGCGGTAGCCGTCAAAACCAGCGTTAGAGGCTCCTAACGCTGGTTTTAGGCTACCGCCGGTATTTGGAGTCAGTCAGGAAAGGGTCTAACGCTCACTTTCCAGCCGCGACTTTTCCATACCGCAGATCCCCTTACGTCAATTGCGTATCCTATCTTTTCAATGGGATCTTTCTAACTCCGGTATTTAGAGTCGTGGCTGAAGTGAGCGTTAGAATTCTAACGACAAAACTCCAGCCGCAGAAAAAAGTCAGTAGTTAAGAGCTTTCTGGGCTAACGCCGGTTTATAAAGCTCTTAACTACTGTGCTCTAAAGTACACTAACACCCATAAACTACCTATGTACCCCTAAACCGAGGTCCCCCCACATCGCCGCCACTCGATTAATTTTTTTTAACCCCTAATCTGCCGACCGCCACCTACGTTATACTTATGTACCCCTAATCTGCTGCCCCTAACACCGCCGACCCCTATATTATATTTATTAACCCCTAACCTGCCCCCCACAACGTCACCGCCAGCTACCTACAATAATTAACCCCTAATCTGCCGACCACAAAGCGCCGCCAGCTACATTATAGCTATGTACCCCTAATCTGCTGCCCCTAACACCGCCGACCCCTATATTATATTTATTAACCCCTAATCTGCCCCCCTCAACGTCGCCTCCACCTGCCTACACTTATTAACCCCCTAATCTGCTGAGCGGATCTCACCGCTACTATAATAAAGTTATTAACCCCTAATCCGCCTCACTCCTGCCTCAATAACCCTATAATAAATAGTATTAACCCCTAATCTGCCCTCCCTAACATCGCCAACACCTAACTTCAAGTATTAACCCCTAATCTGCCGATCGGAGCTCACCGCTACTCTAATAAATTTTTTAACCCCTAAAGCTAATTTTAACCCTAACACCCCCCTAAGTTAAATATAATTTTATTCTAACGAAATAAATTAACTCTTATTAAATAAATTATTCCTATTTAAATCTAAATACTTACCTGTAAAATAAATCCTAATATAGCTACAATATAAATTATAATTATATTATAGCTATTTTAGGATTAATATTTATTTTACAGGCAACTTTGTATTTATTTTAACCAGGTACAATAGCTATTAAATAGTTAAGAACTATTTAATAGCTAAAATAGTTAAAATAATTACAAAATTACCTGTAAAATAAATCCTAACTTAAGTTACAATTAAATCTAACACTACACTATCAATAAATAAATTAAATAAAATACCTACAATTACCTACAATTAAACCTAACACTACACTATCAATAAATGAATTAAATACAATACCTACAAAAATCTACAATTAAATTAACTAAAGTACAAAAAATAAAAAAGAACTAAGTTACAAAAAATAAAAAAATATTTACAAACATTAGAAAAATATTACAACAATTTTAAACTAATTACACCTACTCTAAGCCCCCTAATAAAATAACAAAGCCCCCCAAAATAAAAAATGCCCTACCCTATTCTAAATTAAAAAAGTTCAAAGCTCTTTTACCTTACCAGCCCTGAACAGGGCCCTTTGCGGGGCATGCCCCAAAGAATTCAGCTCTTTTGCCTGTAAAAAAAAACACATACAATACCCCCCCCAACATTACAACCCACCACCCATTTACCCCTAATCTAACGATTAATGGGAGATGGAACTAGCGCCTACTCTAAGCCCCTTGCTCGGGGGAGGGGTGCACCTAGTGACCACCAATAAAGTCAAGTGAGAAAGGGGACCCCCCAAGCGCCTACCAAACCGGAGGCAAAAGGGGAAAGCAAAATGGGAAAGCACTGTAAGTTTACTACAGTTGAAATTTAATAACAGTTTAAAAACATACAATATATATCATGGATCCATGAGATAAAATAACAGATAAAAACAGTTCAAATTATACAAAAAAATGTGTAAAATGTCGACAACAAATAATCAGCAACAGATATTCAACGGTCCTAGACTGAGATTGCACGGGACTGGGTAATGGGTGTTAAACCATATAAAATCAAATAACTAGTGTCCAAAAGTGTTCAATAGTGCGAAAAATCCAAAATCCAAAATCCAGAATGTTAAAAATAAAAATAATATAAATATAAAAATCCAGAGTCAATGTGATGAAAACAAGTGTGTCTTTAAAAATAGTGAGTTGTAATTCTGTGGCGAACAAGACAAAAAATGAAAAGAAAAAATATGCAGTGTAGGCAAAGTGAAAAAATATCAAATAGTAAAAATAGTCACCCAAACCTAAATGGATATTCCTTGTAGTGATCCCACAGTGTAGATAATCCTTGAGGGTGGGAGAGGAGGAGAAGTAGTGTCCACAGGAGTGAAAAAACGTACTAAAAGACTGAACCAGTTTGGCCCAAAAAACGATATCCACCTAAAATACAAAGACAAATAAGGTGCAGGTAACTTCACACAATTGTACATAAAAGGGAATAGGCTTACCAATACTCAGTCGACGCGTTTCAGCCCCTGTCAGGCCTTTATCAAGACTGAGTTTATTTAGGAGAATGTGTCCTTATAAAGGGTATTGTAGCCAATAATCAGATTGAATTTTTGCGCCAAAACTTTAAGCTCCGCCCACTTCCTGTTAACTGCATTGTGGGTATGAGCATTGTATTCATAGTAAGGGCATTTTCTCCAATACTATTCCTATATTGGTCCTGTATTCTGCATTGTGGGTATGGGCATTGTATTCATAGTAAGGGCATTTTCTCCAATACTATTCCTATATTGGTCCTGTATTAGTCCTAACCAACTAATCTGTGTTAGCTTAGAGAAGGGAAGTGGTCTACCTGATATCTGTTACATGTGTATAGTTACTTAATACCAAGGTTAAGTATAGCAGATTTTAGCAAAATTCTAAAATACCCAACTTATTGTGCCAGGATATGGCTATAGTGATTCATCTGTCATAATAAGATTGGATAATTATTTTAGAGAGTAATTATGCTATATGAAGTGTTGACAATTGCCCACGGAGTGTTATTTCCGATAACGGCAAAATGTGACGTCATTTCCGGTTCCGGAATGTCCCCGGAGTTGTACTTCCGGTTTCGCTAAATTTTAGAGTTGTTTCCGGTCCGTTCTTAAGAATAGACGTGACAGGCTAAAATGATACAGGGTAGTAGTATGGGACAAACATATCAGTTCCGGACTACATAGGAGAGGACATAATCATCTTGTATCTATTAGAAACAGACAGACCTTACTTTAGGATAAACGTGACAGGCTAAGATGATACATGTATGGGACAAACATGTCAGTTCCGGACTATACAGAAAAGGACATAATCATCTTGTGTCTATTAGAAAGACATAACATGTATCTAATAAAAAATTATATAATAATTTTTAAAATTCACTTGTGTGTATCAATTGTAGCTCGCTTGCAAGCTGTATATACAAATGGTGTGAATAAAAAGGTTGTGAATAAAAATGACTACTTGAGTGGGTTACTATAGAAACAAGGGAGATGGCTATTTGGATAGCATAACAAATCAGATACAAATAGATAGAGATAGAAATAAATGGTAATCAGATAAACATCCAGATTAATAGCTTATACAAATAGCTTATGAAGGTAAGTGGGCTTATAATAGCTCATAAAGCCTCATTTCAGGTAATTCCACATATAATATAGAATTGATCAATGTAGATAGGTGGTCGAATATTTTAATCCCCAAAATCGTGACGTCACTACCATGTTTGGGGTGGAATTTAGTTAGTTGCTGAAATTTGCAACTGGGGCCGTGGATCACATTAGATCCGTATCTAAACCACATTGGATGCTAGAGAAATACGCATCTAGGCAAATTTAGATAGTTGAACTATGATCAGATATGGCCGAAGAACGGCATTGACTAGGTCTTGGCGTCACGACAACTCATATGACCCTATTGGTGGTGATTAATGAACTGTCTCTTGATTAAACATGGAGAAAATAGGGAGCTAGCTTATAGACTCATAAGCCTTAATCAAACTTTGTGGAGATAAAATAATTGATGGTATTGCACTAGAGGGGACTGGTATGTATCTCGGAAATATAATAAAACAGTGGTCGTAAATATATACATGAAACCGTGACCTTGCACATTGTATGTGTATTGCAGAGTATGCCCCTCAGGGTCTTCGAATCTAGAGACGTAAAATCATATAAGCTATATCGCCTTAGCGGCTATATACATAGATAAGTTATCTAGTATACTACATAACGATATTCCTTAGTGGGAATAGTTATTTATGGAAAGTGTAGGGCTCTAGTTGTTCTAGTAGTGGGCACATACGACTTTAGTGGGCTGCAAAGAGCTGCAATAAACGGAAGGTTTATCTAGAGTATACCTTAATTCGATGTTTCATCGATGATAACTGATCATGATACACTGGTGTTTCTGGGGGTTTTGACGAGAGGGCATTTATGAGGCAGGATTTATGTGATTTTAAACAAATGGGAAAAGTCCTCTTTATTATTCAGTCCCTTAGGATGGAGGCAGTCAAGGGTAAAGATCCATTTGGATTCTGTAATGAGTAATTTTTTCTCAAAATCACCTCCTCTCCATCCTTTGTTGACTTTCTGAATGCCCATGAAGGACAGATCTTTAATGTTTCCATTATGTTTTAGGGTGAAATGCTTGTACAATGATGTTTCCATGCTGCACTTCTCAATTTGCAACAGATGTTCTCGTATCCTATCTCTTAAAAGCCTTGACGTTTGGCCCACATATTGTAGGCCACATGGGCATTGTAGCATATATACAATCCCTTTATCTTGGCATCGTATCATGTCATGAATCTTGTGTGTTGCTCCTGTATTATGACATTTAAATGTTGCAGACTTAGTTCCACACTTGCAGGCTTTGCAGGACGGACAGGGGAAGAATCCTCTGATCTTCTTCCCAAATACATCTTTTACTCCAGCTTTCTCTTTTTTAAGAATACTGGGTGAAATCCTATTCCTCCTATTAGTTTTCCTATATATGAACCTAGGTTTGGGAGGTAATTTCTCACCAATCAGTTCATCCTCTTTCAGAAGAGCCCAGTGCTTATTGAAGATTTTCTCAATAATATCCTTATTCTGACTATATTCAGTGATAATTGGTATATCGAGGAAATCGTTCTTCTCCTCTTTAGCTTTCGCCTTGTATTTAATCAGATCTGTGCGTTCAATCTTCTCTACTTCGGATATTTTCTGATCCAACATCCATTCGGTGTATCCTCTCTCTAGGAATTTTGATTTAATCACTTGGGACTGTTCTTCCCACTTTTCTTGGTGTGAGCAATTTTTCCTCATTCTCAATAACTGCCCCTTCGGTATGTTACTCTTCCAGTTGTTATGGTGGCAGCTCATCATGTGAATATAGTTGTTGCTATCCACATCCTTGAAGTGTGTGGAGGTTTCTATCTCTCCTTTGTTGATCTTTATCTTTAGGTCTAGGAAGGTTATTTCCTCAGTGCTCCACTGGTACGTGAATTTCAAGTTGTTTGAGTTGTTATTCATCACTTCGATCGTGAAGTCCAAATCCTCCTTAGTCCCCTTCCATACCATCAGGATGTCGTCTATGTAGCGCCGGTAGAGGACCAGGTCCGCGCTCGCTGGGCAGGATTCCCAGAAGATATGTTCCCACCTCCCCATATAGAGGTTTGCGTAACTTGGCGCGAACCTGGTCCCCATAGCCGTGCCACAGACTTGTTGGTAATAGTTTCCATTATCGTAGAAGTAGTTGTGATTTAGAATGAATCTGATACTTTCCAGTATAAATTCCATGTGGTCTGTTGGCATTTCAGCATCTTTTGTGAGAAAGAATTCTACCGCTTCTATCCCCTGTTCGTGTGGGATACTGGTGTACAGGGATGCTACGTCACATGTAACCATGATGAATCCTTCTTCCCAAACAAATTCTTCCAACAGATTTAACACTTGGGTTGAATCTTTGAGGTAAGATGGAAGTAGTCTTACATATTTTTGTAAATTCAGATCGACGTATTCAGACAAATTGCTGCTTAGGGAGCCAATACCGGATATTATGGGTCTCCCTGGTGGATTTTGAAGAGATTTGTGAATCTTCGGAAGGTGATACATCACTGGAGTAATGGGATAGTTGACTTTGATATAATTAAATTCTTTCTCATTCAGAATTCCCAGTTCTTTAGCTCCATTCAACATATTCACTAGTTCCTTATTGTATGTCTCCACTGGATTTGTTGGTAGTCTCTTATAGGTGTTACGGTCACCAAGAATCCGTTCATTTTCTCTTCTATAGTCACTGTCGTTTAGGATGACGATGCCTCCACCTTTATCTGCTGGCTTAATTACTATCTCATGATTTTTCTCCAGATTTGTAATCGTTCTGATTTGTTGGTTCGTGAGATTATGTTTCTTAATCCTCAATCTTTTTGGTTGGATATCCCTTATTTCTTTACATACGATGGTCTCGAAGGCTTCAATTGCTGATCCTTTGCTGTTGGTCGGATAGAACATTGATTTGGGTTTTAGCCCAGTATGTCTATAGGGGTCTCCTTCTTCTATGATAGTCTGTTTCTTTGATACCCAAGTAGAATTTTCTACTGGTGATTTGGCAAAAAAACTCTTGAGGGTGAGTTTTCTAGTGAATTCTTTCACATTGATGAAGGTCTGAAATTTATCAAGGCTCCTAGTGGGTGCAAATGAGAGCCCGAATTTGAGAATCGTTATCTCATCACTTGTCAGTGTATGGTTACTCAAATTAAAGATGCCATCAGTGTTCTTCTGATTTTCTGTATCGATTACACCTGTGTCAGATTTTTTCTTCTTCTTTATTTTGACCCCTCCTCTACTTCCTCTATGGGTCTTCTTCCTGTTCTGGAGGACGTGGGTTCTTCCCATTCCACGGTCTTCTGTGATCTCGGTAACTTCTCTCTGATGTGGTTGTGGTCCAACCCTAAAAAAGAGGAGGAAGATGATTCTGCTCCATTGGTAGCGTGATTAAGGTAATTATTCCTTGATTCTATCCTGCACGTTGTTGAGTATTCCACTCATCTCTTGTGCTTATATCTCTTGGAGGTTCTCCAGATTGATTATTATTGGATTTCATCAATCCTCCTTTCCATGTGGGGGTCTTTAATGTATCTCTGTTGTCATGGTCATAATTAGTCTCACGTCTTGTTCTAAAATCCTCTGAATAGGAATCTGTTCTGTTGTATTCATATGGCCTTTCATAACCTCCTCGTCTTCCTTGATATGAGCTATCCACATCATAGTCATTTCTTGGTTGGTCAAAATAATTCCTCCTTGGTTGGTCGAAGTGATTTCTTCGTCTGTGTGGATATGGTAATGCCCATTCATGGGTCTGGTTCCTCCTATTTTGCCAAAAACCTCTTCTTCTCTCTGGAGAGTATTCTTCTCTCCATCTTACATTCGGATTAGTATCCTGATCCCAATTGTCAGGATATCTTGTATGATTATAATTGCCCCTGGGTCTTTCCCAATATCCCCTCTTAAAGGGAGTTGGTTGTGTATGTCTATTCCGATCATATTGTTGTCTGTGATAGTCTCTGGGGGCACTGTGTGCATCATGACCATTTTTCTTTTTGTAATGACCAAGTCTATTAGGGTGTGTTTTATATTCTTGATCGTATACCGAATCCTGACACTTAGGTGTGGTTTTAGAGGTACCTTCCCTAGTGTTAATCTGTGGTGTGGTATCCTCCGTCCTAGTGTCTGATTCACTCTGTTCTTTCGTATCTACATCCCTACTTGCTCTACTTTCTAATTCTCTAAGTAGTTTCCTGGTTTTTTTCGAAATTACATCCTCTCTTACCTTCTTAACCTTTTTGATTAGATTCTCTTTTTTGTCAGAGATCTCTTTGGATTCATGTCCTAGGCTCTCTAGGTTTAATAGAATCTCTTCGTTTATCTTTATCTCACGATCCATCTCTAGAGTTAAGGTCTCCCTATATTCTATAATCAATTTCATCTATTGTCTTGATGTATTGATTAGCACCAATCTCCATTTCTCAGATATACCATCTGAGAGAGGGAATGCACACTCTTTGTGAGTGATGAGTCCCTTGGGTATGATATCTAATTCGAGACATTTTTTAAGGAACGAAATTTCTGCCTTGAATTTTACTTCTGAGGTTAACAATTTCTCCAGGTCTTTAAATATAGATTGAATGTCTAAGGTATCATCATCATCTACAGGGAGTGCAGAATTATTAGGCAAGTTGTATTTTTAAGGATTAATTTTATTATTGAACAACAACCATGTTCTCAATGAACCCAAAAAACTCATTAATATCAAAGCTGAATAGTTTTGGAAGTAGTTTTTAGTTTGTTTTTAGTTATAGCTATTTTAGGGGGATATCTGTGTGTGCAGGTGACTATTACTGTGCATAATTATTAGGCAACTTAACAAAAAACAAATATATACCCATTTCAATTATTTATTTTTACCAGTGAAACCAATATAACATCTCAACATTCACAAATATACATTTCTGACATTCAAAAACAAAACAAAAACAAATCAGTGACCAATATAGCCACCTTTCTTTGCAAGGACACTCAAAAGCCTGCCATCCATGGATTCTGTCAGTGTTTTGATCTGTTCACCATCAACATTGCGTGCAGCAGCAACCACAGCCTCCCAGACACTGTTCAGAGAGGTGTACTGTTTCACCTCCTTGTAAATCTCACATTTGATGATGGACCACAGGTTCTCAATTGGGTTCAGATCAGGTGAACAAGGAGGCCATGTCATTAGATTTTCTTCTTTTATACCCTTTCTTGCCAGCCACGCTGTGGAGTACTTGGACGCGTGTGATGGAGCATTGTCCTGCATGAAAATCATGTTTTTCTTGAAGGATGCAGACTTCTTCCTGTACCACTGCTTGAAGAAGGTGTCTTCCAGAAACTGGCAGTAGGACTGGGAGTTGAGCTTGACTCCATCCTCAACCCGAAAAGGCCCCACAAGCTCATCTTTGATGATACCATCCCAAACCAGTACTCCACCTCCACCTTGCTGGCGTCTGAGTCGGACTGGACCTCTCTGCCCTTTACCAATCCAGCCACGGGCCCATCCATCTGGCCCATCAAGACTCACTCTCATTTCATCAGTCCATAAAACCTTAGAAAAATCAGTCTTGAGATATTTCTTGGCCCAGTCTTGACGTTTCAGCTTGTGTGTCTTGTTCAGTGGTGGTCGTCTTTCAGCCATTCTTACCTTGGCCATGTCTCTGAGTATTGCACACCTTGTGCTTTTGGGCACTCCAGTGATGTTGCAGCTCTGAAATATGGCCAAACTGGTGGCAAGTGGCATCTTGGCAGCTGCACGCTTGACTTTTCTCAGTTCATGGGCAGTTATTTTGGGCCTTGGTTTTTCCACACGCTTCTTGTGACCCTGTTGACTATTTTGAATGAAACGCTTGATTGTTCGATGATCACGCTTCAGAAGCTTTGCAATTTTAAGAGTGCTGCATCCCTCTGCAAGATATCTCACTATTTTTTACTTTTCTGAGCCTGTCAAGTCCTTCTTTTGACCCATTTTGCCAAAGGAAAGGAAGTTGCCTAATAATTATGCACACCTGATATAGGGTGTTGATGTCATTAGACCAAACCCCTTCTCATTACAGAGATGCACATAACCTAATATGCTTAATTGGTAGTAGGCTTTCGAGCCTATACAGCTTGGAGTAAGACAACATGCATAAAGAGGATGATGTGGTCAAAATACTAATTTGCCTAATAATTCTGCACTCCCTGTATTATAGGATTAGCTTTTGTAGTTGAGTGTACTTCTATAGATATGTCTTGTCTAAGGTAAGCTAAGCTCTCCATCTGGGGGATGTGATGATGTTAGATATCGATAGCACGGGGAAAAGCAAAGGTATTTAAACGAAAACTAGATAGTGGGGAACAGCAGACAAATGGGTGAGAGTGGCGGCTAGAGCCTACTAGGTGTAAGAGAACGATTAATGGGAGATGGAACTAGCGCTTACTCTAAGCCCCTTGCTCACTTGACTTTATTGGTGGTCACTAGGTGCACCCCTCCCCCGAGCAAGGGGCTTAGAGTAGGCGCTAGTTCCATCTCCCATTAATCGTTCTCTTACACCTAGTAGGCTCTAGCCGCCACTCTCACCCATTTGTCTGCTGTTCCCCACTATCTAGTTTTCGTTTAAATACCTTTGCTTTTCCCCGTGCTATCGATATCTAACATCATCACATCCCCCAGATGGAGAGCTTAGCTTACCTTAGACAAGACATATCTATAGAAGTACACTCAACTACAAAAGCTAATCCTATAATAGATGATGATGATACCTTAGACATTCAATCTATATTTAAAGACCTGGAGAAATTGTTAACCTCAGAAGTAAAATTCAAGGCAGAAATTTCGTTCCTTAAAAAAATGTCTCGAATTAGATATCATACCCAAGGGACTCATCACTCACAAAGAGTGTGCATTCCCTCTCTCAGATGGTATATTTGAGAAATGGAGATTGGTGCTAATCAATACATCAAGACAATTGATGAAATTGATTATAGAATATAGGGAGACCTTAACTCTAGAGATGGATCGTGAGATAAAGATAAACAAAGAGATTCTATTAAACCTAGAGAGCCTAGGACATGAATCCAAAGAGATCTCTGACAAAAAAGAGAATCTAATCAAAAAGGTTAAGAAGGTAAGAGAGGATGTAATTTCGAAAAAAACCAGGAAACTACTTAGAGAATTAGAAAGTAGAGCAAGTAGGGATGTAGATACGAAAGAACAGAGTGAATCAGACACTAGGACGGAGGATACCACACCACAGATTAACACTAGGGAAGGTACCTCTAAAACCACACCTAAGTGTCAGGATTCGGTATACGATCAAGAATATAAAACACACCCTAATAGACTTGGTCATTACAAAAAGAAAAATGGTCATGATACACACAGTGCCCCCAGAGACTATCACAGACAACAATATGATCGGAATAGACATACACAACCAACTCCCTTTAAGAGGGGATATTGGGAAAGACCCAGGGGCAATTATAATCATACAAGATATCCTGACAATTGGGATCAGGATACTAATCCGAATGTAAGATGGAGAGAAGAATACTCTCCAGAGAGAAGAAGAGGTTTTTGGCAAAATAGGAGGAACCAGACCCATGAATGGGCATTACCATATCCACACAGACGAAGAAATCACTTCGACCAACCAAGGAGGAATTATTTTGACCAACCAAGAAATGACTATGATGTGGATAGCTCATATCAAGGAAGACGAGGAGGTTATGAAAGGCCATATGAATACAACAGAACAGATTCCTATTCAGAGGATTTTAGAACAAGACGTGAGACTAATTATGACCATGACAACAGAGATACATTAAAGACCCCCACATGGAAAGGAGGATTGATGAAATCCAATAATAATCAATCTGGAGAATCTCCAAGAGATATAAGCACAAGAGATGAGTGGAATACTCAACAACGTGCAGCAAGGATAGAATCAAGGAATAATTACCTTAATCACGCTACCAATGGAGCAGAATCATCTTCCTCCTCTTTTTTAGGGTTGGACCACAACCACATCAGAGAGAAGTTACAGAGATCACAGAAGACCGTGGAATGGGAAGAACCCACGTCCTCCAGAACAGGAAGAAGACCCATAGAGGAAGTAGAGGAGGGGTCAAAATAAAGAAGAAGAAAAAATCTGACACAGGTGTAATCGATACAGAAAATCAGAAGAACACTGATGGCATCTTTAATTTGAGTAACCATACACTGACAAGTGATGAGATAACGATTCTCAAATTCGGGCTCATATTTGCACCCACTAGGAGCCTTGATAAATTTCAGACCTTCATCAATGTGAAAGAATTCACTAGAAAACTCACCCTCAAGAGTTTTTTTGCCAAATCACCAGTAGAAAATTCTACTTGGGTATCAAAGAAACAGACTATCATAGAAGAAGGAGACCCCTATAGACATACTGGGCTAAAACCCAAATCAATGTTCTATCCGACCAACAGCAAAGGATCAGCAATTGAAGCCTTCGAGACCATCGTATGTAAAGAAATAAGGGATATCCAACCAAAAAGATTGAGGATTAAGAAACATAATCTCACGAACCAACAAATCAGAACGATTACAAATCTGGAGAAAAATCATGAGATAGTAATTAAGCCAGCAGATAAAGGTGGAGGCATCGTCATCCTAAACGACAGTGACTACAGAAGATAAAATGAACGGATTCTTGGTGACCGTAACACCTATAAGAGACTACCAACAAATCCAGTGGAGACATACAATAAGGAACTAGTGAATATGTTGAATGGAGCTAAAGAACTGGGAATTCTGAATGAGAAAGAATTTAATTATATCAAAGTCAACTATCCCATTACTCCAGTGATGTATCACCTTCCGAAGATTCGCAAATCTCTTCAAAATCCACCAGGGAGACCCATAATATCCGGTATTGGCTCCCTAAGCAGCAATTTGTCTGAATACGTCGATCTGAATTTACAAAAATATGTAAGACTACTTCCATCTTACCTCAAAGATTCAACCCAAGTGTTAAATCTGTTGGAAGAATTTGTTTGGGAAGAAGGATTCATCATGGTTACATGTGACGTAGCATCCCTGTACACCAGTATCCCACACGAACAGGGGATAGAAGCGGTAGAATTCTTTCTCACAAAAGATGCTGAAATGCCAACAGACCACATGGAATTTATACTGGAAAGTATCAGATTCATTCTAAATCACAACTACTTCTACGATAATGGAAACTATTACCAACAAATCTGTGGCACGGCTATGGGGACCAGGTTCGCGCCAAGTTACGCAAACCTCTATATGGGGA
Organism: Bombina bombina; assembly: GCF_027579735.1. Lineage (NCBI taxonomy): Eukaryota > Metazoa > Chordata > Amphibia > Anura > Bombinatoridae > Bombina > Bombina bombina. Next base: position 207,028,958 of record NC_069505.1, on the reverse strand, counting down.
GGTGGGAACATATCTTCTGGGAATCCTGCCCAGCGAGCGCGGACCTGGTCCTCTACCGGCACTACATAGACGACATCCTGATGGTATGGAAGGGGACTAAGGAGGATTTGGACTTCACGATCGAAGTGATGAATAACAACTCAAACAACTTGAAATTCACGTACCAGTGGAGCACTGAGGAAATAACCTTCCTAGACCTAAAGATAAAGATCAACAAAGGAGAGATAGAAACCTCCACACACTTCAAGGATGTGGATAGCAACAACTATATTCACATGATGAGCTGCCACCATAACAACTGGAAGAGTAACATACCGAAGGGGCAGTTATTGAGAATGAGGAGAAATTGCTCACACCAAGAAAAGTGGGAAGAACAGTCCCAAGTGATTAAATCAAAATTCCTAGAGAGAGGATACACCGAATGGATGTTGGATCAGAAAATATCCGAAGTAGAGAAGATTGAACGCACAGATCTGATTAAATACAAGGCGAAAGCTAAAGAGGAGAAGAACGATTTCCTCAATATACCAATGATCACCGAATATAGTCAGAATAAGGATATTATTGAGAAAATCTTCAATAAGCACTGGGCTCTTCTGAAAGAGGATGAACTGATTGGTGAGAAATTACCTCCCAAACCTAGGTTCATATATAGGAAAACTAATAGGAGGAATAGGATTGCACCCAGTATTCTTAAAAAAGAGAAAGCTGGAGTAAAAGATGTATTTGGGAAGAAGATCAGAGGATTCTTCCCCTGTCCGTCCTGCAAAGCCTGCAAGTGTGGAACTAAGTCTGCAACATTTAAATGTCATAATACAGGAGCAACACACAAGATCCATGACATGATACGATGCCAAGATAAAGGGATTGTATATATGCTACAATGCCCATGTGGCCTACAATATGTGGGCCAAACGTCAAGGCTTTTAAGAGATAGGATACGAGAACATCTGTTGCAAATTGAGAAGTGCAGCATGGAAACATCATTGTACAAGCATTTCACCCTAAAACATAATGGAAACATTAAAGATCTGTCCTTCATGGGCATTCAGAAAGTCAACAAAGGATGGAGAGGAGGTGATTTTGAGAAAAAATTACTCATTACAGAATCCAAATGGATCTTTACCCTTGACTGCCTCCATCCTAAGGGACTGAATAATAAAGAGGACTTTTCCCATTTGTTTAAAATCACATAAATCCTGCCTCATAAATGCCCTCTCGTCAAAACCCCCAGAAACACCAGTGTATCATGATCAGTTATCATCGATGAAACATCGAATTAAGGTATACTCTAGATAAACCTTCCGTTTATTGCAGCTCTTTGCAGCCCACTAAAGTCGTATGTGCCCACTACTAGAACAACTAGAGCCCTACACTTTCCATAAATAACTATTCCCACTAAGGAATATCGTTATGTAGTATACTAGATAACTTATCTATGTATATAGCCGCTAAGGCGATATAGCTTATATGATTTTACATCTCTAGATTCGAAGACCCTGAGGGGCATACTCTGCAATACACATAGAATGTGCAAGGTCACGGTTTCATGTATATATTTACGACCACTGTTTTATTATATTTCCGAGATACATACCAGTCCCCTCTAGTGCCATACCATCAATTATTTTATCTCCACAAAGTTTGATTAAGGCTTATGAGTCTATAAGCTAGCTCCCTATTTTCTCCATGTTTAATCAAGAGACAGTTCATTAATCACCACCAATAGGGTCATATGAGTTGTCGTGACGCCAAGACCTAGTCAATGCCGTTCTTCGGCCATATCTGATCATAGTTCAACTATCTAAATTTGCCTAGATGCGTATTTCTCTAGCATCCAATGTGGTTTAGATACGGATCTAATGTGATCCACGGCCCCAGTTGCAAATTTCAGCAACTAACTAAATTCCACCCCAAACATGGTAGTGACGTCACGATTTTGGGGATTAAAATATTCGACCACCTATCTACATTGATCAATTCTATATTATATGTGGAATTACCTGAAATGAGGCTTTATGAGCTATTATAAGCCCACTTACCTTCATAAGCTATTTGTATAAGCTATTAATCTGGATGTTTATCTGATTACCATTTATTTCTATCTCTATCTATTTGTATCTGATTTGTTATGCTATCCAAATAGCCATCTCCCTTGTTTCTATAGTAACCCACTCAAGTAGTCATTTTTATTCACAACCTTTTTATTCACACCATTTGTATATACAGCTTGCAAGCGAGCTACAATTGATACACACAAGTGAATTTTAAAAATTATTATATAATTTTTTATTAGATACATGTTATGTCTTTCTAATAGACACAAGATGATTATGTCCTTTTCTGTATAGTCCGGAACTGACATGTTTGTCCCATACATGTATCATCTTAGCCTGTCACGTTTATCCTAAAGTAAGGTCTGTCTGTTTCTAATAGATACAAGATGATTATGTCCTCTCCTATGTAGTCCGGAACTGATATGTTTGTCCCATACTACTACCCTGTATCATTTTAGCCTGTCACGTCTATTCTTAAGAACGGACCGGAAACAACTTTAAAATTTAGCGAAACCGGAAGTACAACTCCGGGGACATTCCGGAACCGGAAATGACGTCACATTTTGCCGTTATCGGAAATAACACTCCGTGGGCAATTGTCAACACTTCATATAGCATAATTACTCTCTAAAATAATTATCCAATCTTATTATGACAGATGAATCACTATAGCCATATCCTGGCACAATAAATTGGGTATTTTAGAATTTTGCTAAAATCTGCTATACTATATGCAGATACACCGGAAGTGACATTAGTGTCCGTACCAACCGGAAGTCAACATCCGGTACTAACCTTGGTATTAAGTAACTATACACACGTAACAGATATCAGGTAGACCACTTCCCTTCTCTAAGCTAACACAGATTAGTTGGTTAGGACTAATACAGGACCAATATAGGAATAGTATTGGAGAAAATGCCCTTACTATGAATACAATGCCCATACCCACAATGCAGTCAACAGGAAGTGGGCGGAGCTTAAAGTTTTGGCGCAAAAATTCAATATGATTATTGGCTACAATACCCTTTATAAGGACACATTCTCCTAAATAAACTCAGTCTTGATAAAGGCCTGACAGGGGCCGAAACGCGTCGACTGAGTATTGGTAAGCCTATTCCCTTTTATGTACAATTGTGTGAAGTTACCTGCACCATATTTGTCTTTGTATTTTAGGTGGATATCGTTTTTTGGGCCAAACTGGTTCAGTCTTTTAGTACGTTTTTTCACTCCTGTGGACACTACTTCTCCTCCTCTCCCACCCTCAAGGATTATCTACACTGTGGGATCACTACAAGGAATATCCATTTAGGTTTGGGTGACTATTTTTACTATTTGATATTTTTTCACTTTGCCTACACTGCATATTTTTTCTTTTCATTTTTTGTCTTGTTCGCCACAGAATTACAACTCACTATTTTTAAAGACACACTTGTTTTCATCACATTGACTCTGGATTTTTATATTTATATATTTTTATTTTTATTTTTAACATTCTGGATTTTGGATTTTGGATTTTTCGCACTATTGAACACTTTTGGACACTAGTTATTTGATTTTATATGGTTTAACACCCATTACCCAGTCCCGTGCAATCTCAGTCTAGGACCATTGAATATCTGTTGCTGATTATTTGTTGTCGACATTTTACACATTGTTTGTATAATTTGAACTGTTTTTATCTGTTATTTTATCTCATGGATCCATGATATATATTGTATGTTTTTAAACTGTTATTAAATTTCAACTGTAGTAAACTTAAAGTGCTTTCCCATTTTGCTTTCCCCTTTTGCCTCCGGTTTGGTAGGCGCCTGGGGGGTCCCCTTTCTTCCTACCCCTAATCTAACCCAAACCCCCCTTAAATAAACCTAACACTAAGCCCCTGAAGATCTTCCTACCTTATCTTCACCATACCAGGTTCACCGATCGGTCCTCGGAAGTGTTGATCCAAGCCCAAGCGGGGGGCTGAAGAGTGACGTCCATCCTCAGGCTGAAGTCTGGATCCAAGCGGCGGCTGAAGAAATCCATCATCGGGCTGAAGTCGGAAGTCCATCATCGGGATGAAGTCTTCTATCAAGCCGCATCTTCAATCTTCTTTCTTCTGGAGCGGAGCGGAGCCATCTTCTTCCAAGCCGACGCGGAACATCCTCTTCAACCGACGCCTACTAGCCGAATGACGGTTCCTTTAAATGACATCATCCAAGATGGCGTCCCTCGAATTCCGATTGGCTGATAGGATTCTATCAGCCAATCGGAATTAAGGTAGGAATATTCTGATTGGCTGATGGAATCAGCCAATCAGAATCAAGTTCAATCCGATTGGCTGATCCAATCAGCCAATCAGATTGAGCTTGCATTCTATTGGCTGTTCCGATCAGCCAATAGAATGCGAGCTCAATCTGATTGGCTGATCGGATCGGCCAATCGGATTGAACTTGATTCTGATTGGCTGATTCCATCAGCCAATCAGAATATTCCTACCTTTATTCCGATTGGCTGATAGAATCCTATCAGCCAATCGGAATTCGAGGGACGCCATCTTGGATGACGTCATTTAAAGGAACCGTCATTCGGCTAGTAGGCGTCGGTTGAAGAGGATGTTCCACGTCGGCTTGGAAGAAGATGGCTCCGCTCCAGAAGAAAGAAGATTGAAGATGCGGCTTGATAGAAGACTTCATCCCGATGATGGACTTCCGACTTCGGCCCGATGATGGATTTCTTCAGCCGCCGCTTGGATCCAGACTTCAGCCCGAGAATGGACGTCACTCTTCAGCCCCCCGCTTGGGCTTGGATCAACACTTCCGAGGACCGATCAGTGAACCTGGTATGGTGAAGATAAGGTAGGAAGATCTTCAGGGGCTTAGTGTTAGGTTTATTTAAGGGGGGTTTGGGTTGGATTAGAGGTATGTGATCAGGGCTGGTAAGGTAAAAGAGCTTTGAACTTTTTTAATTTAGAATAGGGTAGGGCATTTTTTTATTTTGGGGGGCTTTGTTATTTTATTAGGGGGCTTAGAGTAGGTGTAATTAGTTTAAAATTGTTGTAATATTTTTCTAATGTTTGTAAATATTTTTTTATTTTTTGTAACTTAGTTCTTTTTTATTTTTTGTACTTTAGTTAGTTTATTTCATTGTAGTTTTTTGTAGGTATTGTATTTAATTCATTTATTGATAGTGTAGTGTTAGGTTTAATTATGGTAATTGTAGGTATTTTATTTAATTTATTTATTGATAGTGTAGTGTTAGGTTTAATTGTAACTTAGGTTAGGATTTATTTTACAGGTAATTTTGTAATTATTTTAACTATTTTAGCTATTAAATAGTTCTTAACTATTTAATAGCTATTGTACCTGGTTAAAATAAATACAAAGTTACCTGTAAAATAAATATAAATCCTAAAATAGCTATAATATAATTATAATTTATATTGTAGCTATATTAGGATTTATTTTACAGGTAAGTATTTAGCTTTAAATAGGAATAATTTATTTAATAGGAGTTAATTTATTTCGTTAGATTTAAATTATATTTAACTTAGGGGGGTGTTAGGGTTAGACTTAGCTTTAGGGGTTAATACATTTATTAGAATAGCGGTGAGCTCCGGTCGGCAGATTAGGGGTTAATAATTGAAGTTAGGTGTCGGCGATGTTAGGGAGGGCAGATTAGGGGTTAATACTATTTATTATAGGGTTAGTGAGGCGGATTAGGGGTTAATAACTTTATTATAATAGCGGTGCGGTCCGCTCGGCAGATTAGGGGTTAATAAGTGTAGGCAGATGGAGGCGACGTTGTGGGGGGCAGATTAGGGGTTAATAAATATAATATAGGGGTCGGCGGTGTTAGGGGCAGCAGATTAGGGGTACATAGGAATAATGTAAATAGCGGCGGTTTACGGAGCGGCAGATTAGGGGTTAAAAAAATAATGCAGGGGTCAGCGATAGCGGGGGCGGCAGAATAGGGGTTAATAAGTGTAAGGTTAGGGGTGTTTAGACTCGGGGTACATGTTAGAGTGTTAGGTGCAGACGTAGGAAGTGTTTCCCCATAGACAACAATGGGGCTGCGTTAGGAGCTGAACGCTGCTTTTTTGCAGGTGTTAGGTTTTTTTTCAGCTCAAACAGCCCCATTGTTTTCTATGGGGGAATTGTGCACGAGCACGTTTTTGAAGCTGGCCGCGTCCGTAAGCACCGCTGGTATCGAGAGTTGAAGTTGCGTTAAATATGCTCTACGCTCTTTTTTTGGAGCCTAACGCAGCCATTCTGTCAACTCTCAATACCAGCGGTATTTAAAAGGTGCGGCCAGAAAAAAGCCAGCGTTAGCTACGCACCCCTTTGGCCGCAGAACTCTAAATCTAGGCGATAGTGACATAATCCTGTACTATTTCTCCTTATTTCCTTATATCTTTTTCGTAAGAGATTAACGAGCAAAGGTTGTGATGTGATGTGAAATAGGCATGTGCGTTTGTTGATTCGCATGTAAAACGAATGTCAAATATGGCAGCGGCATTCAACTATTTTTTGAGCCGGGTTTATCTATATCTGTGTGTTATCACTTTACCTGCTCCATGTTTTGTTACTCTATATAATGTTATATGAGATATAGTGTGACCGCACCACCCTTTCTAGACAATATGCTCAGGCACGGGATAAAGTCCGGTCACAGACTGTATAATAATAATAAAAAATCATAAATCCCAGCCACTGAGTCTTAGAATCAAGAAGTTTTTATTCTTTAACAAAAGATATGATCAAATTGATCTTTCACACTATGCAATCATAACAACCATCAAGGAAACATCTGATGTAGGTTCACTCAGATCCACACATACCCCATCCACCAAACACATCCGTGTCTAACCCTCAGCACAAATTTTTAAAGAAAGAAAACATCAGAAGAACATCAGAAAAACAAAATGAAAACTATATTATCACTCCCAGGGCGTCCCCAGGGAGTGAAATTCGACACCACCCACTAAGGACTTTGTAAGATTTAGAACCATTAAGAGTGTCCGCTAGATCCGTAACTCTGTAATATTATGTGAACCAAGAGTGTCTCGTACTGTTGCGGATACTCCTAAAACAAGAGTGTCTCGTACGTTACAAATCTTCCAACTGTAACAATGTGTAATTATTTGAAAACCATCAGCAACTATCTTATTGCCACTGTATGAAGGCGGTCACAGGAAACATAACATGTTACAGTATTTGTAATCCATCACAGTGAATTCTGGTAACGACTTTAATGACAAGTCTTGTAGTTGTAAGAGTATTACGGTTCAAATGTCCCTTTAACCTGACATGCTTCTGGCCATGTAATGTATTGCGGGGAGCTGCAAGCGTACTTTCGGCCCAAACACACACCCTCTTCACACTTCACTCACGGTATCCTGCACTACATCATCCTTGTAATGCCTTTATTGGAGAGGATACAGTACATTCCACATTTCACTTTTACCAAAACTGCGAGTATCTCATACCCTCATGGCAGTTAGTGGCCTTTAATGTGTTGAAAATAAAGAAAATGCTTAAGCAGCAGTGTTACCTCCTTCAGCGTATGTGTGCATATCTCGGTAATACCGTGAGGCTCTCTGTCTTCAGTGTGGTTCTATGGACCCCCCAGTGTAGAATTCTGGTCTCACCTCGCAGTTTCTGTGGCTCAGATAGCAAGATATACAGGTCTCTGCGGTGGCGTCTCCTCGTTCCGACGCGCGTTTCGGGACTCCGCCCCTTTCTCAAGGAATTTACAGGTAATGGGGTGGAGGTGTAATTTAAATAGAATCAAATGTAAGCCTATTGGCTAATCGCATACACACCCCCACTCTGACGTCACACTATGCACACGCATTTATGTTATCATTGCTTAGTTAGAAAATGAATGAATCTAAGACTCACGAATGGCTAGTGATTATTGCCGAGTAAGCATTGAACAATCTCCACACTGTTAATATCACAATAACACGCCAATATACGACACGTTCAAAACAAAACCGCTGCACGATAAATGTTAAAGAAGTTTTATATGTACAGGCGTTCTCAACAGTTCTCGATTACAGCTCTGTAACTGCTATCATCAATCGCAACTTGGTCGATACGCTCCCTGTCATTAGTATTCCACACACTGCATGCTAGTCAGAGTTGGCTAATATTTGATATTAGATGGTATTGTTCAACATCGGGGGTCCCTATACAGGATACCGTATTTTAATAATAAATTCAAAAAAATACAGTTTAGAAAAATTAAAACTAGAATTAAGCTGAGATATATAATCGACGCAGAAAAACGTATCCTATGGGTCTCAAAAGACTTCTTTCTTACCTTGTTTAATATTAATTCTCACAATCATATTTTGTTTGACAAATGAGTCATACAGAAGAAACTCCTCCCTATGTAATCAATCCTACTTTAACGTATTTTCAGGATAGATAGTGGGTTACCAGCTACTTCTATACATAGGAAACTTGATACCATATATAGTATTTAATTGTCACAAGACCATAGCGCACCTATCCTACGTCTCAGCATGAATCAGAAACATGTTCATTGTTAGGTCTTAGTGTCCAAAATCGCAATTATTTAATCCTTTCCTACTTCTCTTCAATTATTCATCTCTTAAAGAAGAACACATTCTTGAGAAAGCAATTCACCACTTAGGAACTGTGAATAGCTCAGATAAAATTTCCCCAGGAGATGTCTCTATTAAGACCTTTGGGGACCATGGTATCTAATTGTCTGATCCATAGTGCTTCCTTGCGGAATAGTATTTTTTGTCTGTCTCCTCCTCTACGTAAGGGGGAGACCCCATCAATGACTTGAAACCGTAATTGGCTCTTATTGTGTGCCAATCGAGTGAAATGATGGGCCACAGGTGCATCTTCGTCATCCTTGCCTATGGCTGCTTTATGCTGACGTATCCTATCACGGACAGTCTGCGTGGTCTCTCCTACATATGCCAGGCCACATGGGCACTTGATGACATATATGACATATTTAGAATTGCAGGAGAACCTACCATTGATTGGAATCCTTTTGCCTGATAGGGGATGGGTGATGTGATCCCCTTGTAACATGGAATGACAAAGAGCACAATTCATACAGGGAAAAGAGCCTTTCTTGTTGATTGTAATAGGTTTTCTCATGGTACCCCAATCAGCCCGTATAAGTTCATCTTTCAGGTTTTTATTTCTCCGAAAGGAGAATAGTGGAGTCTCATTGAAGATCTTACCCACATGTATATCCTCTCTTAATAAGTGCCAGTGTTGTAAGATTATCCTTTTGAAGACCTTACTATGTGACCCAAAATGGCTCACAAAGGGCACCGAAAATTATTTTGCTTCACGAGTAGTCTTACTCAATAGGCTAGCCCTGTCAATATTCAATACTTTATTCATATTCTCTTCCAGAATTTGCACTGGATACCCTCTGTCTAAAAATTTTTTAGACATTTCATCCAATCTCTGTAGGCAAATTACTGGATCATCCACAATCCTTTTGGTCCGCAGAAGCTGGCCTAATGGAAGGTTTTTAATCAGAGAGGGGGGATGGAAACTTTCATACCGTTTCCATCCCCCCTCTCTGATTAAAAACCTTCCATTAGGCCAGCTTCTGCGGACCAAAAGGATTGTGGATGATCCAGTAATTTGCCTACAGAGATTGGATGAAATGTCTAAAAAAAATTTAGACAGAGGGTATCCAGTGCAAATTCTGGAAGAGAATATGAATAAAGTATTGAATATTGACAGGGCTAGCCTATTGAGTAAGACTACTCGTGAAGCAAAAAAAATTTCGGTGCCCTTTGTGAGCCATTTTGGGTCACATAGTAAGGTCTTCAAAAGGATAATCTTACAACACTGGCACTTATTAAGAGAGGATATACATGTGGGTAAGATCTTCAATGAGACTCCACTATTCTCCTTTCGGAGAAATAAAAACCTGAAAGATGAACTTATACGGGCTGATTGGGGTACCATGAGAAAACCTATTACAATCAACAAGAAAGGCTCTTTTCCCTGTATGAATTGTGCTCTTTGTCATTCCATGTTACAAGGGGATCACATCACCCATCCCCTATCAGGCAAAAGGATTCCAATCAATGGTAGGTTCTCCTGCAATTCTAAATATGTCATATATGTCATCAAGTGCCCATGTGGCCTGGCATATGTAGGAGAGACCACGCAGACTGTCCGTGATAGGATACGTCAGCATAAAGCAGCCATAGGCAAGGATGACGAAGATGGACCTGTGGCCCATCATTTCACTCGATTGGCACACAATAAGAGCCAATTACGGTTTCAAGTCATTGATGGGGTCTCCCCCTTACGTAGAGGAGGAGACAGACAAAAAATACTATTCCGCAAGGAAGCACTATGGATCAGACAATTAGATACCATGGTCCCCAAAGGTCTTAATAGAGACATCTCCTGGGGAAATTTTATCTGAGCTATTCACAGTTCCTAAGTGGTGAATTGCTTTCTCAAGAATGTGTTCTTCTTTAAGAGATGAATAATTGAAGAGAAGTAGGAAAGGATTAAATAATTGCGATTTTGGACACTAAGACCTAACAATGAACATGTTTCTGATTCATGCCGAGATGTAGGATAGGTGCGCTATGGTCTTGTGACAATTAAATACTATATATGGTATCCAGTTTCCTATGTATAGAAGTAGCTGGTAACCCACTATCTATCCTGAAAATACGTTAAAGTAGGATTGATTACATAGGGAGGAGTTTCTTCTGTATGACTCATTTGTCAAACAAAATATGATTGTGAGAATTAATATTAAACAAGGTAAGAAAGAAGTCTTTTGAGACCCATAGGATACGTTTTTCTGCGTCGATTATATATCTCAGCTTAATTCTAGTTTTAATTTTTCTAAACTGTATTTTTTTGAATTTATTATTAAAATAGGGTATCCTGTATAGGGACCCCCGATGTTGAACAATCCCATCTAATATCAAATATTAGCCAACTCTGACTAGCATGCAGTGTGTGGAATACTAATGACAGGGAGCGTATCGACCAAGTTGCGATTGATGATAGCAGTTACAGAGCTGTAATCGAGAACTGTTGAGAACGCCTGTATATATAAAACTTCTTTAACATTAATCGTGCAGCGGTTTTGTTTTGAACGTGTCGTATATTGGCGTGTTATTGTGATATTAACAGTGTGGAGATTGTTCAATGCTTACTCTGCAATAATCACTAGCCATTCGTGAGTCTTAGATTCATTCGTTTTCTAACTAAGCAATGATAACATAAATGCGTGTGCATAGTGTGACGTCAGAGTGGGGGTGTGTATGCGATTAGCCAATAGGCTTACATTTGATTCTATTTAAATTACACCTCCACCCCATTACCTGTAAATTCCTTGAGAAAGGGGCGGAGTCCCGAAACGCGCGTCGGAACGAGGAGACGCCACCGCAGAGACCTGTATATCTTGCTATCTGAGCCACAGAAACTGCGAGGTGAGACCAGAATTCTACACTGGGGGGTCCATAGAACCACACTGAAGACAGAGAGCCTCACGGTATTACCGAGATATGCACACATACGCTGAAGGAGGTAACACTGCTGCTTAAGCATTTTCTTTATTTTCAACACATTAAAGGCCACTAACTGCCATGAGGGTATGAGATACTCGCAGTTTTGGTAAAAGTGAAATGTGGAATGTACTGTATCCTCTCCAATAAAGGCATTACAAGGATGATGTAGTGCAGGATACCGTGAGTGAAGTGTGAAGAGGGTGTGTGTTTGGGCCGAAAGTACGCTTGCAGCTCCCCGCAATACATTACATGGCCAGAAGCATGTCAGGTTAAAGGGACATTTGAACCGTAATACTCTTACAACTACAAGACTTGTCATTAAAGTCGTTACCAGAATTCACTGTGATGGATTACAAATACTGTAACATGTTATGTTTCCTGTGACCGCCTTCATACAGTGGCAATAAGATAGTTGCTGATGGTTTTCAAATAATTACACATTGTTACAGTTGGAAGATTTGTAACGTACGAGACACTCTTGTTTTAGGAGTATCCGCAACAGTACGAGACACTCTTGGTTCACATAATATTACAGAGTTACGGATCTAGCGGACACTCTTAATGGTTCTAAATCTTACAAAGTCCTTAGTGGGTGGTGTCGAATTTCACTCCCTGGGGACGCCCTGGGAGTGATAATATAGTTTTCATTTTGTTTTTCTGATGTTCTTCTGATGTTTTCTTTCTTTAAAAATTTGTGCTGAGGGTTAGACACGGATGTGTTTGGTGGATGGGGTATGTGTGGATCTGAGTGAACCTACATCAGATGTTTCCTTGATGGTTGTTATGATTGCATAGTGTGAAAGATCAATTTGATCATATCTTTTGTTAAAGAATAAAAACTTCTTGATTCTAAGACTCAGTGGCTGGGATTTATGATTTTTTATCTATATAATGTTAGTTTCAATAAAATAATTGCATTGTAACTGTTTTACCACAGGGCTGGTACTGTTGGGTAAAGGGGACTGGTCCTGTGCATGCATTGCAATGCTGTACTGTACTTTTTTGCGTTCTCTGGCTAGACTTCCCTCACTCATGCAGCTCAGATTATTGCACTTTAGCTTTGATAACTTGTTTTGTGGGGAGTGGACGTCTCTGTAGAGTGGGATTCCGAGCAATTCTCATATATATACACACAAAACATGGCAACTGGTTGCTGTCTCAGAGCAGACTAGGTTCCATGCCCCTGATCACAAATATACACAAAAAACTAAATGTATGCTTACCTGATAAATTTATTTCCAGATATGGTGAGTCCACAACGTCCTCAATTACTAGTGGGAATATCACTCCTGGCCAGCAGGAGGAGGCAAAGAGCACCACAGCAAAGCTGTTAAGTATCACTTCCCTTCCCACAAACCCGTCATTCGACTGAAGGGAAATAGAAAAAGGAATAATACAAAGGTGTTAAGGTGCCTGACGTTTAGTCAAAAATAACTGTCTTCAAGGGACACTGTACCCAAATGTTTTCTTTTGTAATTCAGAAAGAACATGCAATTTTAAGCAACTTTCTAATTTACTCCTATTATCAATTTTTCTTCGTTCTCTTGCTATCATTATTTGAAAAAGAAGGCATCTAAGCTTTTTTTTTTGGTTTCAGTACTCTGGAGAGCACTTTTTTATTGGTGGATGAATTTATCCACCAATCAGCAAGGACAACCCAGGTTGTTCACCAAAAATGGGCCGGCATCTAAACTTACATTCTTGCATTTCAAATAAAGATACCAAGAGAATGAAGAAAATTTGATAATGGGAGTAAATTAGAAAGTTACTTAAAATTTCATGCTCAATCTGAATCACGAAAGAAAAAGTTTGGGTACAGTGTCCCTTTAATAAAAAGGGTGGGGTCGTGGAAATTTATGAGGTAAGCATAAAGTTTGTTTTCTTTCCTTAGATATAGTGAGTCCACAACGTCCTCAATTACTAGTGGGAACCAATACCCAAGCTAGAGGACACAGATGACTAGGGAGGGAGAACAAGACAGGTGGACCTAAACGGAAGGCACCACCACTAGAAGAACCTTTCTCCCAAAGAAACCTCAGCTGAGGTAAAAGTCTAAAATTTATAAAAAAAATTAAAAAGTATGCAGAGAGGTCCAAGTTGCAGTCTAGCAAATATAATCCTCAGAAGCTTAATTTTTGAAGGCCTAAGAAGAGAATACAGCCCTTATGGAATGAACTGTAATTCTCTCAGGAGGCTTTAGAGCGTTAAGGATTAGGGGGTGACAGTGTTATATAATTGTAGGTATTGTCTAAATGTAACTTTACATTTAGACAATACCTGCAATTATAACACTGTCACCCCCTAATCCTTAGAAATAAGATCCACACATATGGATTGAAAATACACTCTGTGTCTAATATAGTGAAATACATAGGAAAATATCAGTTAAAAAGTTCCATCACATTCCTTCATTCCATCTTTTATTACATTGACTAGGAACAAACATGCATACAATAGCTAGAGCAAGATAAATTAAAAACACTTAAAGGGACAGTCTAGTCCAAAAAAAACTTTCATGAATCAGATAGGGCATGTAATTTTAAACAATTTTCCAATTTACTTTTATCACCAATTTTTCTTTGTTCTCTTGGTATTCTTAGTTGAAAGCTTAACCTAGGAGGTTCATATGCTAATTTCTTAGACCTTGAAGGCCGCCTCTTAAGAATGCATTTTAACAGGTAACATGTTTTTCATATAGATAACACTGTGCTCATGCACGTGAAGTTACCTGTGAGCCATCACTGATTGGCTAAACTGAAAGTCTGTCAAAATAACTGAAATAAAGGGGCAGATTGCAGAGGCTTAGATACAAGATAATCACAGAGGTAAAAAATATATAACTATAACTGTGTTGGTTATGCAAAACTAGGGAATGGGTAAACAAGGGACTATCTATCTTTTAAAACAATAACAATTCTGGTGTAGACTGTCCCTTTAAACCTGGTAATTGGTACATATCAAAGTGCTGATCTAAATATCTGCTATATTGTCTAACAGCCAACAGTCCCAATGTTTAACCAAAATAGATAAAGCCCTTACAATCCGAGGGCTGTATTACATTTAACAGTAAGACTAAGACTGAAGGCTGAGAGATTAGTAGTATAAGTATTCCCTATATCAACAGGTTATTATATAAACCAAGGCAAGCAGTTAAAAATGAACAACAATGAAAGACAGTGTTACTCCTGTCGGACCCCTGACGCGCGTTTCACAAAGAACGCTTCCTCAGAGGGGGTGCGAGCCGCTGCTACTGAGCATGATTTATTACGCTTAAGTGCCCACCATCCAAGCGCAATTGGTTGAGACACGTAGTACCGGGATGTACAATTGGCTACTGCCCCTGTCAATCAATTGGACGTTGTCTGACGTATCATATACTAGTAATTAGAAGAAGGCGTGTTAAGGGGAGTGGATTGCTTCCACAGAAAGCTCCAATCATAGCTCTCACTTGTCACATTTTTAAGGTGTGTTGCAGTGGGGAAAGCCGATTGGCAGATCACATTGATATATAAACAGTACCGATGTTAACATTCGTATTCTAGAACAACTATGATAACTTCATCAAGCCTGCCCTAAATGGATGAGTTTGTTATATCATTAAGTCGGTTTCCAAAGTATGTACAGTCATAATGTGATCTTACGATATATAGATCGTCACATGCTTCACTCGATCATCACTATAATGAAGATGTTGCTTATATTGAATACTGCAATACCTATGTTGTCTGATGTATCATGTACTCGTAATTAGGAGGCGTGTTAAGGGGAGTGGATTGCTTCCTCAGGAAGCACCAATCATAGCTTTCACTTGTCGCATTTTTAAGGTGTGTTGCAATGGGGAAAGCCGATTGGCAGATCACATTGATATATAAACAGTACCGATGTTAACATTCGTATTCTAGAACAACTATGATAACTTCATCAAGCCTGCCCTAAATGGATGAGTTTGTTATATCATTAAGTCGGTTTCCAAAGTATGTACAGTCATAATGTGATCTTACGATATATAGATCGTCATTTGCATCACAATTGCAGTATGTATCATCATTTTATTACACAGCATAGTCAAATTTTGATTTATTCAACAAAGACAAGTTGACAAATAATTGAATTGAGGCTAACATAAGGTTCACTCGATCATCACTATAATAAAGATGTTGCTTATATTGAAGAGATCTTATGTTAAATAGTAATGGAGTGAGGAGGAATCCCATTCATTCAGTTTGGAGTGTTATGTGTATATTATATATCTTTCTCTATACCTAAAGGATTTATAGGATTGTATATGAATACTATAGATATTAACTCATTCATGAGAAAAAGGTATATTATACAAATATCAAATTATGAATTCAGGTTTCACTAGGGCATGATTTATGAATATTTTGAGTGAGTGCTACAAGAAAAAGAAATATTGTGCTAGGAAGCTGTTTGCTTAAACTAAGTGACAGGAAGGTGAAAAATACATAATGATAATCTAACACAAGGATGATTTAATACTATTAAACTAAATACATCAGTTATTGTGGTGTAATTAGCATTGTGAAATAATAGTGAAATATGTGCTAAGTGATTATAAGAAATGAATAAAGGCAATTAAATTACAAATTTCTAACATTATATTAAGAATATTCAATTAATATATAGTGATAACAATTAAAGGGAAAAAAAATATTTTTTTTTTGCTGACCAGCCGCCTCATAAGCAAAACAAAATATATTTCTTTTTTAAGACACGATGAGTGCACGGATCATCTTAATTACTAATGGGATATTCACCTCCTGGTCAGCAGGAGGAGGCAAAGAGCACCACAGCAGAGCTGTTAAATAGCTCCTCCCTTCCCCCCCCCCCACTCCAGTCATTCTCTTTGCCTATGTTAGTGATAGGAAGAGGTAAAGTGAGGTGTTAGTTATAGATTCTTCAATCAAGAGTTTATTATTTTTAAAGTAGTGCAAGATTGTGCTGCTGTGTTCTAGGGTGTAGCCGTAGTCCATATCAGTCTCTTCAGTAGAGCTTTGGTGGCTTTAGAGCAATGGGAACTTGTGGGACATAATTCTCACTGTGCCTCCCATACATTTATGGTGCCCTAACCCTGAAAAATCTGAGGTATATTACTCATTTTTTTCTCTTCTTTCACAGGTCCATGTGAGGAATAGGACCTCTCAACTGCCTTTTCTGTCGGGCAGTATATGAGGTAAGTGATTACTTTTTTTTCTGGGGTTAAAAGAAGGAACTCGAAAGAAGTTGTGCGCTTACTTTGTATGGATGGGATTTATAAGGAAGCCCTTAATGGAATATGGGCACTTTATTTTTATATGGCATGAATTCTCCCTGATACATAGGAGATTATATGTGACAGCTAGCGCAGGCACTGGGGCACTCTGTATTTATTTTTCCTTACAAGGCAACATGACGATGGTGGTAGTCACATCTCCCGGCGGTTACTGAAAGAAATCTTACCAACCAGGAGATGACTGTACTGATATCGCCCCCTGCGGGTGTAATTGGACGCTTTTACTTTTCACTGATTGTTATATTTGCTAGTCTCTGGGGCACATCTCCCGGCGGTTACATTAAAAACATGCCGGCCGGGAGATGACTTTTGTCAACGCCCACGAAGGGCGGTCCTTGGGGAGGTAGCATTTACAGAGCGCGCCTTTTTCATCTCCCGCGGTTACATATAACAACATGCCGACCGGGAGATTACTGTTTTGTCAACGCTCACAAAGGGCGGTCCTTGGGGAGGCAGCATTTACAGAACGCGCCTTTTTCATCTCCCGGCCGTTAGATATAACAACATCCCGATTGGGAGATGACTGTTTTGTCAACGCCCACGACGGGCGGTCCTTGGGGAGGTGGCATTTGTATAGCGTGCCTTTTCCCCTTCTCTTCCGGAGAGTCCAAAGAGATATTGTGCAGTCACTGGTCCTATTGCGCATCCTCATATTATATGCGTAATAAGGACCGGAGACTGTCTTCCCCTGTTGTGGTGGAGTTCTGTGTTGATAAATTGCAAGGGTTTTTTAAGCTGTTCTGCCCTATTTACAGCAGTTAATGCCCTGTGCTTCCTCTATAACTCATTTGGGTTACTTTACTAAACTTTGCTATCCTCATGTGTTGTGATGCGTTGTCTGCTTTCCCAATATTGCAAGGAAAGCGTTAGAGGAAGAACAGACATTCAGCAAGCAAGTTTTCTAACACAGTGTAATTCCTCTTGTTGATGCTGAAGTCTGTTACTCTAGGAGGTTTTAGCTACATTGGACGACAGCGACTCCTCAGTCGTAGTGAAAAAAAAAAAAGTACACTAGGGCTTACATTGGCAGCCGTCTGTGTGCTTTGCTACAGTCATTAGTGCAGCAGCATATTGGTTTAGGCGTTGCCTGATGATATCCGGACGGTAACTTCTTTGAATGAAATCCAGGATAGGATAAAAGCCCTTAAGCTGGCTAATTGCTTTATTACGGATGCTTCCCTTCAAGTTATCAAAGCTGGGAGCAAAGATTTTTGATTTCTCTATTCTCACTCGCAGAGCCTTATGGTTAAGGCCTTGGTCTGTGGATGTGTCCTCTAAGTCTAAGCTTTTGTACCTTATCAGATAGCTCAGCATGCTAAGGCACTGTGGCTAGGTTCTGTAGTAACCCAAGGGTTGCGGGTTCAATCCCTGGCGAGGTATTTCATCCTCCTGAGGTCAATAAGATGAGCAGCGCTTTGAGACCTTATGGTGATTAGCTGTACTTTACAAGTACCCTATACATACATTCATAATTTTATATATTCCTTACAAGGGGAAGACCTTGTTTGGACCTGGCCTGGCGGAGATTATCTCTGACGTCACGAGAGGTAAGGGTCTCCCTCAGGATAAGAGAAACAAATATCAAGGACGACTGAGCTCCTTTCGAAATTTCAAGGGAAATTCTTCCTCTACTGCCTCCAAACAGGAACAGACTAAACCTGCATGGAGACCCAATCAATCTTGGAATATGGGAAAACAATCCAAAAAGCTGCTGTTGAAACAAGAACAGCATGAAGGGCATGCCCCCGATCCGGGACCGGATCTTGTAGGGTGCAGACTTCCTTCTTCACTCAGGCTTGGGTTCGATATGTTTAGGATCCCTGGGCAAAAGAGAGAGTGCCCCAGAGATACAGGTTAGAGTTCAAAAGTTTTCCTCCCAGAGGCAGGTTTCTGTTTTAAGGATTGTCTGCAGACCAGACACAAAGAGAGGCATTCTTACATTGCGTAAGAGACTTTTCCAACCTGGGAGTGATCGTTCCTGTTCCGGTACAGAACAGGGTCTGGGATTTTATTACAATCTGTTAATGGTTCAAGCCAATTCAAGCCAATTTTACATCTCAAGAGTCTAAACAAATTTCTCAGAGTACCGTCCTTTAAGATGGAAATTATTCGTTCCATTCTCCCTTTGATCCAAGAGGGTCAATTTATGACAACAGTGGATTTAAAGGACGCGTACCTGCATGTTCCCATGTACAGGGATCATCACAAGTTCCTAAGGTTTGCTTTTCTGGACAAACACTTCCAGTTCGTGGCTCTTCCCATCGGTTTTGCCACAGCTCCCAGAATTTTCACAAGGGTTTTGGGATCACTGTTTGCTGTGCTTCGGTTAAGCATGCTCAAGCAACGGAACGGAGATTATGCGGACTTGTCTCCTCGAATACCACTAGAACAGGAGACAAGGGATTCTCTTCAATAGTGGTTGTCTCTGGATAATCTCTCACAGGGAACCTGCTTTCGCAGACCATCTTGGGTGATAGTGACAAAACGCCAGCCTTATAGGATAGGGAGCAGTCTGAGGCTCCCTAAAGGCTCAGGGAGTTTGGACTCAGAGTCTGTTCTACCTATAAACATTCTGGAGCTGAGATTGATCTTCAAGGCTCTTCTGGTCTGGCCCCAGTTAGCCTCGGTCCAGTTGAACAACATAACTTCAGTGGCTTACATCTATCATCAGGGCGGAACGAGGCGTTCCTTAGCGATGACAGAGGCAACCAAAAATAATTCAGTGGGCAGAGACCCATTCTTGTTGCCTGTCGGCGACCCTCATCCCAGGGGTGGACATCTGGAAGGAGCACTTCCTGAGCAGGCAGACCTTTCATCAGGGGGAGTGGGTACTCCATCCAGAAGTGTTCTCCAGCCTGATTCTCAGGTGGGTTCAGCGGGAGTTAGATCTCTTGGCATCCCAACAGAATTCAAAGCTCCTGCGATACGGGTTAAGGTCTAGGAATTCCCAGGTGGAACTGTTAGATGCTCTGGCGGTTCCTTGGACCTTCAGTCTAGCATACCTATTTCCTCCGTTTGCGCTTCTTCCTTGGGTCATTGCTCGAATCAAGCAGGAGAGGGCATCAGTGATCCTCATTGCTCCTGCTTGGCCTCACCGGATTTTGTATGCAGATCTGGTGGCCATGTCATCTCTGCCGCCTTGGAGACTTCCATGGAGGAAGGTCCTTCTAATTCAAAGAGCATTCCTTCTCCCACATCTAGTTTCTCTGAAGCTGACTGTTTGGATATTGAACGCTTAATTTTATCCAAGCGGGGCTTTTCTGTCTCAGTCATAGAGACCATGATTCAGACTCGTAAGCCTGTAACTAGAAAGATTTGCCATGAGATGTCGTACATATCTCTATTGGTGTGAATCCCTGATCTACTCATGGAGTGGAATTAGGATCCCTAGAATTTTGTCTTTTCTCCTAGAAGGTTTAAAGAAAGGCTTATCGACTAGTTCCCTAAAGGGTCAAATCTGGGCCTTATCTATTTTGTTTACAAATGTCTGGCGGATGCTCCAGATGTGCAGTCTTTTTGTCAGGCCTTGGTCAGGATCTGTGTTCAAACCAGTTACTCCTCCTTGGAGTCTGAATTTAGTTCTCAAGGTTCTTCAAGAGGTCTGTTTGAGCCTATGCATTCCTTAGATATTACGTTATCTTGGAAGGTTTTATTTCTTGTTGCTATTTCTTCTGCTCGGGGAGTGTCAGAGCTTTCGGCATTACAGTATGAGTCTCCTTATATTATTTCCCATTCAGATAAGATATTTTTACGTACTAAATTGGGATTTCTTCCTAAAGTTGTTTCTGATCGGAACATTAATCAGGAGATTGTTGTTTCCTTCCTTATGTCCTAATCCTTCTTCTCAAAAGGAAAGACTTCTGCACAATTTGGACGTGGTCCGTGCTTTAAAGCTTTACCTATAGGCGACTAAAGACTTTCGTCAGTCTTCTGTTTTGTTTATGGTTTTCTCAGGAAAACGTAAGAGACAGAAAGCTACGGCTACTTTTCTTTCTTTTTGGCTGAAGCGTATCTTACGTTTTGCATATGAGACTGCTGGACAGCAGCCTCCAGAGAGGGTCACGGTTCATTCCACGAGGGCTTTTGCTTCCTCATGGACGTTCAAGAATGAAGCTTCTGTGGAACAGATTTTCAAGGCTGTAACTTGGTCCTCTCCTCACTTTTTCAAAGTTCTACAAATTTGACACTTTTGTCTCGGCTGAGGCCGCTTTTGGGAGTAAGGTTCTTCATGCAGTAGTGCCTTCCATTTAGGTTCTCTGACTTGTCCCTCCCGTATCATCTGTGTACTCTAGCTTGGGTATTGAATCCCATTAGTAATTAAGATGATCCTTGGACTCATCGTGTCTTAAAGAAAAGAAAATGTATGCTTACCTGATAAATGTATTTCTTTTTTGACACGATGAGTCCACGGCCCGCCCTGTTCTTTTAGACAGATTGTGGGTTATTATAAACTTCAGACACCCCTGCACCTTGGCTTTTCCTTTCTCTTCCAAACTTCGGTCGAATGACTGGAGTGGGAGGGAAGGGTGGAGCTATCTAACAGATCTGCTGTGGTGCTCTTTGCCTCCTCCTGCTGACCGGGAGGTGAATATCCCATTAGTAATTAAGATGATCAGTGGACTCATCGTGTCAAAAAATAAATACATTTATCAGGTAAGCATAAATTTTCTTTTCTCAATCAGAGTGAAAGAGAAGTAGCAGAAGCTTTCGATCCATACCCTTTCCTGAGAAGTAAATAAACAGGAGAGAAGACTGGTGAAACCTTAGTCGCCTGTAGGTAGATCTTTAGAGCATGCACAACCCCAAGTTGTGCAACAAACGTTCCTTATGAAAGGAAGGATTAGGACATAATGAAGAAACAACAATTTCCTGATTAATATTTCTATTAAACTACTTTAGGAAGAAAAACCCAATGTATAACGCAGAACTGACTTATCAGCATGAAAGAGAAGATAAGGTGAATCACACTGCAAGCCAGAGAGTTCCAAAACTCTCTGAGCAGAAAAGATAGTAAAAAGAAACAAAACTTTCAAAATAATACCTTAATATCTATGGAGTGCAATCGCTCAAACAGAGCCTGCTGCAAAACGAAAAGAACAAAATTAAAGCTTCAAGGAGGAGCTAACTATTTAAACACAGGCCTGATGGTAATCTGGAACTGACGAAAAGATTGCACATTTAGCGCATTTGCCAGACACTTATGTAACAAAACGGATAATGCAGTAGAGTAGCCCATAGATCCATACCAAGAAAGATATATGCGCCATATTTTATTGAAAATCTTTCTAGGAACAGGCTAGCAAGCCCAAATCATGGTCCCAATGACCGCCTCAGAAAAACAATGCTTAGGCCGAACTAAGCATTCAATCTCCAAGCAGACAGCTTTAGAGAAACGAGATTGTGGTGAAGGAACGGACCCTGAGTTAGACAGTCCTTCCTCAGAAGTAATCTTCAAGGAGAGATGACATCTCCACTAGATCTGCATACCAGATCCTGCGAGGCCGCTTAGAGGCCAATAACCAATGCTCTCTCCTGTTTGATATGAGCAATGACTCGTGGAAGGAGAGCAAATGGAAAAAACAAATATGGTAAACTGAAATCCCAAGGAACCGCCAGATCAGGGTTCACTTCAGATGTCTTGTGGATCACCTGTGATGTACAGGCCCTCTACTTAAATATACCTCATGATTTGGGTGTTTGAGCCTTATCATATTACTTGGGACAGCATCCGTATCTCCCCATTAAACAATGTGAATTTGTGTTGTCACTCATCTCTTTTATTTTGTAGACTTAATTATTTTTTGTTCAGGATGAATTTTATTTACAGACTAGGGGGACGGCCATGGGCACCAGATCTGCCCTTAGTTATGCCAACTTATACAGGGGGTTGTTTGAACAAAATTATGTCTACAACCCAGTGTATTTGGATGAACCTGGTGCTGTATGGTCGTTATATAGATGATTACATTTTTGTTTGGAGGGATGATATTACTTCTGCCAATCTCTTTGAGCATTTAAATAAGAACGATAGGGGCCATA
Organism: Bombina bombina; assembly: GCF_027579735.1. Classification (NCBI taxonomy): domain Eukaryota; kingdom Metazoa; phylum Chordata; class Amphibia; order Anura; family Bombinatoridae; genus Bombina; species Bombina bombina. Next base: position 207,006,034 of record NC_069505.1, on the reverse strand, counting down.
TTTTCACAAGCACAATAGATCCTTTAACTGTGGTTTTTCTTGATCTCAAACTTGAATTCAATAATGGTAAGGTTGCTAGTACTACCCAGTTTAAGACAGTGGATTGCAACGGTTATCTTGATTTTTCCAGTAACCATTACCTTCCATGGAAGCAAAATGTTCCTTATGGTCAATTTAAGCGAGTGCGCCGCAACTGCAGCACACTTGCAGATTATGAGATCCTTGATCCTTAAGGAGAGGTGTTCAATTGAAAAGAAATATCCTGCGCGTATTATTGATAGTGGCTACATGAGAGACAAATTTGACAATAGGGATAGTTATTTTTTTACTTCCTCTAAAAAAGGAAAAGCAGTATCAGACTTGTTTGAAAAATGTCCACTTTTTATAACCCAATATAATGGCAATCACCATCAAATAATAAACATTGGAGTATTATTACTAAAGATCCTATTTTGGGCAACCTGATAGGCCCTAAACCCACGATTGTCTACAAAAAAGCCCCTAATCTTAAAACTATTTTAGCGCCTAGCAAAATTGTTAAACATCAAAAGTTAAATGTCCCCTTAGCTACTATGATAAGATAACTACCCCATGGCTCTTTTAAATGTAAAGTCAGTAGATGCAAGTTATGTGATCATATTGTACATAATAATAAGATCTTTAAATTCAATGTGACTGGACGTTATTATTCCATAATTGGTCATGTATCATGTGCCTCCCAGTATGTAGTGTACCTTGTACATGTGGGGTCCAATATTTTGGTCGCACCTGTAGAAGATTTAGCATTAGATGGTCGGAGCACTAACGCAACATGAAAAACAAGTATAGGAATCAGTGTTTCCAGACACTGTAATTTAATACACAATGGTAACAGATGCCTGAGGAAACAGCAAGCTAGCTGAGAAACTAGTTGCATTTTAATACACAGTGATATATGTATACACTGTGCTTTTAAAGACCATTGTTTTAATAAAAGTGATTTTAAAACTTATCACTTGACTGAGAGCCTGTCCATGTTTGTTTGCGGTTGGAGACTACAGCCTAGACTGAGACCTGTGGGAAAAGAACAGTGAGCTGGGACACTGTGAGATTCCAGTATGCACTACTAAACACGAGTGGGTGCGGCCACACTTGTGAGTACCTGAACATCTGTTATCACATATTTGTACACCATCTGTACTTTATTACACTAGGAGGCGCCCTTCTGTGGGTTTTCTTTTATACCATCACAGATTCCAGTTAACCTCTTCTATTTGGGAAGGAGCTGGCGTGAATTCAAGAATAAAAGACCTTTGAAATCAAGTCCAAACGGACAACACTTTTTTCAGTGATTGATTCACCTATGGACTGATAAGTTATATAATTTTGTATATTTTATCACACTATATATACACTATATTTTTGTTGTATTTTGTAATCTGTTGACATTATAGGAGTGATCTAGCACTATATATTCTGTGTATATTAGCTTCCCCTTGAGTGGTGACAGAGTATTGTCATCAGGTTGGTTACATTAATCTTAAAACTATTTTAGCGCCTAGCAAAATTGTCAAACATCAAAAGTTAAATGTCCCCTTAGCTACTATGATAAGATCACTACCCCATGACTCTTTTAAATGTAAAGTCAGTAGATGTAAGTTATGTGATCATATTGTACATAATAATAAGATCTTTAAATCCAATGTGACTGGACGTTATTATTCCATAATTGGTCATGTATCATGTGCCTCCCAGTATGTAGCGTACCTTGTACATGTGGGGTCCAATATGTTGGTCGCACCTGTAGAAGATTTAGCATTAGATGGTCGGAGCACCAACGCAACATGAAAAACAAGTATAGGAATCAGTGTTTCCAGACACTGTAATTTAATACACAATGGTAACACCAATTGTTTCTCTATTACTCCTATTGAAACCATCCACAAATTTCATCTTTATAATCAGTTTTATAGATTGAGACAGAGAGAGACTTACTGGATCCATGTGCTTAAAGGGACACTAAACCCAAAAAAATTATTTCGTGATTCAGATAGATAATTCAATTTTAAACAACTTTCCAATTTACTTCTATTATCTAATATGCTTTATTTTTTAGATATCCTTTGTTAAAGAAATAGCAATGCACATGAGTGAGCCAATCACATTAAGCATCTATGTGCAGGCACCAATCAGCAGCTACTGAACCTACTCTGGTTCTTCCCATTGCCTACAGACTATCACTGAGACTTATCCATACACATACTATTGCACCTATACATTTTAGTAATATATATATATATATATATATATATATATATATATACATACAACAGTCCTGTTATGGGTATGTATATAATATATTGTGTTACTATAGCTTAGTTAAGATAGTAGTAGTGTCTATTGGAGCTAGTTATGCAGCCAGATGCTCTCAAGTTTTACTAAGAATCCCCTGTGATGGCATGTCTACCCTTTAGAAGACTTCAATAAGGAGTTCACTAATTGTCTACTATTCTATAGGTTTTTACACATTTTTATTACCTATTCAGGTATTTTTAGGATTATAATAGATTTGATGATGTTCTATTTATCATTGTATGGGTTACACACCTCTCGGCCGGTTATGATTTTTGGTCTCTATTGGTGTTATTTTAATGGGTCTGTCTTTTTTAACTGAGTGATAGAATATATCTGGTATGTCCTTGTTTACTCTTATTTTACAAATTAAATGTTATAATAAGGTCAGATGAAGATGTATTTATATTTAATTTCTATTTAGGTCTTATGAACTGTCATGTATGCGATCTATCAGTTTATAATGTGTATATATTCTGTACTGGTTAGCACAGTTATATATGTATTTTTTAGTATTGTTTTATTATGTTTATATAGTATTATTTATCATGCTATGCTATCGTGGTTAGCGTCTCACTACACATGTTCTATCCCTTAAGTCATATCCTCTGTGAGGATTCTCTCACCAGTTAATACCCATTATGTCGCAAGAGGGGAGTGTACTGATACGGCCCCATGATTGGCTAACATGTCTTTTAAATAGAGCAAGTAGTTCATTTCCACTTTTACAGCCTGATGAAACTGCATTTTTCATGCTGAGAAACGCGTTGCTGTATTTTTAGTGTGCCAATAAAGTTTTCACTTTTATAACTACTTGCTCTGCCATTACTATCGTCTATATCGTATACACGATCTTACAAACTAATTGTATCCACATTGTTGAATCCTGTTTGTTACTCTTACAACTTCTGGGCTCACTGATATCCGGACGAGTGCTACTTCTTGAGGGATTTCTGCTCGGTCGTTGGTGCATCCATTTACATGACCTGATGCTGGTTTGTGGGCTTATTGGCCTCGAGTCTTTCGGGCGACTGCATTGGTCCCATACTGCACAGTGGGGCACTCCGGATGTGCCACCTTGTTTGTGAGTAGCCATTCTCATAAGGGGGGCCAATCTGAAATTGTCTGTTTTTCCCATACGTTATTACCCTATGTGGCGCCTCTCTTTATCCTTGCCTTCACAGGATCTATCTCATAACAGGTTTGATTAAAATCCTAGACCCTGTTCCCAAACCGGAACTGGTACTATCATACCCGGAGAGAAAAATCCCAAACGCAATTCAAATATGCCTTTTATCTGGACTGCAGATAAACTTGAGGGATGGAACCTGCCTCTGGGAAGAAAGGCTTTGAATTCTATTTAGAAAACCTTGAGATACTAAGTACACAGCCCGTCTGGGACATCTCGTATCCTTCCTGATGATAACAGAGAAATTCAGCCCCCCACTTTGTCCGATCATGGTTCAGAGGCAAACCCATCATGCTGAGTTATACTCAGCTGTGGCTTTCTTCTCTGATGTCCTTTAGGTCTGTTCGTCTTGTCTTGTGGTAGAAAACATTTTTTTCCACTTATAAAATCAGAAATACTTTAGCCAGACCAGGACCAATCAAGGTCTTACCCTTGTAAGGAAGCAAAAAATCCAAAGGTGAGTGACAGCAAAAGGTAAGTTTTTATTAGAAAACTTTACACAGAAACAGGTAGCAGCGACATTTTGGAATGAACTTCCTTAATCATGCTCACAAACCTAATAACTTCTTTCTATATATAGGTATATACCACTAGGTGGCGATAAAGAGCCAATTTTTATCTTTAACCATATAGGTTTCAACATATTCAAGTAGGTTTATTACAAACATTAAAAACAGAATTTATGCTTACCTGATAAATTTATTTCTCTTGTGGTGTATCCAGTCCACGGATCATCCATTACTTGTCGGATATTCTCATTCCCAACAGGAAGTTGCAAGAGGACACCCACAGCAGAGCTGTTATATAGCTCCTCCCCTAACTGCCATATCCAGTCATTCGACCGAAAACAAGCCGAGAAAGGAGAAATCATAGGGTGCAGTGGCGACTGTAGTTTAAATTTAAAAATTACCTGCCTTAAAATGACAGGGCGGGCCGTGGACTGGATACACCACAAGAGAAATAAATTTATCAGTTAAGCATAAATTGTGTTTTCTCTTGTAAGGTGTATCCAGCCCACGGATCATCCATTACTTGTGGGATACCAATACCAAAGCTAAAGTACACAGATGAAGGGAGGGACAAGGCAGGTACTTAAACGGAAGGTACCACTGCCTGTAAAACCTTTCTCCCAAAAATAGCCTCCGAAGAAGCAAAAGTATCAAATTTGTAGAATTTTGAAAAGGTATGAAGCGAAGACCAAGTCGCCGCCTTGCAAATCTGTTCAACAGAAGCCTCATTTTTAAAGGCCCATGTGGAAGCCACAGCTCTAGTAGAATGAGCTGTAATCCTTTCAGGAGGCTGCTGTCCAGCAGTCTCATAGGCTAAGCGGATTATGCTTCTTAGCCAAAAAGAAAGAGAGGTTGCCAAAGCCTTTTGACCTCTCCTCTGTCCAGAGTAGACAACAAACAAAGCAGATGTTTGACGGAAATCTTTAGTAGCTTGTAAGTAAAACTTTAAAGCACGAACCACGTCCAGATTGTGTAATAGACGTTCCTTCTTTGAAGAAGGATTAGGACACAAGGATGGAACAACAATCTCTTGATTGATATTCTTGTTAGATACCACCTTAGGTAAAAACCCAGGTTTGGTACGCAGGACTACCTTATCCGTATGGAAAAATCAGATAAGGAGAATCACATTGTAAAGCAGATAACTCGGAGACTCTACGAGCCGAGGAAATAGCTACCAAAAAAAGAACTTTCCAAGATAAAAGTTTGATATGTATGGAATGAAGAGGTTCAAACGGAACTCCTTGAAGAACCTTAAGAACCAAATTTAAGCTCCATGGGTGAGCAACAGGTTTAAACATAGGCTTGATTCTAACCAAAGCCTGACAAAATGCCTGAACGTCAGGAACATCTGCCAGACGCTTGTGCAAAAGAATAGAAAGAAGATAAATCTGTCCTTTTAAGGAACTAGCTGACAATCCTTTTTCCAAACCATCTTGGAGAAAAGATAATATCCTGGGGATCCTGACCTTACTCCATGAGTAACCCTTGGATTCACACCAATAAAGATATTTACGCCATATTTTATGGTAAATTTTCCTGGTGACAGGCTTTCGTGCCTGTATTAAGGTATCAATGACTGACTCGGAGAAGCCACGCTTTGATAAAATCAAGCGTTCAATCTCCAGGCAGTCAGTCTCAGAGAAATTAGATTTGGATGGTTGAACGGACCCTGAAGTAGAAGGTCCTGTCTCAGAGGCAGAGTCCATGGTGGAAAGGATGACATGTCCACCAGATCTGCATACCAGGTCCTGCGTGGCCACGCAGGAGCTATCAAAATCACTGATGCTCTCTCCTGCTTGACCTTGGCAAACAGTCGAGGGAGCAGAGGAAATGGTGGAAGCTTGGCGTTCTGGCGAGACGCCATGAGATCCAGTTCTGGTTTGCCCCAACGATGAATCAATTGTGCAAACACCTCCAAATGGAGTTCCCACTCTCCCGGATGAAAAGTCTGACGACTTAGAAAATCCGCCTCCCAGTTCTCTACACTTGGGATATGGATAGCTGATAGGTGGCAAGAGTGAGTCTCTGCCCGGCGTATTATCTTTGAGACTTCTAACATCGCTAGGGAACTTCTTGTTCCCCCTTGATGGTTAATGTAAGCCACAGTCGTGATGTTGTCCGACAGTTAGCAACTCTGAGGTACATCAAATTTCAGAGGCCAAGCCTGAAGAGCATTGAATATCGCTCTCAGTTCCAGAATATTTATTGGAAGGAGTGTCTCCTCCTGAGTCCACGATCCCTGAGCCTTCAGCGAGTTCCAGACTGCACCCCAACCTAGAAGGGTGGCATCTGTTGTTACAATTGTACAATCTGGCCTGCGAAAGGTCATACCTTTGGACAGATGGACCCGAGATAGCCACCAGAGAAGAGAATCCCTGGTCTCTTGATCCCGATTTAGTAGAGGGGACAAATCTGTGTAATCCCCGTTCCACTGACTGAGCATGCATAGTTGCAGCGGTCTGAGATGTAGGCGTGCAAACAGCACTCTGTCCATTGCCGCTACCATTAAGCCGATTACTTCCATGCACTGAGCCACCGAAGGGCGCGGAATGGAATGAAGAACACGGCAGTAATTTAGAAGCTTTGATAACCTGGAACATTTTCATTTCTACAGAATCTATCAGAGTCCCTAGGAAGGAAACTCTTGTGAGTGGGGATAGAGAACTCTTTTCCTCGTTCACTTTCCACCCATGCGATCTCAGAAATGCCAGTACTATGTCTGTATGAGACTGGCAATTTGGAAGTTTGACGCCTGTATCAGGATGTCGTCTAAATAAGGGGCCACTGCTTAGGCCTTAGGACCGCCAGAAGCGACCCCCAGAACCTTCATAAAGATTCTTGGGTCTGTAATCCAAAGGGAAGAGCTACAAACTGGTAATGCCTGTCTAGAAAGGCAAACCGGAGAAACCGATGATGATCTTTGTGTATCGGAATGTGAAGATAAGCATCCTTTAAATCCACTGTAGTCATATATTGACCCTCCTGGATCATAGGTAGGATGGTACGAATACTTTCCATCTTGAATGATGGAACTCTGAGGAATTTGTTTAAGATCTTTAGATCCAAAATTGGTCTGAAGGTTCCCTCTTTTTTGGGAACCACAAACAGATTTGAGTAAAAACCCTGTCCCTGTTCCTCCTTTGAAACTGGATGGATCACTCCCATAACTAGGAGGTTTCGTACACAGTGTAAGAATGCCTCTCTCTTTATCTGGTTTGCAGATAATTGTGAAAGGTGAAATCTCCCTTTTGGGGGGGGGGGGAGCTTTGAAGTCCAGAAGATATCCCTGGGATATAATTTCCAACGCCCAGGGATCCTGGACATCTCTTGCCCACGCCTGGGCGAAGAGTGAAAGTCTGCCCCCTACTAGATCCGTTACCGGATAGGGGGCCATTCCTTCATGCTGTCTTAGAGGCAGCAGCAGGCTTTTTGGCCTGCTTACCTTTGTTCCAGGTCTGGTTTGGTCTCCAGACCGTCTTGGACTGAGCAAAAGTTTCCTCTTGTTTTGCATTAGAGGAAGTTGATGCCGCACCTGCCTTGAAGTTTCGAAAGGCACGAAAATTAGACTGTTTGGCTCTTGATTTGGACCTGTCCTGAGGAAGGGCATGACCTTTTCCTCCAGTGATATCAGCAATAATCTCCTTCAAACCAGGCCCGAATAGGATCTGCCCCTTGAAGGGAATGTTAAGCAGCTTAGATTTTGAAGTCACGTCCGCTGACCATGATTTAAGCCATAGCGCCCTGCGCGCCTGTATAGCTAAACCAGAATTCTTAGCCGTTAGTTTAGTCAAATGAACAATGGCATTAGAAACAAAAGAATTGGCTAGCTTAAGTGCTCTAAGTTTGCCAAGTATTTCATCCAATGGAGTCTCTACCTGTAAAGCCTCTTCCAGAGACTCAAACCAGAACGCCGCAATAGCAGTGACAGGAGCAATGCATGCAAGGGGCTGTAGAATAAAACCTTGTTGAATAAACATTTTCTTAAGGTAACCTTCTAATTTTTTATCCATTGGATCTGAAAAAGCACAACTGTCCTCGACAGGGATAGTAGTACGCTTTGCTAGAGTAGAAACTGCTCCCTCCACCTTAGGGACTGTCTGCCATAAGTCCCGTGTGGTGGCGTCTATTGGAAACATTTTTCTAAAAATAGGAGGGGGAGAGAACGGCACACCTGGTCTATCCCATTCCTTAGTAATAATTTCTGTAAACCTTTTAGGTCTTGGAAAAACATCAGTACACACCGGCACTGCATAGTATTTATCCAGTCTACACAATTTCTCTGGCACTGCAATTGTATCACAGTCATTCAGCTAAAACCTCCCTGAGCAATACGCGGAGGTGTTCAAGCTTAAATTTAAATGTAGAAATATCAGAATCAGGTATCTTTCCTGAGTCAGAAACATCACCCACAGACTGAAGCTCTCCTTCCTCAGCTTCTGCATTTTGTGAAGCAGTATCAGACATGGTTCTTAAAGCGTCAGTATGCTCTGCATTTCGCCTAACCCCAGAGGTATCTCGCTTACCTCTAAATTCAGGTAGTCTGGCTAATACCGCTGACAGTGTATTATCCATGACTGCCGCCATGTCTTGTAAAGTAATCGCTATGGGCGCCCTAGATGTACTTGGCGCCATTTGAGCGTGAGTCCCTTGAGCGGGAGTCAAAGGATCTGACACGTGGGGAGAGTTAGTCGGCATAACTTCCCCCTCGTCAGATTCCTCTGGTGATAAATTTTTTAAAGACAGAATATGATCTTTATTGCTTAAAGTGAAATCAGTACATTTGGTACACATTCTAAGAGGGGGGTCCACCATGGCTTTTAAACATAATGAACAAGGAGTTTCCTCTATGTCAGACATGTTTGTACAGACTAGCAATGAGACTAGCAAGCTTGGAAAACACTTTAAATCAAGTTAACAAGCAAATATAAAAAACGGTACTGTGGGGGGCGGAGCCAACTACCATAGAAGCAGGACGCACAACTCAAGAGCTCCTAACATTTACCTTGATTCCACTAAATTTTATTGCTGATAAATACCCCTCTTTGTTCCTATATTGGAGATTTATGTTGAAGACTACCCTCTGAGCACAGGTGGAGGAACACTACAGCGTTATACACCTTAACTTTTTCACCTCTAGCCCTTTACTTTTCTGATGTGCCGTGTGCATGAAAATATGGCTGCGCTCCTTTTATCTCAATTGCAGGATTTACTGGTTAGGCACAACAACTCTCTTTTGGAAGCAGTAGCTGAGGCTTTTAGACCTTCCATTATTCATATTACCATTCCGACTGGTCTAACTGTTCAGGAGGCGAAGGACATAGCAGATCTAACTACCATCACCCAGCAGCCGCCATCTTTAATATCTACACCGAGATCTCTCCCATTGTCCTGCACTAAATATGAGCCTGGGAGGCGGGAAGCTGGCAGAGGGCTACACTCTATGTTAACACCACAAGAACCGCTGCTGGACACGCTTTATAGCAGTATAAAGAGGTCACAGTTAATAGAAGTTCAGTGCGGTATGACTACTGGAACAGCCCAGCTTGAAGCGCTAGAACCAAAGTCGTCTCTCTGTGTAAATAGGAGGAAGAAGCCACGTAAAGACTCAAGCCGAGCCCGCAGGTACTTCAGCCTTGCGGCTGATCTAAACTCCATTATAGACTCACCTACAACCCGCATCCCACTATACCTCTCCGGGAGCTACACAAATGTGGACAGTGACTCTGACACTTCTCCCAGGCCTTCCCCGACGTCAGATCAGCTTTTGCTTGCCTTAGCGACTGCCATGACAGCTCCACCGCAGCCTCATATGACACTCTATATACTCTTTTCCCTTCTAAGAGGCTGGGATCCCGGTGGCGACCTGGAACTCAAAGATGCAGAGTGTAATGATTTCTGTTCACACTGTTTTTATTTTCGATCGTGCAGCTTCTTATCTACAGCTCTTTCAAACAGCTTTTCTCCACAGGATTACATTACCGTTTAGACTATAGTAATTCAAGGAGTAATATATGACTTGATTATTGTCTGGTTTATACATGTGCAGAGCATTACTTATAGCACGCTCATAATATAATTTATGCCGCATTCATTTACAGCGCATTATTTCTAAGCTCTCCATCATGAGTTAATGTTATACCTTACTCTATACATGACTTTCTATTTTCTTATTATGTTTGCTAAATAATCTGAAGGGTCACAAGCCATTATGGGCCTGCATTCTCCTATTCACCTCATAAGAAGATCTCTTGTATTGCACATTTAGGGCTATTCAAATTAATATGCCGAGGTCACACCTTTTGATCCCAGCATGATTGGGTACACTATATATCAAAGTTTCCTCCTGTCTAGCTCAACTATGCTTTATTTATGCCAACTAAATTGTTTTATGGGATGTCCAGGATGTCTATATACTGTGTCATACTGTGTCATATTATACCTACAGGCTTCTTATTGTTTGCACCCACTGTGAGCTGGCAGAGTTCTGATATTTTATTGCATGGGTTTCCCAACTCTACAAGTTCTCATACTACATGTATACTCATTGCACCTAAGTGCCATTTGTGTGTGTGACTTCTCGCCGCCAGCGGCCGAGGCGGCGGGATGTTATATTATGGATATAGCTTGTTAACATAATACAGCCCACAGCGCATAAGCAATGTTTCAACTCTTTATTGTTCACTAAGTTGTTTTGTTCCCAACATTATATCTGCAGTTGTTATATGATCCCGACAAACTCAGATAGTTTTACGGTTACCCATACTATCACATATCTTTAGGAGTGCTTTAATCACACTGTCAGTTATAGCCTTTTCTATGTCCTGATCCCAGCTAACTAGGCTGTCCTACCTTCTGGAGCAGGCTGGACCTGCACTCACATTTAATTGTGCAATGTCTCCCCTCTATAATTATTGTGAGCACTCTTTGGCTCTTCCTACGGGTTCCATATTAAATTCCTAGGTCTTAGAATATGGAATATAGCTTTCATGTATGCCCAATTAGATCCCCCCATTGCTATAAAGTCCTGTTTTATCGCAAATGATATACCGCTTACCAAGATGCAGAGCCCTATTACACTGTTTCTCCCAATTCAGCTTCCTCATCATAAGTATTACAAGGTGCTTATCACACTTCAAATAACCACCTCCCCCCCCCCCCCTCACCACTATCTTATAATGTACCTCCTAGGAAGGGAGGACTATCTACGCGGTCTTTCTAACCAGTACCGCAACCTACCCCATCTATTTTTCATGTTTTTATGTGCAGCTTTTCACTCTACCATAAAATTGACTCTTTCCCTCCTACCCAGTCAAGCGAAACTGTTAAGCTTTATTTACAAATTGAGTTACAAGTTTAAAGTTTAGTATTTTCAATTTCAACACACTACACATATATTGCAAAAACTTGTTTTGCTGTGTTATAAAAATGAAAATAAGGAAGACACATGATGACCACTCGCTACTTACAAATAGTGAAATATATGCCATAACTATTGTTTGTATTTGACTTACTTTGAGAATTTTGAATATATTTTATTGGCAAGTTTGTGTATTATAAACATTCCTACAGATCTAGCTTATGTATATTTTTACATTCTTGTATATTCCTATGTGTATATGGCTTCGCAATATTATACATGTAACCTTATTGCTTTTTCTTTGTCTTCAATAAAAAGAATATTTAAAAAAAAAAAAAAAAAAACGGTACTGTGCCTTTAAGAGAAAAAATTTTGTCAAAATTTGAAAAACAGTGGAAAAAGGCAGTAAATAAAACGAAATTTTTACAGTGTATGTAATAAGCTAACAGAGCATTGCACCCACTTGCAAATGGATGATTAACCCCTTAGTTCCAAAAACGGATCAAAAAAACGATATAGACGTTTTTTAACAGTCACAATAAACTGCCACAGCTCTGCTGTGGCCTTCCTTCCCCAATAAACGACTTTGAACCCTCTAGAGATGTCCTATAGCATTCAGGGGACTTCTGATGAAAGCTGGATGTCTCAGTCTGCGCAAAAAAGCGCTAAAATAGGCCCCTCCCACTCATACTACAACAGTGGAAAGCCTCAGGAAACTGTTTCTAGGCAAAAATAAAGCCAGCCATGTGGAAAAAACTAGGCCCCAATAAAGTTTTATCACCAAAGCATATATAAAAACGATTAAACATGCCAGCAAACGTTTTATATTGCATTTTTATAATGGTATTACCCCTGAGAGTAAGCATGATACCAGTCGCTATTAAATCACTGTATTCAGGCTTAATTAATACTTATTAAAAAACATTAATCCGGTATCAGCAGCATTTTCTAGCATTTCCAATTCTAGAAAAAATTGTAACTGCACATACCTCATAGCAGAGTAAACTGCACGCCATTCTCCCGCTGAAGTTACCTCTCTCCTCAGACATATGTGAGAACAGCAATGGATCTTAGTTACAACCTGCTAAGATCATAGAAAACTCAGGCAGATTCTTCTTTTATTTACTGCCTGAGATAAAATAGTACAACTCCGGTACCATTTAAAAATAACAAACTTTTGATTGAAGAAAAAAAACTATTTTTCCCCACTCTCCCTTACTACCTCCATGCTTGTTGAGAGTTGCAAGAGAATGACTGGGTATGGCAGTTAGGGGAGGAGCTATATAACAGCTCTGCTGTGGGTGTCCTCTTGCAACTTCCTGTTGGGAATGAGAATATCCCACAAGTAATGGATGATCTGTGGACTGGATACACCTTACAAGAGAAAACAATTAAGCAAACTCCTAACTATTCAGATAGCCGGCTCTATATAGTTCATAATTCAATGTATAGGTATTTCATCAATCAATTTTCATCATAAATATTATGATATTTACATATGCAATTATACATGTTGAAAAAATTATAGAAAAACATTTCATAGAAAAACAGAAAGGTCCCAATCTCTATTGAGACCATTAGGTTCCAATGTTCCTAACTTAAAAATCCAAAAGGCTTTGCGCTTTTTCAACAGCTGTTCTCTATCTCCCCCTCTGCGGGGTCTGGGTACACTTTCAATAATTTGGAATCTTAATTCATTTATTAGATGACCCATCTTGATGAAATGGTGTGCTACTGGGGCTTTTTTATTCCCTGTTCTAATACTACTCTTGTGTTCTATTATTCTGTCTTTGATGTTTCTTGTCGTCTGTTTTTCTATGAAATGTTTTTCTATAATTTTTTCAACATGTATAATTGCATATGTAAATATCCTATATTTATGATGAAAATTGATTGATGAAATACCTATATATTGAATTATGAACTATATAGAGCCGGCTATCTGAATAGTTAGTAGTTTGTTTAATTGTTTTTAATGTTTGTAATATACGTACTTAAATATGTTGAAACCTATAGGGTTAAATATAAAAATCTTTATCACCACCTAGTGGTATATACCTATATATAGAAAGAAGTTATTATGTTTGTGAGCATGATTAAGGAAGTTCATTCCAAAACGTCGCTGCTACCTGTCTCTGTGTAAAGTTTTCTAATAAACTTACCTTTTGCTGTCACTCACCTTTGGATTTTTTGTATACTGTTGGAGTCTGGAGTGAGCCTCCTGAGTGAATTGCATGCCTTGTAAGGAAGCACCAGAAACTTGGACAAAGAGGAAAAATCCACTGACCAAGAATATAGCCACAACGCCCCGCAGGCTAGCACAGCATAACCATATCTTGGACCCCAGCTTAATAACAAGTATGGTAGCATCAGAAATAAAAGAATTGTCAATCTTGAAAGCTGAAATTCTGAACTGGATCTCCTCCAAAGGAGTTTCTACCAAAATTGAATCAGACGAGGCATTGCATCAAAAAGATGCCGCACTTGACACGGTGGCAATAAAAAAAAAAAAGCCTCCAGGGGGGGCGGGTCCGAACACCGACCAAGATGGCTGCTTTTCACTTAGGCTGAATTCTGGAGCTGAGGGAACCGTTGCCTAACGCTTCACAAGCATATGACTCAAGCTCTAAACTGTAATGGTTTTATAGTTTAATATACAGAGAACGGACACATATGTTTTTGGACTTTGAATTTCAGCCAGGCAGACCGGTTTAAGTGAGGTGCGCAGCGGAGGCCTAGCAATAGACCTGACTCCTCATTTACCCTCCCTAAGTCCTGATATGTCAGGAGTAACAGCCGTATGAGCTGTCTTGCTATATGGAAACGTAGTGTATACAACTATATGGAACTACCTGCCACCTATTATTGTTTTAAAGAGAGCAGCAAAACTGAATCCAGCTATGGCGGAGATATATCAAGCGCTGCAGACTTTGCTGGATCAGTTCGAATTTCAGATGCGCAAAGTTATAACGGAGGGAACGAAACCCCTAACCCAGGGAACACCTACTAGTGAGCTGTTTGGCCGTGACAATAAAGGAGACAGCAGATTTGAAGCGGATACAGGCTTGCAGGGTTTAGAGAGGAACGGTGTCAAGACGGATCAGGTGCCAGAGCTCTATAGCCCATTACTTATGCACCAATCCTCACATACCGGAGCAACCCATAGCCCCGACCTTGCAGAGATCCTGGTGCGGCCACAGAGAGAAGTCAGCATGCAGTGGAAAATGCAGAGGCTGCAGAGTTCTATGCCGCTCGTACTGATCGGCTCCATGCCAAAATCTGTTTGTGACTCCAGTTGGTCCCATGAGGGGAGTAATGCGGGCAATCATGTAGGTCTGTACAGAAAGCCTGTTAAGTATACAGAGATCCGCAGTCAATTTTGGATGGCTCACGTAGTTTCAGGCCTGAGGAGATCGAGATTCGATAGAGACTTTTACGGTCGGTATGTATCTCTAGTGCAGCTGCCCCAACTTCTGTTTCCACGGTGGCCAATAAAGGTTGGAGTGGGCTAAAGAGAGTAATCTGAGACCCAGGGCTAATATAACACGCTGCAGATACGACCACCCGGTCGCTACAAGAACTTATTGCTGAGCCCTGGTTGATGAACCTGACCCCTGGGGAGGACATAACAGTAGTTTGAGTTAACAGGCAGCCACTTTCTATTTACTTCTAGAGGAAAGTGGTTAAATTTTTGGCTATCCTTATGAAGACATTATGTCTGAGATACCTTTGATAGCTTATGACTACCTAATATCCACTGAAATATGGACATATATACATCTTGTCTACAGTAATTTTTATAAGCAAACCAAGTTTCATGTTATGGCGCCTGTATGTTATATGCATTGTTTCTGCTCACTGTTCTTTATTTTGTGTTCATCACCTCCCTGTATAGTACAATATCTTTGTCTCAATGTCCACAGGGTAACCTGTTAGGGTTTGTAACTGGTTTAGATGGACCACTGATAGGATGTTGTGTTATTTCACTAACTGTCTACCCACTTAGTAGACCTTAGCACATACCCTTCAAAATATAATCCTAAACCCACAGTGTTATTATTGACTATCTAAGATGACAATTTATTTTACCAAGGTTAACATGGTTAGTCCCACATATCAATAGATTTATTAGCATTCACTAGTTGTTTCCGTATGTATTTGGGTGTATGATACATCAAGTTACTAAGGTTCACTTATGCGTTTGTGTTATATTGACTGTATCATCTATATAAATTTAAAAAGAGGTTCGACCACAAATTGGGACCCAAAAGTGGCCCCCTATATTTCAAATACCTTCCTCTTATTTCAGCTTTCTAATGGTTAATGGGGTCCAAAAGTGGCCCTTTTGTCAGTTGAAGGGCTCTGAGATAAGGCGCTATGGTTCTTACAGCTCCATATTTATTGTACCTCATCATTGTTTATTGCATAACTGATTTAATGTATTGCTCTTTCTTTTGAGTGTACTCATGTATACATATTGTGATGGAACATGTCTATTTTTTATGTATCGCCTGGCAAACCTCAATAAAAATATTTATAAAAAAAAAAAAAAGCCTCCAGCTTGTCCATTGATCCTTAAAAGAGCATCTATCCTCTGTAGGGATCGTAGTTCTGTTAGCCAGAGTAGAAATGGCCCCTTCTACTGTAGGCACAGTGCACCATGATATTGAATGGAGACAGCGACAGGAAACATCTATTTAAAAAACAGGAGATGGGGGAAAAAGGAATCCCTGACTTCTCCCATTCCTGTGAAAAAAAACTCCTTGCACGGTCTGGAACCGGAAAAAAAACTTCCACAGAGAAAACCTAGAATATATTAAGTTTACTAGATTTCCTAGGTCAAGACAAGAGAATCATAATCGTCCAAAATAGCCAAAACCTTCTTTAACAATACACAAGGTGTTCAAGCGTAAATCTGAAGATTACTACTTTAGCATCAGATTAAGGAATTATACTGTCCGAATCTGAGATTTCACCCTCAGAGGCTACTGACTTATCCTCATCAGACCTATGAGGAAGGGCAACTTGTGTAGCAGTAGGTGGAACAGAAAACCTTACTATCTGTATCTCTAATATTCCTCTTGTGATTTACCTTAAGTATAGGAAAAGCAGACAGTGCCACAGATACCAAGAAGATACCTGAGCAACAATTCTGCAGCAAATAACTCCTCCAGGAGATTGAGAGGAACCGCAGGACACTGCATATGACGCCATAGAGGCTAGGGACGATTGAGGAGTAAACTGTGACATTGACTAAACAGCATCATCCTAAGAGACATTGGGTTTAGAGGCAACACTCTATCTCTATCCCCAAGAGATCTAGCAAAGAACACATAATTGCATTTTGAAACAATTATATCAGCATCTAAAAACCAAACAGAGTTCTTTACCAAAAAAAACAGGAAAAGATATTCAAATTTAAATGTTTAGGTAAAAAACAGTCACTTTAAAACATAACACTTATTTGAAGGGGATGCTTACCACTATACTACAGTGGATTTTATCTCTATAGCATACACAGTATAGGATAAAGAGAAAAACAGTGGATCTTATTTATTTAAGAGATGCCTTTATAAATATATACATTCACATAGTATAGAATGACCGTTTCCAACAACCATGTAACTTTTGATTTTGCTACTTGATTTAAAACTCAGGTCTATTTGGCACTCATCAATTTCTCTCAGAGACAGACTGAGCCAAGACGCTGCTCCGTTCTCAGCCGGAGGAACTGAAAAAGGCGGTTTTACCTGACCGGTCCCAGTGACAGCTGAAAATGGTGCCGCTCCCCTTCTCAAAAAAAGGAGCAGGCAGTGACACAACATCAGCATGGGAATGAAGAGTGAAAAACTAATAATATTGCGCTTAATTCTCCAGACGTAAATAACCACCATCAAGATCTCTTGTAGAAACTACAGGGGATGCAGTTCCAAATATTTAAAAAATGCAAAGAAATGGCGCTGCTCTACAAGTGATCTTTATAAAACGGAGGATCGGTGACACATAACCCCATAGACAAGCGTAGCTAAGAGAACCTGCTCACAAGGCACTAATAGACTCTAATAAATAACACTGTGCATGCTAATCCCTAGAGAGCTACCAAAACACATAGCCCAATAGAAAATCCATACCAAATGAATTAAAAAACATAAGATGCAAACAAATAATTAGAGGTATTATTAACCCCTCATGAGCCTCTAAACATTAGCCAAAAATCAGGGGATACTATTATAAAAGTATTAACCTACTCTGGCTTTTTTGTACTTGGGCAGCAAAAATGTTAGGAAAACGCAGCAAGGCCCACCTTACAAGTTCCTAACTGCTTTAAAGCTACAGCTAACCTTACTGAAGAGGTTAACGTGGAGTACGTCTAGACCCAAAAAAACTTGCTTGTAGCAAAAGAAATCCAATTTTCTTCAGACACCAAAACTTCACCTCCTCCATTGACAGAGGCAAAGAGAATGACTGGGGTTTGTGGGAAGGGAAGTGATACTTAACAGCTTTGCTGTGGTGCTATTTGCCTCCTCCTGCTGGCCAGGAGTGATATTCCCACTAGGAATTGAGGACGTCGTGGACTCACAATATCTTAGGAAAGAAAACACCAACAGAAACTAGCTGGCACTCACATACATACAAGAAGTGGCAAATGCTAAAAACATCAAACAGACTATCGGCTAGATTTGGAGTTTTGTCGGTAACGACACGAAAAACTAACGCCGGCTTTTTTCTGGCCGCACCATAAAAATAACTCTGGTATTGAGAGACCACATAAAGGCTGCGTTAGGCTCCAAAAAAGGAGCGTAGAGCATTTTTAACGCAGCTTCAACTCTCGATACCAGAGTTGCTTACAGACGCGGCCAGCCTCAAAAACGTGCTCGTGCACGATTCCCCCATAGGAAACAATGGGGCTGTTTGAGCTGAAAAAAAAAAAAACACCTGCAAAAAAGCCGCGTTCAGCTCCTAACGCAGCCCCATTGTTTGCTATGCGGTAACCCTTCCTACGTCTGCACTTAACACTCTAACATGTACCCCGAGTCTAAACACCCCTAACCTTACACTTATTAACCCCTAATCTGCCGCCCCCGCTATCGCTGACCCCTGCATATTATTATTAACCCCTAATCTGCCGCTCTGTAAACCACCGCTACTTACATTATCCTTATGTACCCCTAATCTGCTGCCCTAACATCGCCGACCCCTATATTATATTTATTAACCCCTAATCTGCCCCCCACAACGTCGCCTCCACCTGCCTACACTTATTAACCCCTAATCTGCCGACCGGACCTGAGCGCTACTATAATAAAGTTATTAACCCCTAATCCGCCTCACTAACCCTATCATAAATAGTATTAACCCCTAATCTGCCCTCCCTAACATCGCCGACACCTAACTTCAAATATTAACCCCTAATCTGGAGCTCACCACTATTCTAATAAATGTATTAACCCCTAAAGCTAAGTCTAACGGTTCCTTTAAATGACGTCATCCAAGATGGCGTCCCTCGAATTCCGATTGGCTGATAGGATTCTATCAGCCAATCGGAATTAAGGTAGGAATATTCTGATTGGCTGATGGAATCAGCCAATCAGAATCAAGTTCAATCCGATTGGCTGATCCAATCAGCCAATCAGATTGAGCTTGCATTCTATTGGCTGATCGGAACAGCCAATAGAATGCGAGCTCAATCTGATTGGCTGATCGGATCAGCCAATCGGATTGAACTTGATTCTGATTGGCTGATTCCATCAGCCAATCAGAATATTCCTACCTTAATTCCGATTGGCTGATAGAATCCTATCAGCCAATCGGAATTCGAGGGACGCCATCTTGGATGACGTCATTTAAAGGAACCGTCATTCGTTGTTCAGTCGTCGGCCAGGATGGATGTTCATCGGTGGAGGTCTTCAGGATGCTGCCGCTTCGCTCCGGATGGATGCCGCTTGGATGAAGACTTCAATCGGATGGAAGACCTCTTCTGCCCCGCTTGGATGAAGACTTCAGCCGGATCATGGACCTCTTCAGCCCCCCGCTTGGGCTTGGATCAGGACATCGGAGGAGCTCTTCTGGACGGATCGGTGTGATACCCGTTGAGGTGAAGACAAGGTAGGATGATCTTCAGGGGCTTAGTGTTAGGTTTATTTAAGGGGGGTTTGGGTTAGATTAGGGGTATGTGGGTGGTGGGTTGTAATGTTGGGGGGCTTGGGTATTGTATGTTTTTTTTTACAGGCAAAAGAGCTGTATTTCTTGGGGCATGCCCCGCAAAGGGCCCTGTTCAGGGCTGGTAAGGTAAAAGAGCTTTGAACTTTAGTAATTTAGAATAGGGTAGGGCATTTTTTTATTTTGGGGGGCTTTGTTATTTTATTAGGGGGCTTAGAGTAGGTGTAATTAGTTTAAAATTGTTGTAATATTTTTCTTATGTTTGTAAATATTTTTTTATTTTTTGTAACTTAGTTCTTTTTTATTTTTTGTACTTTAGCTAGTTTATTTAATTGTATTTATTTGTAGCAATTGTATTTAATTAATTTATTGATAGTGTAGTGTTAGGTTAATTGTAGATAATTGTAGGTAGTTTATTTAATTAATTTATTGATAGTCTAGTGTTAGGTTTAATTGTAACTTAGGTTAGGATTTCTTTTACAGGTAAATTTGTAATTATTTTAACTATTTTAGCTATTAAATAGTTCTTAACTATTTAATAGCTATTGTACCTGGTTAAAATAAATACAAAGTTACCTGTAAAATAAATATAAATCCTAAAATAGCTATAATATAATTATAATTTATATTGTAGCTATATTAGGATTTATTTTACAGGTAAGTATTTAGCTTTAAATAGGAATAATTTATTTAATAAGAGTTAATTAATTTCGTTAGATTTAAATTATATTTAACTTAGGGGGGTGTTAGGGTTAGACTTAGCTTTAGGGGTTAATACATTTATTAGAATAGCGGTGAGCTCCGGTCGGCAGATTAGGGGTTAATAATTGAAGTTAGGTGTCGGCGATGTTAGGGAGGGCAGATTAGGGGTTAATACTATTTATTATAGGGTTAGTGAGGTGGATTAGGGGTTAATAACTTTATTATAGTAGCGCTCAGGTCCGGTCGGCAGATTAGGGGTTAATAAGTGTAGGCAGGTGGAGGCGACGTTGAAGGGGGGCAGATTAGGAGTTAATAAATATAATATAGGGGTCGGTGGTGTTAGGGGCAGCAGATTAGGGGTACATAAGGATAACGTAGGTGGCGGCGCTTTGCGGTCGGCAGATTAGGGGTTAATAAGTGTAGGTAGGTGGAGGCGACGTTGTGGGGGGCAGGTTAGGGGTTAATAAATATAATACAGGGGTCGGCGGTGTTAGGGGCAGCAGATTAGGGGTACATAAGGATAACGTAGGTGGCGGTCGGCAGATTAGGGGTTAAAAAAAATTATTCGAGTGTCGGCGATGTGGGGGGACCTCCGTTTAGGGGTACATAGGTAGTTTATGGGTGTTAGTGTACTTTAGAGTACAGTAGTTAAGAGCTTTATAAACCGGCGTTAGCCCAGAAAGCTCTTAACTACTGACTTTTTTCCTGCGGCTGGAGTTTTGTCGTTAGATGTCTAACGCTCACTTCAGAAACGACTCTAAATACCGGAGTTAGAAAGATCCCATTGAAAAGATAGGATACGCAATTGACGTAAGGGGATCTGCGGTATGGAAAAGTCGCGGATGAAAAGTGAGTGTTAGACCCTATTTTGAGTGACTCCAAATACCGGCGGTAGCCTAAAACCAGCGTTAGGAGCCTCTAACGCTGGTTTTCACGGCTAACGCCAAACTCCAAATCTAGGTCTATGTTAGTATATAGCAGGGTTATAATATAATTTATTTAATAATTATTCTTTAAAATAGCCTCCAATTAAAATGCATATACTAAACAAAATCAATAATTATTCCTAAAGTCTTTAGATTAGTTAAAATTTATAAATACATAGAATTAAATTTATAGAAACCAGATAATGAATCAAATGATGCACACTTAAGCTGTTACATTATTCTATATAAAGATCATTAAAAAATATATACCTTTAAAATAAACATTACCCACAATGAATCACATTAAAATACCACAATAAAATACCAGAATATGGACCGTTAACTTAACAATGTTTAGTTAGACAATATAACAAAATACTTTAACAGCCAAATTCTATGCCAATTTATCTGAGCTGAAATAAACTCTGTTTCTTTTTTAAGACACGATGAATCCACGGATCATCTTAATTACTAATGGAATATTCACCTCCTGGTCAGCAGGAGGAGGCAAAGAGCACCACAGCAGAGCTGATAAATAGCTCCTCCTTTCCCTCCCACCCCAGTCATTCTCTTTGCCTACGTTAGTGATAGGAAGAGGTAAAGTGAGGTGTTAGTTAAAGATTCTTCAATCAAGAGTTTATTTAGTGCCAGAGTGTACTGCTTTGTCCTGGGGTGTAGCCGTAGTCCATGTCAGTCTCTTCAGTAGAGCTTTGGCGACTTTAGAGCAATGGGAACTTGTGGGACATAATTCTCACTGCGCCTCCCATACATTTATGTTGCCCTAACCCTGAAAAATCTGAGGGATATTACTCAGTATTTTCTCTTCTTTCACAGGTCTATGTGAGGAATAGGACCTCGCAAACCTGGGAACTACCTTTGCTGTCTGGCAGTATATAAGGTAAGTGCTGACTTTTATTTCTGGGGTTAAAGGAAAGGAACTCAGAAGAAGTTGAGCACTTACTTTGTATGGCTGGGATCATAAGGAAGCCCTTAATGGAAAATGGGCACTTTATTTTTATTTGGCATGAATTCTCCGTTACATAGGAGACGATATACGACAGCTAGTGCAGACTCTGGAAGGGCACTCTGTATTTATACCTTACAGGGCATCTGACGATGGTGGTAGTCACATCTCACGGCAGTTACTTATAGAAACATGCAGACCGGGAGATGACTGTGCTGATATCGCCCTAGGTGGGTGTAATTGAGTGTTTCTACGTTAGCTATCGACTGTATTAGATCGTCTCTGAGGCACTCTATCACATCTCCCGGGGGTTACATAAAAAACATGCCGACTGGGAGATGACTGTGCTGATATTGCCCTAGGCGGGTGTAATTGAGCACTATTACATTTAGCTATCGACTGCATTAGATAGTCTCTGGGGCACTCTATCACATCTCCCGGTGGTTACATAAGAAACATGCAGACCTTGAGATGACTGTGCTGATATCGCCCTAAGAGGGTGTAATTGAGAGCTTTTACGTTTAGCTGACTACTGTATAAGTTAGTCTCTGGAGCACTTTTACATTTAGCTATCGACTGTATTAGATAGTCTCTGGGGCACTCTATCACATCTCCCGGCGGTTACATAAAAAGCATGCCGACCGGGAGATGACTGTATTGTCAAGACTGTCAACACCCACGAAGGGTGGTCCTTGGGGAGACTCAATTTACATAGCGCGCCTTTTCATCTCCCGGCGTTTACATAAATCTACATGCCGATGGGGAGATAACTGTTATGTCAACGCCCATGAGGGGCGGTCCTTGGGGAGGCAGCATTTGTATAACGCGCCTTTTTTCCCTTCTCTTCTGGAGAGTCCAAAGAGATATGGTATAGCTACTGGTCCTATTACGCATCCTCATGTTATATGTGTAATTGGGACCGGAGACTGTCTTTCCCTGTTGCGGTGGGGTTCCGGATTGTGAACGTACTGCTCAGAAGGAGATAGTTTTTCTGTAAAGGCACCTTAGCAGTTTCCTGCTGAGGGGTATTGATAAATTGCAAAATTATTTAAGCTGTTCTGCCCTATTTACAGCAGTTAATAAAAAGAGGAAAAAAGTTATCCTTTTTAAAATTTAAAGTGACAGTAACGTTTTTTGCATTTATTAAAATGTTAAGGAATTCTTTGAAAGCTCTTGGTCCTTTTTGAATCAGAAATGGACCAAGAGTCTATGCAGAGTTGTTGCACAATGTTTAACCACCAGCTCGCTGTTCCTCATGTATGTGAGGAATTTAATCCTTAGGGATAGTCCTTTTTTCTGAGACAACATTTCCAAAGAGGATGTTGTTCAGAAATGTATTTACCATGTTTAATATACACAATTTTCCAAAATTTTATTGTCCTCACATGCAGTGCCCTGAGCTTCCTCTATAACTTGTTTTAATTACTTTTCTAGACTTCGCTCTTCTCGTGTTCTGATGCGTTGTCTGCTTTCCCAATATTGCAGGGAAAGCATTAGAGGTAGATCAGACATTCAGCAAGCGAGGTTTCTAACACAGTGTAATTCCTCTAGTTGATGCTGAAGTTGTATCTTTTAAGTTTAAGCCACATCACCCCCTTCTGTTACTCAAGTAGGTTTTAGCTACAATGGACTCCTCAGTCATAGTTTAAAAAAAAAAAAAAAAAGTTTTTTGTACACCAGGGCTTACAATTGCAGCCATCTGTGGGCATTACTACCGTCACTAGTGCTGCAGCATATTGGTTGAGGTGGTGCCTGATGCTATCAGGACAGAAACTTATTTGAGTGAAATCCAGGATAGGATAAACACCCATAATCTGGCTAATCCCTTTATTACGGATGCTTCCCTTCAAGTTATCTAAGCTGGGAGCAAAGATTTTGGGTTTGTTTATTCTAGCTCGCAGAGCCTTATGGTTAAAGTCTTGGTCTGCGGTTGTGTTCTCTAAGTCTAAGCTTCTGTACCTTTCAGATAGCTCAGCATGCTAAGGCATTGGGTGGCTAAGTCCTGTAGCAACCCAAGGGTTGCAGGTTCAGTCCCCTGCGAGGTCCACTCAACGTTTCATCCTTCTGAGGTCGACAAGATAAGCAGCGCCTTGAGACCCTTACTGGTGATTAGACGTACTTTACAAGTACCCCATACATACATTCATAATGTTTAGCTATTCCTTACAAGGGGCAGACCTTGTTTGGACCTGGCCTGTCGGAGATTATCTTTGATATCACGGGAGGTAAGGGTCTCATTCCCCCTCAAGATACGGAAAAAGGACGACAGAGCAATTTTCGTTCCTTTCGAATCTTCAAGGGAAATTCTTCCTCTAATGCCTCCAAACAGGAACGGACTAAACCTGCATGGAGACCCTATCAATCTGGGAATAAGGCCAAAAAGCCTGCTGTTGAATCAAGGACAGCAGGAAGGGCATGCCCCCGATTAGGGACCGGATCTTGTAGGGGGCAGATTTTCCTTCTTCGCTCAGGCTTGGGTTTGAGATGTTCAAGATCCCTGGGCAATAGAGATAGTGTCCCAGGGATACAGGTTAGAGTTCAATAGTTTTCCTCCCAGAGGCAGGTTTCTGTTTTCAGGATTGTCTGCAGACCAGACACAAAGAGAGGCGTTCTTACTTTGCGTAAAAGACCTTTCCAACCTGTGACTGATCGTTCCTGTTCCGGTGCAAGAACAGGGTTTGGGATTTTATTCCAATCTATCATGGTTCCCAAAAAGAGGGACCTTCAAGACAATTTTAGATTTCAAGAGTCTAAACAAATGTTTTTAAGAGTACCGTCCTTCTAGTCGTTCCATTCTCCCTTTGATCCAAGAGGGTCAATTCATGACAATTAGTGGATTAAGGGACGCGTACCTGCATGTTCCCATTAACAGGGATCATCACAAGTTCCTAAGGTTTGCTTTTCTGTACAAACACGTCCAGTTCGTGGCTCTTTCCTTCTGTCTTGACACAACTCCCAGAATTTTCATAAGGGTTTTGGGATTACTGTTTGCTATGCTTCGGTTAAGCATGCTCAAGCAACGGAACGGAGATTATGCGGAGTTGTCTCCTCGAATACTACTGGAGCAGGTGACAAGGGATTCTCTTCAATAGTCGTTGTCTCTGGATCATCTCTCCCAGGGAACCTGCTTTCGCAGATCATCTTGGGTGATTGTGACAACAGATGCCAGCCTTATAAAATAGGGAGCAGTCTGGGGCTCCCTAACGGGCTCAGGGAGTTTTGACTCAGTCAGAGTCTGTTCTACCTATAAACATTCTGGAGCTGAGAGCAATCTTCAAGGCTCTTATGGCCTGGCCCAGTTAGCCTTGGTCCAGTTTCTTAGGTTTCAGTCAGACAATATACCTTCAGTGGCTTTCATCAATCATCAGGGAGGAACGAGGAGTTCCTTAGCGATGACAGAGGTAACCAAAAATAATTCAGTGGGTGGAGGCCCATTATTGTTGCCTGTCAGTGACCCACATCCCAGGGGTGGACTACTGGGAGGCGGACTTCCTGAGCAGGCAGACCCTTCATCCGGGGAAGTGGGAACTCCATCCGGAAGTGTTCTCCAGCCTGATTTTCAGGTGGGTTCAGCCGGAATTAGATCTCTTGGCATCCCATCAGAATACCAAGCTCCCGAGATACGGTCGAGCTCCAGGGATTCCCAGGCGGAACTGTTAGATGCTTTGGCGGTTCCTTGGACCTTCTCTCTAGCATATCTATTTCCTCCGTTTGGGCTTCTTCCTCGAGTCATTGCTCTAATCAAGTAGGTGAGGGCATTGGTGATCCTCATCGCTCCTGCTTGGCCTCGCAGGATTTGGTATGCAGATCTGGTGGACATGTCATCTCTGCCGCCTTGGTGACTTCTGTTGAGGAAGGACCTTCTAATTCAAGGGCCATTGCTTCACCCTCATCTAGATTCTCTGAAGCTGGTTGCTTGGAGATTGAATGCTTAATGGTAGCCAAGCAGGGTTTTTTCTTGCCCGGTTGGCTTTTGCCTCAGCTGAGGCCGCTTTGGGAGAAAGGTTCTTCAAGCAGTGGTGCCTTCCGTTTAGGTTCTCTGTCTTGTCCCTCCCGTATCATCTGTATTGAATCCCATTAGTAATTAAGATGATCCGTGGACTCATCGTGTCTTAAAAAAGAAAAGAATATGTATGCTTACCTGATAAATTTGTTTCTTTTTTGACACGATGAGTCCACGGCCCGCCCTGTTCTTTTAGACAGGTTGTGGGTTATTATAAACTTCAGACACCTCTGCACCTTGGCTTTTCCTTTCCCTTCCTAACTTTGGTTGAATGACTGGAGTGGGAAGGAAGGGAGGAGCTATTTATCAGCTCTGCTGTGGTGCACCTTGCCTCCTGCTGACCAGGAGTTGAATATCCCATTAGTAATTAAGATGATCCGTGGACTCATCGTGTCAAAAAAGAAACAAATTTATCAGCTAAGCATACATTTTCTTTTTAGCTATAATTAAGGCAAATTCTTATATATATACAGGTAGCCCTCAGTTTACGCCGGGGTTAGGTTCCAGAAGGAATGGTTGTAAATCGAAACCGTTGTAAACTGAAACCCAGTTTTTAATGTAAGTCAATGGGAAGTAAGGGAGTTAGGTTCCAGGCCCCTCTCAAAATTGTTATAAGTAACACCTAATACATTATTTTTAAAGCTTTGAAATGAAGACTTTAAATGTGAAAAAGCATTATAAACCTAATAAAATAGATTGTATCATCATCATACTAAGTTTAATGAACAAAAACATTTGCTAAACCGCACCTAATAAAATTATCACACAAACACAGACTGCATCATCATGAATCTAAGTTTAATGAACACAAACAAAATAATCACACAACAGACTGTATCATCATCAATCTAATTTTAATTAACAAAAAATAAACTAATCACACAACAGACTGTATCATCATCAAACTAAGTTTAATGAAGAAAAAACGTTTTTTGACTTGCATTTTTCTGCAGCTAAGGGAAGTGGCTGCTAGATCTTGTTCCTTTAAAAACGCTCCATTGCTCAGGTCTGGTTATACACTGATTTCAGCCTGCCTGTGTTTAATCACACAACAGACTGTATCATCATCAAACTAAGTTTAATTAAGAAAAACGTTTTTTACTTGCCTTTTTCTGCAAACAGTTCTCTGCATTGAGTATGCAGCTAAGGGAAGTGGCTGCTAGATCTTGTTTCTTTGAAAGCTGATCCATTGATCATGTCTGGCTTGCTTTTCTTTACATGCGTTTGCTGCAACACAAGCAGACAGCTCCACCTACTGGCTATTTTAATGTATGCATGTGCTAATGCTTTTCAATAGCAGTCAATGCTTTTCAATAGCAAAAAAAGGGCGTTATTCTGAAACGGCGCAAATTGAACCGTCGTAAACCGAGGGCCACCTGTAAATATATATATATATACATACATACATATACATACATACACAGTATATATGTGTGTGTGTGTGTGTGTATATATATATATATATATATATATATATATACATACACAAAACACGGAAGGGAACTGCACTCTCATACCGGACTGGGTACACATCCCATGACCCTGCAACATGCTCAGCCCTGGGTGCCACTGGCACTCACAGGAAGCTGTGCTGTCCCCAGAGCCACAAGCAGTTAACCCCAGACAGGTCTGGGTGCAAGAACCATAGGGAAAATTACAAAACAAATTCATACAACACACAGAGAAAACCCAGCACTCACTTACAAGCTCTCAGCTAAGATTTAAAAGCAAAAATGGAAAGGTTAGTTATCGCATCTGGCCAAATGGGACAAGCTCAGGTACCACGGCAAGGTCCTTTCTAATACCTGAGACCCTTTAAACAGCCACACAATGCAAGCTTTCAAATCCAAACAAACTGGGAACAAGGGAAGGGTGCACAGGAATATGTAATCACCCTAGACATATACAAAACAGAGAAGGAAACCTTTCCATTTTTGCTTTTAAATCTTTGCTGAGAGCTTGTAAGTGAGTGCTGGGTTTTCTCTGTGTGTTGTATGAATTTGTTTTGTGGGATTGCGGCACAGCAATGGGTGTGAAGATTATGCCAACTTATATCTGGGCAAATGGGAGTGGTGCCGCATCTTTGGAGATAGCAACCCTTTCAGGGACAATATAAAAATGTATCGAAGATTCATAGACGATCTGCTGTTTATATGGAGTGGAGACTATAGCTTAATACCAGAATTTGTCAGATATCTAAATGATGATATAGGTTTAAGCTTCACATTTGAAGCAGATTTGACAAAGATTAACTTTTTGGATCTAACCTTGAAAGGAACCATTGGAGAACACATTGAGACAGGTGTCTATCACAAACCGATTTCCGGTAACAATTTGTTACATAGAAAGAGCAATCACCCAAAGCAAATTAGGTATGCGATAGCAAAAGGACAGTTCTCGCGCATCAGGAGAAACTGTTCAAATGATAGGGAGTTCGAACTTGAGGCAGACAATCTCACAGAGAGATTCAGAGAGCGAAAATATCCCAAAAGAGAAATAAATAAGGCTAGGAAAGTAGTCAGTTCTATTCCCAGAGAGACTCTTTTGAGTAAAAACAAACACCTAATAAAGAACACTTTGAAGGGGTGTACTTTGTTACACAGTACAGTGCTCAATATAAGTCCATTTGTAATATTGTGAAAAAACATTTTTCAATCTTTAGGGCTGATGACAATCTGGTGACAGTGGCAGAAAAAGGAATAAGGTGTTCATATAAAAAGAGTACCATGCTAGGTAACATTTTGGCACCTACACAATTACGCAAAGCCAGCACGGCTACCAATTCATGGTTGACACACTTGGGCATGTATAAATGCGGCAGCAGTCGTTGTAAGCCGTGTGAATATGTACAAGTCACACAGACTTTTACATGATATGCCAATGGGAAACAGCAACAAAATACAGTCCTTTGAAAATTGCAAGTCCTGCTATGTAATCTTCTATCTCATCTCATGTAATCAATGTCACCTACAATATGTAGGGTTGACCTCAAGAGATATGAGAAGTAGGATAAGGGAACATCTTTCCACAATTAATGTGGGTAAATCAACAACTCCCTTGGTACAGCACTTTTCAACTAAGCATGGTGGCAATTTGACCACGTTCCAGTGGTGTATTATTGAGAAAGTGTCTTTACCAACAAGAGGTGGAGATTTAGACCAACTTCTGGCTAAACGTGAAATCTATTGGATATTCCAGCTAGAAACAAGAATACCAAAGGGATTAAACTCTAAGTATGATATGATTAATTTTTGGGAATGAATATTTAGTTTATTCCAATACTAGAGCTAATGTTACCTGAGGTTTGTAGCCCCTTAAGACTTCCAAAGACAAATTATAAATAATTTAAATATACCACAAGCCCCTCATGTAATATCCAATCTGGTCAAAATACGCCACATATTAAAATTGAAGTAAGCCCCTTGACATAAATTTGAAGGTAAAAAGGAGAAATGGGAGACAACATATGACAAATTAGTATTTGTATTTAATACATCAGTAGTAAACACTAGGTGTGAACATAAAGAACTATTTCATCAGCTCACATAGAGTAACAGTTTATACTCAATAAATAAGCATAACATTCCTATAGAGAGTTTTTATTATCTCAAACACAGTCATATGTATTTAGTATTTAAGTAAAATAAAGATCCAATATTAGCTTGCACTTCTGCCCATCCACTTTGTCACTATTTAAATATTGCTTATATTAAATTAGCTCACATTCTGACATTTGCCAGAAGCCCTGACAGTGGTTAACTAAGGAGCGCAGTGACACCTTTAATTACCAAGCATCCATTGGATAAGGAATAAGTCCAATATCAATAAAATCAATGTGGAATTTATATTTATGTGTATTGATGATATGTGAACAGTCCACAATATTGTATATCAGATTATGAATTTATATTTGTGTTTTAAATAATATTCTTAACATTGAATCCCCTACTTAATAATATTGTATTAACATTTCCGAGGCTAGTACATAGTTAAATAACTTGTAGCAGTCATTCAATTGTTTAATTCATGTTTTAATTAATGTCTATTAGCATAATGACCCTTTGCCTTTAAATAGTGGTAACAGACATAGCACATTAGGCTATGACTACGGCTCACTAAGCCGAAACGCGTAAGCCAAGTGCTTTGCCTGCTACAAGTTACAGCTTGCTATGGTGCTTTTCCCCCCCTTGGTTTTAAACGATTGAGTTTCAATAAAGTTGGATTTTATTTTCATCTACCTGGAATCGGATCATTTTTCTATTTGCATCTCTATCAGCTACAACAGATTCGAAGTTTTTTCCAGTACTGAACGCCATTTGCCAGCACTGTCGGCAACACGCTACAGGCATCAGTCCCCGGAAGGTGATGTCACCACACAGCGCAGAGTGGAGAGCTACGGGACACGCCGAAGAGTTGAATGCGGTTTTTCACAGCAGCTTGCACACGGAGTAACAGGATTGCAAGGTGAGAGAGGTAGAGAGCAAGGTCCTCGCACCACCTGAAGAACCATGAGTAATTGACAAGCCATTACCGCTATTACCGTAACCCACAATTGCTTTGTACCTTTAAGGACTGCCGGACAGTGTATTTAATATTGGGAGGGATATATGCTTACATACACACATACCCCTCTCTGTACTTGTGTTAAAGTGGCCAAGTTTTTTATAAAGGCTGATTTTATTGACCAAGGGATTTTGAGACGTGTTTTTTTTTTTTTTTTTTTTTTCTTTCTCTCTCTACATTGGTTCTGGTCCCCTCCCCCCTTCCTCCCCCTAAATGACTAAACTAGGTTTGAATATTGTATCCTGGAACGTGGGGGGGGGTATAACATCACTGAT
Source organism: Bombina bombina (assembly GCF_027579735.1). NCBI lineage: Eukaryota > Metazoa > Chordata > Amphibia > Anura > Bombinatoridae > Bombina > Bombina bombina. The sequence continues at coordinate 206,975,052 of NC_069505.1, read as the reverse complement.
TAAGAGAAAACTGATTATAAGTTATCTCCAAAAAGATGCACCAGATATCGTTATTATTCAAGAGACACACCTAAAGAATAGTGAAGTAAATAAACTAAAAATGAAATGGGTGGGGGAGGTAACTGCCACTCCATGTAAGGGAAGAAAAAACATAATTTATGTAAGAACTTACCTGATAAATTCATTTCTTTCATATTGGCAAGAGTCCATGAGCTAGTGACATATGGGATATACAATCCTACCAGGAGGGGCAAAGTTTCCCAAACCTCAAAAATGCCTATAAATACACCCCTCACTACACCCACAATTCAGTTTAATGAATAGCCAAGCAGTGGGGTGATAAAGAAAGGAGTAGAAAGCATCAACAAATGAAATTTGGAAATAATTGTGCTTTATACAAAAAATCATAACCACCATAAAAAGGGTGGGCCTCATGGACTCTTGCCAATATGAAAGAAATGAATTTATCAGGTAAGTTCTTACAAAAATTATGTTTTCTTTCATGTAATTGGCAAGAGTCCCTGAGCTAGTGACATATGGGATATCAATACCCAAGATGTGGAGTCTTCCACTCAAGAGTCACTAGAGAGGGAGGGAATAAAATAAAAACAGCCATATACCGCTGAAAAAATTAGTCCACACCCCAAAAAAATAAGTTTATTTCCATTTGAAAGAAAAAAACTTAAATCAAAAGCAGAAGAATCAAACTGAAACAGCTGCCTGAAGAACTTTTCTACCAAAAACTGCTTCTGAAGAAGCAAATACATGAAAATGGTAGAATTTAGTAAATGTATGCAAAGAGGACCAAGTTGCTGCTTTGCAAATCTGATCAACTGAAGCTTCATTCTTAAAAGCCCACAAAGTGGAGACTGATCTAGTAGAATGAGCTGTAATTCTATGAGGCGGGGCTTGACCCGACTCCAAATAAGCTTGAAGAATCAAAAACTCTCACCACATCCAAAGAATGTAAGGATCTTTCCAAAGGATTCTTAGGATTAGGAGATAAGGAAGGGACAACAATTTCTCTACTAATGTTGTTAGAATTCACAACCTTAGGAAAAAATTCAAAAGAAGTCCGCAAAACCGCCTTATCCTGATGAAAAATCAGAAAAGGAGATTCACAAGAAAGAGCAGATAGCTCAGAAACTCTTCTAGCAGAAGAGATGGCCAAAAGGAACAACACTTTCCAAGAAAGTAGTTTAATGCCCAAAGAAAGCATAGGCTCAAATAGAGGAGCCTGGAAAGCCTTCAGAACCAAATTAAGACTCCAATGAGGAGAAATTGATTTAATGACAGGCTTAATACAAACTAAAGCCTGTACAAAACACTGTTTATCAGGAAGTATAGCAATCTTTCTGTGAAATAAAACAGAAAGTGCAGAGATTTGTCCTTTAAAGGAACTTGCAGACAAAACCTTATACAAACCATCCTGAAGAAACTGTAAAATTCTAGGAATTCTAAAAGAATGCCAAGAAAATTTATGAGAACACCATGAAATGTAAGTCTTCCAAACTCTATAATAAATCTTTCTAGAGACAGATTTACGAGCTTGTAACATAGTATTAATCACTGAGTCAGAGAAACCTCTATGACTTAGAACTAAGCGTTCAATTTCCATACTTTCAAATTTAATGATTTGAGATCCTGATGGAAAAACGGACCTTGAGATAGTAGGTCTGGCCCTAACGAAAGTGGCCAAGGCGGGCAACTGGACATCCGAACTAGATACGCATACCAAAACCTGTGTGGCCATGCTGGTGCCACCAGCAACACAAATTATTGTTCCATGATGATTTTGGAAATCACTCTTGGAAGGAGAACTAGAGGCGGGAAGATGTAAGCAGGATGATAACGCCAAAGAAGTGTCAGCACATACACTGCTTCCGCCTGAACATCCCTGGACCTGGACAGGTATCTGGGAAGTTTCTTGTTTAGATGAGAAAACACATCTGGATGGAGGGACCACTCCCCTGGATGTAAAGTCTGGCGGCTGATATAATCCGCTTCCCAATTGTCTACACCTGGGATATGCACCGCAGAGATTAGACAGGAGCTGGATTCCGCCCAAACAAGTATTTGAGATACTTCTTTTATAGCTTGGGGACTGTGAGTCCCACCCTGATGATTGACATATGCCACTGTTGTGATAATGTCTGTCTGAAAACAAATGAACAGTTCTCTCTTTAACAGAGGCCACAACTGAAGAGCTCTGAGAATTGCACGGAGTTCTAAAATATCTAATAGTAATCTCGCCTCTTGAGATTTCCAAACCCCTTGTGCTGTCAGAGATCCCCAAACAGCTCCCCAACCTGAGAGACTCACATCTGTTGTGATCACAGTCCAGGTTGGCCGAACAAAAGAAGCCCCTTGAACTAAACAATGGTGACCTATCCACCATGTCAGAGAGTGTCGTACATTGGGATTTAAGGATATTAATTGTGATATCTTTGTATAATCCCTGCACCATAGATTCAGCATACAAAGCTGAAGAGGTCTCATGTGAAAACGAGCAAAGGGGATCGCATCCGATGCTGCAGTCATGAGACCTAAAACTTCCATGCACATAGCCACTGAAGGGAATGACTGAGACTGAAGGTGCCGGCAGGCTGCAACCAATTTTAAACGTCTCTTGTCTGTTAGAGACAGAGTCATGGACACTGAATCTATCTGGAAGCCTAAAAAGGTGACCCTTGTCTGAGGAATCAAGAAACTCTTTGGTAAATTGATCCTTTAACCATGTTTCCGAAGAAACAACACTAGTTGATTTGTGTGAGATTCTGCAGAACGTAAAGACTGAGCTAGTACCAAGATATCGTCCAATAAGGAAACACTGCAATACCCTGTTCTCTGATTACTGAGAGTAGGGCACCCAGAACCTTAAAAAAGATTCTTGGAGCTGTTGTTATGCCAAAATGGAAGAGCAACAAATTGGTAATGCTTGTCTAGAAAAAAGAATCTCAGAAACTGATAATGTTCTGGATGAATCAGAATATGAAGGTATGCATCCTGCAAGTCTATTGTGGACATATAATGTCCTTGCTGAACAAAAGGCAGAATAGTCCTTATAGTCACCATCTTGAAAGTTGGTACTCTTACATAACGATTCAAAATTTTCAGATCCAGAACTGGTCTGAATAAATTTTCCTTCTTTGGGACAAAGAATAGATTTGAATAAAACCCCAAACCTTGTTCCAGAAGAGGAACTGGCATGATTACCCCTGAAGACTCCAGGTCTGAAACACACTTCAGGAAAGCCTGAGCTTTTACTGGATTTTACTGGGATACGTGAGAAAAAAAAACTTCTCACAGGAGGTCTTACTCTGAATCCTATTCGATACCCTTGAGAGACAATGCTCTGAATCCATTGATTTTGAACAGATTTTATCCAAATATCCTTGAAAAAACCTTAATCTGCCCCCTACCAGCTGAACTGGAATGAGGGCCACACCTTCATGCAGACTTAGGGGCTGACTTTGGTTTCCTAAAAGGCTTGGATTTATTCCAATTTGAGTAAGGCTTCCAATTGGAGGCAGATTCCTTGGGGGAAGGATTGAATTTTTGTTCCTTATTCTGAGGAAAGGAACGAAAACAATTAGAAGCCTTAGATTTACCCTTAGGTTTTTTATCCTGAGGCAGAAAAACTCCCTTTCCCCCAGTAACAGTTGAAATAATAGAATCCAACTGGGACCCAAATAAATTATTACCTTGGAAAGAAAGAGATAGTAATCTTAGAATTAGATGTCATATCAGCATTCCAGGATTTAAGCCACAAAGCTCTTCTAGCTAAAACAGCGAAAGACATGGATCTAACATCAATTTTGATAATATCAAAAAATAGTATAAATAAAATGATTAGCATATTGCAGTAAGCGAATAATGCTAGATAAGTCAGAATCCAATTCCTGTTGCGCCAAATTCTCCAACCAGAAAGTTGATGCAGCCGCAACATCAGCCAAAGAAATTGCCGGTCTAAGAAAATGACCTGAATATAAATAGGCCTTCCTTAGATAAGATACAAGCTTCCTATCTAAAGGATCCTTAAAGGAAGTACTATCTTCCACAGGAATAGTGGTACGTTTAGCAAGAGTAGAAATAGCCCCATCAATTCTGGGGATCTTTTCCCAAAACTCTATAGATTTTGCTGGTAAAGGATACAATTTTTTAAACCTTGAAGAAGGAATAAAAGAAGTACCTGGCTTATTCCATTCCTAAATAGCCTCAGCAATAGGAAAAACCCCTGGAGAAAACACAGGAGGTTTAAAAACAGCATTTAAACGTTTATTAGACTGAACGTCAAGAGGACTGGTTACCTCAATATCCAAAGTAATTAACACTTCTTTTAATAAAGAACGCATATACTCAATTTTAAATAAATAAGTAGATTTGTTAGTGTCAATGTCTGAGGAAGGATCTTTTGAATCAGAAAGATCCTCATCATAAAAGGATAATATTATTATGTTGTTGGTCATTTGAAAATTCATCAACTAAATTTGAAGTTTTAAAAGACCTTTTACATTTATTTGAAGGTGGAAATGCATACAAAGCCTTCAGAATAGAATCAGAAACAAATTCTTTAAAATTTACAGGTATATCATGCACATTAGAAGTTGAAGGAACTGCAACTGACAATGTACTATTACTGATGAATACACTATCTGCATGTAAAAGTTTATCATGACATCTATTACAAATGACATTCGGCGAAATAATTTCTACAATTTTACAGCAAATGCACTTAGCTTTGGTAGAACCGATGTCAGGCAGCAATGTTCCAGCAGAAACTTCTGAGGCAGGATCAGATTGAGACATCTTGCAAAATGTAAGAGAAAAAAACAACATATAAAGCAAAATTATCTATTTCCTTATATGACAGTTTCAGGAATGGGAAAAAAATGCAAATAGCATAGCCCTCTGATAGAGAAAAAGCAAGAGGCAAACATCAATGGGGTATTGAAAAAATGAAAAAGTAACTTAAACTTTTTTGGCGCCAAAAAAACCAGGAAATGACACACTCACGTCACTTATGATGCAACCGTGTGAAAGGTCTCGGTGTCAAGTATGACACCAGAAATGACGAAATTGCGTCATAGACGTATTTTTTCGCGCCAAAAATATTTTTGCGCCAAGAATGACGCAATAAAGTTTAGCATTTGACGCACCCGCAGGCCTAATATATCCTGAACATGTTTATTTGTAAGATGCGTATTAATTTAGGCTGCTATTGTTCAAGATGTTTAAATCTGTTTTGAAAAATCTAATAAAGAAGAGATATTAAAAAAAAAAAGAAGTTGAAGGAACTGCAACTGGAAATGTACTATTACTAATGGATACACTATCTGCATGTAAAAGTTTATCATGATAACTATTACAAATGACATTCGGCGAGATAATTTCTACAATTTTACAACAAATGCACTTAGCTTTGGTGCAATACATATATGTAGAACTTTATATAAGTGCATAAAGTGCCAAACCATAGCTGAGGTGTCTTAAGAAATAAAAAACATACTTACCAAAAGACACCCATCCACATATAGCAGATAGCCAAACCAGTACTAGAACAGTTATTAGTAGAGGTAATGGTAAATTGAGAGTATATCGTCGATCTGAAAAGGGAGGTAGGAGATGAATCTCTACGACCGATAACAGAGAACCTATGAAATAGACCCCCGTTAGGGAAATCATCGTATTCAATAAGTGATACTCCCTTCACGTCCCTCTGACATTCGCTGTACTCTGAGAGGAATCGGGCTTCAACAATGCTGAGAAGCGCATATCAACGTAGAAATCTTAGCACAAACTTACTTCACCACCTCCATAGGAGGCAAAGTTTGTAAAACTGAATTGTGGGTGTGGTGAGGGGTGTATTTATAGGCATTTTTGAGGTTTGGGAAACTTTGCCCCTCCTGGTAGGATTGTATATCCCATATGTCACTAGCTCATGGACTCTTGCCAATTACATGAAAGAAAAAGGAGTAGCATGCCTCTTTAATAAGAATCTTGAATATAAAATCCTTTTCCAGGAGCTAGATCCAGAAGAAAGATTTATTATTTTGCATTTAGAGATTTCAGGAATCAGATACATTATATATATATTATATACTATTTAGATGAGAAATTTTGGAGTAAGTTAGTACTAAAACTGACAACGTATTCTGAGTCCTATTTAATTCTAGCAGGAGACTATAATATGTCAATGGACCCAAAACTTGATCGATTAAATAAAAGAAATAGCAGGCAATATAACAAAGAAGCTAAAATACTTACTAACATTTGCAAAACCCTAAGGGTAAAGGATATCTGGAGGATTCAAAATCCAGATCAAAAATTGTATACATGTAAGTTCAAAACACATAAGACCTTTTCCAGAATAGATTTCTTTTTAGTCAGTGAGAAATTACTACATATGGAATTAAACACAAAAATAAATTATATATATATATGATCATGTTAGTATATCTCTTTTTATACACAACAAGCCTCAAGGAAGACCTCTGAATAGCCGTTTCTTTTTTCCTAGATTTTTGTTAAATAATATAGATTTCCAAAACTGTATGAGAAGTAAATGGAATGAGTTTCTTAAATTCAATAGATCATATAGTGAAAAACCAGAAATATTATGGGAAACAGCGAAGGCATACTTCAGAGGGGAAATTAAAGCATGGCTTATTATAAAAAATAAAAAGTTTAAAGCAAGAGAATTATCTCGAATACGCTAGGATAAAGGCCTACAAATTTGGCCGAAATGCGTTGACAAGCAGCTGGTAAGCTCTTTTCCAATCTTTTAACATTAGCTTGGACATTTTGCACATTATTTTATATCTTTACCGGACACCACATTAAGAAAAATAAAGGGACCATTAGGATTCAACAGGATCACCATTACGACGTTTCTCACCACCAGGAAACAAGTTTGTTTTTTCATTAAACTGTGACTTTTTATTTGGATTGCACGGTTCACCACAATTGTCAAATTTTCACTTGGATTGTGAAAGTCACATCAGTTTGGATTTTATTTTTCCATAATTTCATTTTTTCACATTTTTCTTATATCTTTCATCTTTTCTAATTTTTCCATATTTTTGTACTTGTTTATATTCACTACACATGCACGTGCATTTTTTCTTTGCATTTTCAAACTGAGCGGTTTCACACACCAGCTTATTTGGTCAGCACCCAAGTTTCACCACCACATGGTTTACATTGTTTTAAATTGAGGTTCAAATTGGATATTTTAGCACCATCAACTTGAACACTATTTTAATGTTCTAACATTGTTTTAAACTTGAAGCCTATAATCAGATGGTCTAGCACCATTGATTTAAGCATTTTTAATTTTAATTTTATTTGTTGTTATGTGGATAAACAATTTTAACACTCTAATAGACACCTCACCTTGCCTTGTTGGTGCTTTGAACACATCACACCCAGATTTCACTCCATTGGCTGGCTAGGTAGCCTTTGGTTAAAGCTATAGGTGACAACACTCAGGCACTATATCCTACACTTCCAGTATTTGAATATATTGAAAATCCCACACATTTTTATGGAAAAACTATCAAGAAAAAAAACTAGAAAAGAATAATTTCCTTAAAGGGCCACTGTAAGTAAATATTTTCTATGCCTGTTACTAAATAACTACCCAAAATACGCTTTTTATCAATAGCATTTCATTAACATATCTCTACCGTATATCAGAAATCTTGTCTGCAAATTTAATTGTTTTCCAAACCCACTCCGTGGGTATCCTTTGCTCTGTACCAATCCATTTACAATACCTAGGTTTCAAAATGGCGCTTTAAACACAAAGTTATTGGTTTAAGTATTTTGAACACTCAGTGCTGAAAATAGTGGGCAGGATAACGTGACATCATCGGCGAATAAAAGATATAACTTTTAGAACGTTATGAAACTTAGTTTTGGAGAAAATATATTTCAGTAGGTTTTAATTAATGTTTATTAACTTTAATATGTTAGTTGTTTAGCTTAAAAATTATAACAGAAAGTAATCCTTTAACCACAAAATGTATCAGACAGACCTTAAAAAAAGGCTCTCTTTAGTACCTTCAATGGGAGAACTATGAGATGGTTAGCAATGCTAGAAAATGCCCACAATAAAAAAAATTACATGCATAAATGCTGTTATAAACAACGGCAAAGATATACAAATAATTAGGGAGATGTTTTTCAACTACTTTAAAAACATTTATGCAGAACAAGATATAAATAGGAGTAACAAATCTAAATTTTGGGAGAGCATACAAGTTCCAAAATTGTCCAGAGAAAATTTATAAACCCTTAATGCCCCAATAGAACAAGAGGAAATTTTAAAATCAATTGAAGCAGCTATCTCTGGGAAAGCCCCAGGGCCAGATCAATTACTGATAGAATTTTACAAAATCCTTAAAGAACAAATAGCTCCTACATTAAAAGATCTGTTCAATAATTATTACATACAAAACAGTATGGTATCCCCTTACTTTTCAGCATCAGTTATAAACTTAATTCTTAAAAAAGATAAGGATCCCGAGAAAGTTGAATCATATAGGCCGATATCTCTGTTAAATAACGACTGCTAATATTGCCGTTAACAATGTATAAACAGGCTTAAAAAAATGATAGATCCAATAATACATCAAGACCAGACGGGTTTCATGCAAGGCAGAAATGTGGCTAGAAACATGAGGAGACTAATGGTACTGATTGAAAATATTTGGCTTAAGGTGCAAAAACAAATAGATAAAAGTAAAAGTGCCACAGACACAGCACTTAAAGGGACAGTCTAGTCAAAATTAAACTTTCATGATTCAGATAGGGCATGGAATTTTAAACAACTTTCCAATTTACTTTTATCATTAAATTTGCTTTGTTCCCTTGGTGGTATTTTAGAAAAGCTAAACCTAGGTAAGCTCAAACTGATTTCTAAACCGTTGAAAACCGCCTCTTAGTTCAGAACATTTTGAAAGTTTTTCACAGTTAGGCAGTACTAGTTCATGTGTGTCATATAGATAACATTGTGTTCACTCCCGTGGAGTTATTTAGGAGTCTGCACTAATTGGTTGGACTGCCTGTCTGTCAAAAGCACTGAGATAAGGGGGCAGTCTGCAGAGGCTTAGATACAAGGTTATTACAGATTTAAAAACAGAATTTATGTTTACCTGATAAATTTCTTTCTCCTACGGTGTGTCCGGTCCACGGCTTCATCCTTACTTGTGGGATATTCTCTTCCCCTACAGGAAATGGCAAAGAGAGCACACAGCAAAAGCTGTCCATATAGCCCCCCCTCTGGCTCCGCCCCCCAGTCATTCGACCGACGGTTAGGAGAAAAAGGAGAAACTATAGGGTGCCGTGGTGACTGTAGTGTACAGAAATAAACATTTTAAACCTGACTAAAAGCCAGGGCGGGCCGTGGACCGGACACACCGTAGGAGAAATTTATCAGGTAAGCATAAATTCTGTTTTCTCCTACATTGGTGTGTCCGGTCCACGGCTTCATCCTTACTTGTGGGAACCAATACCAAAGCTTTAGGATACGGATGAAGGGAGGGAACAAGTTAGGTAACCTAAACGGAAGGCACCACAGCTTGCAAAACCTTTCTCCCAAAAACAGCCTCCGAAGAAGCATAAGTATCGAATTTGTAAAATATGGCAAAAGTATGCAGAGAAGACCAAGTCGCTGCCTTACAGATCTGATCAACAGAAGCCTCGTTCTTGAAGGCCCATGTGGAAGCCACAGCTCTAGTAGAGTGAGCTGTAATTCGTTCAGGAGGCTGCCGTCCGGCAGTCTCATAAGCCAATAGGATGATGCTTTTCAGCCAAAAGGAAAGAGAGGTAGCAGTAGCTTTCTGCCCTCTCCTCTTACCAGAATAAACGACAAACAAGGATGATGTCTGTCTGAAATCCTTTGTTGCTTCTAAATAGAATTTTAAAGCACGGACCACATCTATGTTGTGTAACAAACGTTCCTTCTTTGAAACTTGATTCGGACACAGAGAAGGAACAACTATTTCCTGGTTAATATTCCTGTTGGAAACCACTTTTGGAAGAAAACCAGGCCTGGTACGTAAAACTACCTTATCTGTATGGAATACCAGATAGGGTGAAGTATACTGCAAAGCAGACAATTCAGAAACTCTTCTAGCAGAAGAAATAGCAACCAAAAACAGAACTTTCCAAGATAGTAACTTAATATCTATGGAATGTAAGGGTTCAAACGGAACCCCTTGAAGAACTGAAAGAACTAAGTTTAGACTCCATGGAGGAGTCATAGGTCTGTAGACAGGCTTGATTCTGACTAACGCCTGTACAAACGCCTGTACATCTGGCACGGCTGCCAGACGTTTGTGCAACAAAACAGACAGAGCAGATATCTGTCCTTTTAAATAACTAGCTGACAAACCTTTATCCAAACCCTCTTGGAGAAAGGAAAGTATCCTAGGAATTTTAATTTTACTCCAAGAAAATCCCTTGGATTCGCACCAACGGATATATTTTTGCCATATCTTATGGTAAATTTTCCTAGTCACAGGTTTTCTGGCTTGAACCAGAGTATCTATAACCGAATCTGAAAACCCACGCTTATATAGAATCAAGCGTTCAATTTCCAAGCAGTCAGTTGCAGAGAGACTAGATTTGGATGTTCGAACGGACCTTGTACTAGAAGATCCTGCCTCAAAGGTAGCTTCCATGGTGGAGCCGATGACATATTCACCAGGTCTGCATACCAAGTCCTACGTGGCCATGCAGGAGCTATTAGAATCACCGAGGCCTTCTCCTGTTTGATCCTGGCTACAAGCCTGGGAAGGAGAGGGAACAGTGGAAACACATAAGCCAGATTGAACGACCAGGGCGCCACCAATGCATCCACTAGTGTCGCCTTGGGATCCCTGGATCTGGATCCGTAGCGAGGAACCTTGGAGTTCTGACGAGATGCCATCAGATCCATATCTGGAGTGCCCCATAGTTGAGTTAACTGGGCAAAGACCTCCGGGTGAAGTTCCCACTCCCCCGGATGGAAAGTCTGCCGACTCAAATAATCCGCCTCCCAGTTGTCTACTCCTGGGATGTGAATTGCAGATAGATGGCAGGAGTGATCCTCCGCCCATTTGATGATCTTGGATACCTCTCTCATCGCCAAGGAACTCTTTGTCCCCCCCTGATGATTGATGTACGCTACAGTCGTCATGTTGTCCGACTGAAATCTTATGAATCTGGCCTTCGCTAGTTGAGGCCAAGCCAGGAGCGCATTAAATATCGCTCTCAGTTCCAAAATGTTTATCAGGAGAAGAGACTCTTCCCGAGACCATAGACCCTGAGCTTTCAGAGAGTCCCAGACCGCGCCCCAGCCTAAGAGACTGGCGTCGGTCGTGACAATGACCCACTCTGGTCTGCGGAAACTCATTCCCTGAGACAGGTGATCCTGAGTGAACCACCAGAGGAGTGAGTCTCTGGTTACCTGGTCTACTTGAATCTGGGGAGACAAGTCTGCATAATCCCCATTCCACTGTTTGAGCATGCACAGTTGCAATGGTCTTAAATGAATTCGAGCAAAAGGAACCACGTCCTATTACTTCCATGCACTGAGCTATGGAAGGCTGAGGAATAGATTGAAGAACTCGACAAGCGTTTAGAAGTTTTAACTTTCTGACTTCTGTCAGAAAAATCTTCATTTCCACAGAATCTATTATTGTTCCCAGAAAAGGAACCCTTGTGGACGGGGACAGGGAACTCTTTTCTATGTTCACCTTCCACCCGTGAGACCTGAGAAAGGCTAAAACAATGTCGGTATGAGTCCTTGCTTTGGAAAGGGACGACGCTTGGATTAGAATGTCGTCTTGGTAAGGTGCTACAGCAATGCCCCTCGGCCTTAGGACCGCTAGAAGGGACCCTAGCACCTTTGTGAAAATTCTGGGAGCAGTGGCTAAACCGAACGGAAGAGCCACAAACTGGTAATGTTTGTCCAGAAAGGCGAACCTCAGGAACTGATGATGATCTTTGTGGATAGGAATATGCAGGTACGCATCCTTTAAGTCCACGGTAGTCATATATTGACCCTCCTGGATTGTTGGTAAAATCGTCCGAATGGTTTCCATTTTGAATGATGGAACTCTGAGGAATTTGTTTCGAATTTTTAAATCCAGAATTGGCCTGAAGGTTCCCTCTTTTTTGGGAACTACAAACAGGTTTGAGTAAAAACCCAGACCTTGTTCCGCTGTTGGAACTGGGTTTATCACTCCCATTTTTAATAGGTCTCCTACGCAATGTAAGAATGCCTGTTTCTTTATCTGGTCTGAAGATAAGCGAGACATGTGGAACCTTCCCCTTGGAGGAAGTTCCTTGAACTCTAGAAGATACCCCTGAGAGACTATTTCTAGTGCCCAGGGATCCGGAACATCTCTTGCCCAAGCCTGAGCAAAGAGAGAAAGTCTGCCCCCTACTAGATCCGGTCCCCTTCATGCTGTCTTCGTAGCAGCAGCAGGCTTCTTGGCCTGTTTACCCTTGTTCCAGCCTTGCAATGGTTTCCATGCTGGTTTTGGCTGGGAAGCGTTACCCTCTTGTCTAGAGGCTGCAGAGTTTGAAGCCGGTCCATTCCTGAAATTGCGAAAGGAACGAAAATTAGATTTGTTCTTAGCCTTGAAAGGCCTATCCTGTGGGAGGGCATGGCCCTTTCCCCCAGTGATGTCTGAAATAATCTCCTTCAATTCTGGCCCGAAAAGGGTCTTACCTTTGAAAGGAATATTAAGCAATTTTGTTTTGGACGACACATCCGCCGACCAAGATTTTAGCCAAAGCGCCCTGCGCGCCACTATTGCAAAACCTGAATTTTTCGCCGTTAATTTTGCAAATTGAAAAGCGGCATCAAAAATAAGGGAATTAGCCAACTTTAGTGCATGAATTCTGTCCATGACTTCATCATATGGAGTCTCCTTTTGGAGCGAACTTTCTAGTTCCTCGAACCAAAAAGACGCCGCCGTGGTGACAGGAATAATGCACGAAATTGGTTGAAGAAGGAAACCCTGCTGAACAAAAATCTTTTTAAGCAATCCTTCCAATTTTTTATCCATAGGATCTTTGAAAGCACAACTGTCCTCTATAGGAATAGTTGTGCGCTTGGCTAGCGTTGAAACTGCCCCCTCTATCTTAGGGACCGTTTGCCATGCGTCCCTTCTGGGGTCGACAATGGGGAACATTTTCTTAAATATAGGAGGTGGAACAAAAGGTACACCTGGCTTCTCCCACTCCTTTAGTCACTATGTCCGCCACCCTCTTGGGTATCGGGAAAGCATCAGCGTGCACTGGGACCTCTAAGAATTTGTCCATTTTGCACAACTTCTCTGGAATTACCAAAGAATCACAATCATCAAGAGTAGCTAGCACCTTCTTAAGCAGGGCGCGGAGATGTTCTAGCTTAAATTTAAATGCCACGATATCAGGTTCTGCCTGCTGAGAAATTTTTCCTGAATCAGAAATTTCTCCCTCAGACAGACCCTCCATCACTGCCAACTCAGATTGATGTGAGGGTGTAACAGATAAATTATCATCAGCGCCTACTTGCTCATCCTCTGTATTTAAAACTGAGCAATCACGCTTTCTGGGAAACGCTGGCAGTTTGGATAAGAGAGCTGCTATAGAATTATCCATTACTGCTGTTAATTGCTGCATAGTAACAAGCATTGGCGCGCTAGATGTACTAGGTATCGCCTGCGCGGGCAAAACTGTTGTTGACACAGAAGGAGAGGATGATGAAATATCCCCACTACCTTCATTAGAAGAATCATCTTGGGGAACCTTATTAAATGTGACAGTACTGTCCTTACTTTGTTTGGACGCCATGGCACAATTTGCACATACATTTAAAGGGGGAACCACCTTGGCCTCCATACACACAGAACATATGCTATCTGAAGGTACAGACATGTTAGACAGATTTAGGCAGGCTATTAATGCAATAAAAACAATTATAAACAAAACTGTTACTGTCTCTTTAAATAATAAAAAGAGCACACTTTATTTCTGAATGTTCAAAAAACTATCAAAGAAATATCCGATCTTTCTGAAATTTACACCCCAGTGTCTTAATGCTTTGAAAGTATTGCACACCAAATTTCAAGCCTCTAATCCCTTAAATGAACAAACCGGAGCTAATAGTTCAATTTACCGGTTTAAACACACTACAGTCCCTGCCACAGACTTTGCTGCGGCTTTTACCTTCCTTAGGGGTGATTCACCACAGAATTAAGCCTCCCTGAGTCCTTTTCTCAGTCACAGGACCCTCTCACATGAAGCTGCATGCACTGCCTATGGAAGTAACTGCGCAACTGAGGCGCGAAAATGAGGCCTCCTCCCTCTGCATACCAGAGTGAAGGGGCCTTTCTGACTAGATTAGGCGTCTAAACAACTGCCAGGCGCAAATAAACGTTCCCAAAGTGTTTCAAAGTTCACAAAAAACACTCCAATTGTCATATAATATGATAAAAACTAATCGATTTAGCCCACAATAGTGTCAACCAGAATAGAGCCCAATTTATAAGCCTTAATTCTGTTACTGAGTCTAAGAAAATGGCTTACCGGTCCCATAAGGGAAAACTGACAGTCTTCTAGCATTACTGGGTCTTGTTAGAAAAGAGACTGGTCATACCTGAAGCAGATAAGTCTGCAAACTGTTCCCCCCAACTGAATTTCTCTGGTTTCAACAGTCCTGCATGGGAACAGCAATGGATTTTAGTTACTGGTGCTAAAATTATACTCCTCTTTTAACAGAAATCTTCATCACTTTCTGTTGTAGAGTAAATAGTACAGACCGGCACTATTTTAAAATAACAAACTCTTGATAGAAGAAATAAAACTACAACTAACACCACAAACTCTTTACCATCCCCGTGGAGATGCTACTTGTTCAGAGCGGCAAAGAGAATGACTGGGGGGCGGAGCCAGAGGGGGGTCTATATGGACAGCTTTTGCTGTGTGCTCTCTTTGCCATTTCCTGTAGGGGAAGAGAATATCCCACAAGTAAGGATGAAGCCGTGGACCGGACACACCAATGTAGGAGAAACATAGATTAATATAACTGTGTTGGTTATGCAAAATTGGGGAATGGGTAATAAAGGGATTATCTATCTTTTTAAACAATAACAATTCTGTCCCTTTAAAGCAATCGACGCAGAAAAGGCCTTTGATTCAATTATATGGGACCACCTATTAACATCACTAGAAATTTTTGGAATCACTGGCCAATTTAACAGGTTTATTGATTTACTATATAAAAATGCCACCTCAACCTCATTAATTAATGGAACTATATCTAAAAAAAAATAACTATAGCCAAGGGTACCAGACAGGGATGCCCATTGTCGCCATTACTGTTTAACTTAGCCATAGAACTAGAAGGCATAAAGGTGGGGAAATCTAGAGTCATCCTATCTCTATATGCAGATGATTTACTGGTTTTTATCAGCAACTCAAAAAAGAGCATTCCCTGTTTACTGGAAATCATAAAGTTTTATAGCTCCTTTTCAGGATATAAAATAAATACATCTAAGTCATAAATTCTTTGGTTAAATAAGGATAAGGGGAGCCTAGTCTACAAATTGAAAAGGAGGTGACTACTCCATTCTCCCTATTAGAGCTTTTGCATCTATCCGAGAAAGACATCCCTAAGAAAATCAAAGTTAGAAAAACTTTCTATAATGTGATCAAAGCCTGGAAAAAATATGGCCAGATACTGAAGATAGATACGCATATGTCTAAATATCTACCAATTTGGGGGAACCCAGAATTTGCACCTAGTTTAGTGACTAGTAATTTCAAAAAATGACATCAAAAAGGTTTAGAGTTTGTTTATCAATTAGAAGATCAAGAGATGGGTACAATTAATCATGTGAGACCTTAAGACAGGAATATGTATTACCAGCCCAATATTTTTTTTGCTTATCTACAGATTAGACAATATTATCTTAATTTAATAGAGAAGTATGGGAGGGATTGGTCCTTAGGAAAATTAGAACACGGTATTATTCTTTATAAAGCTGGACAGCTATCAATTGCCATCTGGTATAAGATTCTAATACAGGAGATGGGACATAAAAATTTATAGAGTATTGATTCTAAATGGAGGATATATTTCCTTGATCTTACAATAGAATCTCTAAGAGTATACAGATTCTATATAAATGTAGCAAGATTCAATCATGGAGAGAAACACATATGCGCCTGATTAACAACACATACCTAACTCCAGATAGAATTTCACATCAGCCAATTTGTTGTTTTAGATGTTCATACCCATTAGCGGATACAAAACATTTTTTATGGACATGCTCTAAGGTCAGAGATTTCTGGCTTAAGGTTATGTATTGGTTAAACAAATTTTTAGGAAGACCACTTACCCTAGAGCTAGTAGATATAATATTTATACATGAAAAATCATATAGGGATGAAAATAGTAAATTAATCAATACAGCAATATTGATTGGTAGAAACAGGATATTAAGTTCATGGAAATCCAATTATAGCCCAAGTATAAAAGAATTTACCAGGAGAGTCCTATTACAGATCAGAATGGAACAATATGATTTAGATTCTGCTCAGAATACAGCCGTTAAGAGTTTTTTTTCCAAATGGTTCAAGGTAATGTGCTATTTTCCGGAAGATATTCAGAAACAATCAATAGCAATGTTTAAGAAATCAGATTTTTTTCTGTATGGCGGTGCTTACAGGAGTTTTCCCAGAGTCCTGGTTGAATCAATAGTTTTGGACTAAACAACAATTTGGGGAGAGGGGGGTAGGGCCTTTTTTTTTTTTTTTTTTTTATTATGGTTATTGTTTACTGATGGTTAACTGAGTTGTTTTAGCATATAAAATAATAAAATTCCAACATCGAGGTATATTTGCATGTATGCTAGATGAGCTATTTCTTTTCCTATTTTTTTTTTATATATATATAGCTTGCATCGAAAATATGAACATTGAATTTCTGATGTATTAGATATTGATGATTGTTGAACCTGACTATATTGTTTCATCAAATTAACAGCTTCCTTTTTCTTTTTTCTTCACCCTGCGCGGTGTATGATAATTTCACAATTTAGTATTGTACCCTATGCTGGTAATAAATAAAATAAAAAAATAAAAAAATTAGAAAGTTGTTAAGAATTGGAGATCTGAATCATGAAAGAAAAAAAGTGGGTTTCATGTTCCTTTAAAGGGACATGAAACCCAATTTTTTTTTCTTTCAAGATTCAGAAAGAGCATGCAATTTTGAACAACTTTCCAGTTTGCTTCTGTTATCTAATTTGCTTAATTTTCTTGATATCTTTTTTAAAAAGAATAATCTAAATAGGCTCAGGAGCTGCTGATTGGTGGCTGCACATAGATGCCTCGATTCGCTCACCCATGTGCATAGCTATTTCTTCAACAAAGGATACCAAGAGACTGAAACAAGTTAGATAAAATAAGTGGACTGGAATGTTGTTTAAAATTGTATTCTCTAAATCATGAGAGAAATATTTTGGGTTTCATGTCCTTTTAAGTTAAGAAAATAAATATATAAATAAAAGTAAACAATGTAGAAAACTTCCCATTATACATAGGCCTAGTTTCCATTGAGGAGGTAGAGTTTGGAAACTGGTGGTAAGAACATTTATCTCCATTAAAGTCTATGGATATTTTTTTATGTTACCACCAGTTTTCAAACTTTGCCATCTCAATGTAAACTAGGCCAGTATGTGGTAATTACAGATCAAGGGCGTGATCCGATACACGGCGCAGGTTTCGGCGCAAGCGTGGAAACCTGTGCCACCCGTAGTTTCCCCTCGCACATCGAGCTATCACATATATGGTGCCGACAGTTACTAAAGTGCCGTAAGTCGGACAAACTAGCGATGTCCAGAAATAAGCGCAAATACAAATTTCTGGAGTTGCCAGTGACTTACGGCACTTTAGAAACTGCCGCCGCATAAAAAAAAAAAACTAACTAAATTATAAAATCTCCCGTTACTGCCTAACACGCCTCCCAAACATCATCCCGACACGTATACCCCTCTATCCGCAATCCCCCCTCTCACTCCTAATAATAAATATATTAACCCCTAAACCGCCGCTCCCGGACCCCACCGCCAGCTACATTAAATGTATTACCCCCTAATCTGATCCCCCTACACCGCGACCAGCTACATTAAAATGTATTAGCCCCTAATCTGACCCCCCCTACACCGCCGCCACCTATATTAAATATAGTAACCCCTAATATGATCCCCCTACCCCGAAGCCACCTATTTTAAATATAGTAACCCCTAATCTGATCCCCCTACACCGCCGCCACCTATTTTAAATATAGTAACCCCTAATCTAATCCCCCTACACCGCTGCCACCTATATTAAATATATTAACCCCTAAACCTAAGTTTAATTAATTTTATTATTGAAATAAATCTAAATAATATTAATATTATTAACTAAATTATTCCTATTTAAAACTAAATACTTACCTATAAAATAAACCCTAAGATAGCTACAATATAATTAATAATTACATTGTAGCTATTTTAGGGTTTATATTTATTTTACAGGTAATTTTGTATTTATTTTAACTAGGTACAATAGCTATTAAATAGTTAACTATTTAATAGCTATTTAGTTAAAATAATTACCAAATTACCTGTAAAATAAATCCTAACCTAAGTTACCATTACACCTAACACTACACTATCAATAAATTAATTAAATAAACTACAATTATCTAAACTAAAATACAATTAAATACACTAATCTATATTACAAAAAAAAACACACTAAATTACAAAAAATAAAAAAAAGATTACAAGAATTTTAAGATAATTACACCTAATCTAAGCCCCCTAATAAAATAAAAAAGCCCCCCAAAATAATAAAATTTCCCTACCCTAAACTAAATTAAAAAAGTAATCAGCTCTATTACCAGCCCTTAAAAGGGCCTTTTGCGGGGCATTGCCACAAAGTAATCAGCTCTTTTACCTGTAAAAAAAATAAAAAGAACACCCCCCCATTACAACCCACCACTCACACACCCCTACTCTAAAACCCACCCGATCCCCCCCTTAAAAAAACCTAAGTCTAACACCCAAGTGGTCCTTACCTGTACTGAAGACCGGCGGAGAAGTCTTCTTCCAATCGGTGACATCATCTTCTTCCAGGAACCAGCCGGCGCGGAGGAGTTGAAGACCGATGACCGCGGAGCTGAAGACAGTCCACTTTGGAACTGAAGACCGGAGCCATGGAGCGTGGAGGATCCTCTTCATACGATCTTTGCCGTACACTGAATAGGAATTCAAGGTACGCAATTAAAAATGGCATCCCTTGAATTCCTATTGGCTGATTTGAGCCTTCAAATTCAAATCAGCAAATCGGATGAGAGCTACTGCAATTCTATTGGCTGATTTGAATAGCCAATAGAATAAGAGCTACTGTAATTCTATTGGCTATTCTAATCAGCCAATAGAATTACAGTAGCTAATTAGGTTATGAAATCGCCGGGAGATAAGGGACAAGTCGCCTTTTCAGCCCCAGTGCCTGCTTCTAAGATTGCTTAGTATCTCCCAACACAATAGGAGAATCCATGTTAATGAGGCTTAATAGAATAATAAAGGGGGATAGCTCAGACCACAGGTCAAGCCTGCACACCCGGTGAGGACTTCCGGCTGGGGGCGGAGCGAACAGGTAGCTGGCAGGTAGCTGATGTCTGCTTCGTCGGTCCTGTCCTGGTTGACTAAGGATACAAGCAATCTCCAGCCTCCGAATTGTGCCTTGGCCTAATGGGGTGTAATAGACCCAGCACCTGATCTGCGGATCCCGGAGTAGAAGTCCCCACAAGGCTGAAAGTGCTCTTTCGCCACAAGCACGTTTCCATACCCCCACAGCTGGGGGAGTTGTCAGGGTAGTGGTATTCTAGAGAGTGCCGGTTATGCCCAGCTGTAAGCACTGCTTTTTTTGAACACTCTACCGATTTGCTAAAGAATATTTGACTCGCTAAACTACATATGACTTGGGGCGAAGGTGGGAGACAAGAAGAAGACGGCCAACACATACTGGATCCTTAACTGGGGGCCCGCAAGAACTGTGTGTGGGTAGACGTCAGCAGTTGGAAGTGCTGCGATAAACATCAACATTAGCCTGAAGCCTTTCAGTAAACCGGTGCTGGGCTCCAATTAGGCTCAGTAATTGAAGAATAAGCTCATAGTGTCCACGGTGCCGCAAGCATAAGGCTCGCTACTAAACCCGTAGCGCCGGAGGGGAAGGTGTGTACCCGGCTGCTGCAGTTTGAGCCAATCCAGTAGCGGTGAGCCGACACTCCTATTTTTGGTTGGCGTCGCGCCAAACGGGCTGTGGAAGTAGAGCGCGGCTAACCGAGTCTCCCTTCGTCCATCACAGCATACATCTGCTAACACAGATTGCTAGTTGTTTGGCCCAGGAGGACAAGTTCAAGCCAAGCTGTATTAAATGTACCGTAAAATGAAATTCAGCACGGGCAACCACGTATCACGGCCAAGAAGACTATAGTCCATGCAAAAGGCAAAAGTTTTTGGAAACTCTATAAGGATTCCCCGCTACTGTGTTATAGATATAACACTGAAGAGGAGGTACAGAGAGAAGGAGTACTCTGTGTTCATCAGTAGCAGCTCGGTATCTGGTAATATAGAGACTTGAGGTATCTGTGTATTGTTCTTTTCGAGCAGCTGCCAGAAGATATGTAAGTGCAATATTTGAAGGGTATATAAGCACTGGACATTATCCCTACATTCAGTTGGAGTGGTACCACATTGTCCTAGACGAGACTTTTTAACCCTCGTATATTCTGCAGGGTGCATTGTCCCTGTGGATCTTTAATGTGCAGTGCCCAGCAATTGTCTAGGAATAAAGTTAAACAAACAGGGTTATTAAGGTGCCCCTGTCTGGATTCCGGGACTGCTTAAGGGTAAAACCTAACTGTCATGGTACACGTAGTTGTCTAATGCACTATGGCTTTTTAACAGTTGTGCCAGATTTAACATATAACATATCGTTACAGGATGAAATGTTTCCTTGCTGTGTAATCAATCACCTAATGAGTCTGTTAAACGCTTAACGTTCACAAAATAGTGTTAGTCTACTAAAAGGGAAAAGAGGGATTGAGAGTGAAGGTATATGGATGTAAACTTTAAACTACTATACTTAATATATGTAATAATTTTTTTCTTGATATAACTTTATTAACCATTACATGTTTATTGTCCCAGACGTCTTTTAGATAGAGACAGTGTTTAAGGGCTCTTTAAACTGTCTTAAAGTATACATAAGCTTTTCACTAAACACTAATGTTAAGCACTACAAAGTGTATATATCCTAAAAACCACAAAATCAATATATCTAGGAGTTTGTGGAGCATAAGAAAGATCTGGGGTTATTTTGGCCTTCTGTTATAAATTTGGATAATTACTGCGTGGAGGTTCATTGTTAGGTAAATCACAAGACTTGAGCTAAATTCGCTCTCCATTTTTTTTTTTTTTTTTTTTTTGGGGGTGTATTTTTTTATTTTTTTTCCTCAAGATATACTGTGATCCATTGAATTGGGGTGCTCTTGTTTTCTACTTTTTGATAGATTTCACTTTTTTTTCACTATTGGCTTATTTTAGCCCTTGTGCACGTATTGGAACCAATTATTTTTAGTTTTTTGTTTGTTTTTTTTCTCTCACGCACATTGCCCCCCCTCACTGAGTACACTGAGAATCACTGATTCCAGCACTTTTTTTGCACTAGAAGTGTTTTTGCCTGATTTTTACGTATTTTTTGCTCACTTTTTTTTTTTTTTTTTTTTTTTTTTTCACTCACACTCGGTCAGCCCCCTTCTGGGGATTGACAGTGAATATCACTCATAGATACATTTATTGACATATTGGTATTTACATTTAGCACAAAACACACGCATACAGAGGTGAATGGAGAGGTTTATCTCTCAGCAAAAAAAATCCTCTCCTATTATGCCACCTAAACAGAAAGATAAGAGAGGCAACCCCAAAAGTATAGAGGGGCCCCACGATACCTCGCAAGACTGGAATACATTAAACTTTTTTAATGATATGTCGGAATTTGCTGCGGAAGTGGTGAAAATGATGGCCCCACACTTGGACTTAGTCAAGCAGGAAATAAAGTCAGAGATTTCCAATCTTTCCAATGAGATTAGGCAATTTACCGCCCGAATGGAGGAGGTCGAGACAAGAGTGTCCGACCTAGAGGACAGACTGAACGTTGTGAGTTTGGCATCAGCTGTCCAGGATAAGGCCATCGCTCAGTTACAAGCACGTGTAGAGGACCTTGAAGACAGGTCAAGGCGTAACAACTTGAGAGTGATTGGCCTACCTGAAACAGCTGAATTCCAAGATGTATTACGCTTTGTATCCATCACGCTTCCTCAGGCACTCATGATTCCTCCTCCTCCTACACCATTTTTGATAGAAAGAGCTCATAGAATAGGGGTACTCAGAGAAAATAGCACTATGCTTAAAACAAGGCCTGTCATTTTCAAGTTTGTCAATTATCAAGATAAAGTATTATTTTTGACCCATTACAGGAAACTCAACTCCTTGATTATTAACTCCCATAGAATTTCAATCTTCCAAGATTTTTCCGCGGAAACTAGGGCCAAAAGAAGAGAAATGTCCCCTTTCTTTGATAAATTTGTGAAAGCAGAATGTAGTGTTAGACTGGTTTATCCAGCTAAGCTTCTAATTAATAAGGCAGGGGTCTCATATGTGGTAAACAACAGTGAGGAAGCGATGTCTTTATGTAAATAAAATGGGCATAGCTTGACTAGAAGGTGTTGCGGGAAATGATTAGGAATTCACTAATAGAATTAAGAATGGAATATTTTTTTTTTAAAGGTTTGTATTTTAAAGTTTTATTTATAGTTATGTGGTTTTTTTGGGGGTTTTTTTTTATTTCTTCTCTTTCTCCACTCCGTTCCCCCTTGGTCGCTTTTCCCCCCGCGCAGTATGGTTATTAAATTCTAATATATTGGAGAGACACCTGCTAATGCCTTTTTGTTTGGAGGTATGTTAGACATGCTTAACTTGGTTTCTTGGAACGTGGGGGGCATAAACTCTCCAATAAAGAGGAAGACCATAATTAAACATCTAGCAAAACTAAAACCAGATCTTGCCTTTTTACAAGAGACACACCTAAAAAGCCCGGAATATTTGAAACTTCAGACCAACTGGGTAGGTGAGGTAATTGCGGCCCCATTTAACGCACGTAAAAGAGGAGTGGCTTTCCTTTTTAATAAAAATTTAGAATATAAAATAGATTCTTCCACTATAGACCAGGATGGGCGCTTTTTAATTGTAGAAATCACAATTAATAAAATACGGTATGTATTGTGCAATATATATGGGACAAATAAAATTGACAAGTCATTCTGGGACAGGATGGTCTTATATCTTCATAAATTTATAGGACAAAAGCTTATAGTGGTGGGGGATTTTAACCTAATAGCAGATCCTATTCTTGACAGAGCGAGTAAAGGGCATAATTTTGTTCGGGATAGGAAGACTCGTATTCTTCAAAAATTTTCCACTCAACTAGGGCTAATAGACACCTGGCGCACACAAAATCCAGATCTGAGAGCTTTCACATGTCTAGCAAAGGGACAGCAATCCCTGTCTAGGATAGATTTTTTTCTGATTTCAGAATCTATGGTTGGCTTAGAATGGAAAGCGGACATAAAAGATATAACAATCTCGGATCATGCGGTGATCACATTATCACTTAATGTACCCCAGAGACAAGTAACTGCCAATCAAACTATTTTTTTTCCTAAATATTTAATGAATAATAGTAACTTCCAGAATTGGTTGATCAATCAATGGAGAGAATATGAGAATATTAATAAAGATTATAAAAATAGACCAGAGGTGTATTGGGAAGCGGCTAAAGCCGTAATAAGAGGTAAAATTAAGGCGTACATGTGTAAGCACAAAAAAAGAACTAGACAGCAGGAGACACAATTGAGCAATCAAGTAAAGAATACGTACAGAGTATACTTAAGTGACCACTCGAGAGATAAATGGCAAAAGTACATAGATGCCAAGAATGCGCGAGACATATTTATCAAACAAAAGATTGCTTTAGATCTTCAGAGACAAAAAGCCTTATATGGCGGTTTTGCGGGCAGATCTGCCAAATTTTTGGCTAGGCTAACTAAAAAAAACATAGGAATCCCATAACGGCCATTAGATCCAACACAGGTAGGTTTACCAACAATGCGGACATTACTAAAATTTTCTATGATTATTTTAGCACGCTTTATAGAGCTGAAGAATACTCGTTAGATAAGCAGAAATTATTCTGGGATAAGATCAAGATTCCCAAAATTTCTTCAGAGATTTTGGCAGAGATCAATAAACCGATCGATGTGGAAGAAATCTTAGTAGCAATTAAATCCGCCAAAACAAATAAAGCAGCTGGACCAGACTGTCTTCCCATTGAATTTTATAGGATTCTCCAATCACATATTATTTTAGCACTGGAAAAATTGTTTAATTTCTATTTTATTGAGAATAATAAATGTTCACCATATTTTGCAGCAGCGGTTATATCTCTTATTCCCAAAAAAAACGAAGAACTAGATCTTCCAGAATCATACAGGCCAATCTCCGTATTAAATACGGACTACAAACTGTTAACATCTATTTTAGCAAACAGATTAAAGCCACATTTAGGTGCAATTATCCATGAAGATCAGTCCGGTTTCATGGCAGGGAGAAATCCCACTAGGAATACACGAAAGGTCATGACTCTGATAGATTTTTTCTGGCATAAACTTAGAACAACAAGACATAGCGACATGGTGGATTTAACCCTATTAACATTAGACGCAGAGAAGGCTTTCGATCGTATCGCCTGGAGGCATCTATTTTATTCCTTAGAACAATTTGGCCTGACAGGGCATATGTATAAATTTATTCAGCTAATATACTCTACCCCCATCTCATCACTACTAATAAATGGGCAGATTTCTCAACGGATGGTCCTACAACGGGGCACTCGTCAGGGCTTCCCCCTATCCCCATTGTTGTTTAATTATCATTAGAGCCGCTAGCAATCTTACTTCGACAGGAATTGGAGGGGATTCGGGTTGGAGATCAGAAATTAGTATTATTAATGTACGCGGATGACATACTTTTATGTCTGAGTAATATTGAACGAAGTCTTTCCCGATTATTAGAATCGATTGAATTATTTGGAGCAATTTCAGGCTATAAAATTAACCTCACTAAATCTGAGCTATTATGGCTTAACAAGAAAGATCAATATTGCAGACACCCATTTACCGAAACTTCGCAGATAACTTATCTTGGCATCAAATTAAGCACGAATCCAGATGACTGGTATAAGTTAAACTTCGGTAAATGTTTTCTAGAATGTAAAAATAAGATGGAAGGATGGAAAAATCTACCTATTTCTTTAACAGCCAGGGTCATACTTATAAAAACCATTCTCTTCCCTAAATTATTTTACCTCATACAAAATATCCCAATTCCTATTCATAACATAGATATAACCAACTACAACAGGGCATGTTCCAACCTAATTTGGAAGGGCGCCAGAGCACGTATCTCTGCTCTACGTCTTATGTGTAATAAAGAAGCGGCAAGTCTGTCTCTTCCCAATTTACAATTCTATAGCTTGGCAGCTCGGATGAAAGTTGCGGTTGATTGGTTGACTGAGCGTGATCAGGTCTCGGCAGTATCCTGGGAAACGGCCTTGGTGGCTCCATTTAGGTTGGATGCTATTTTACATTGTCCAATGAATACACTTCCATCCTCACTTTTTGCCCTTAATACCTTCAGATATATTATCCTTGCATGGCAAAAATGTTGCGTCCTTGAGGGGTGCTCGCCCTATGTCTCCAAATATTTACCTATTATAGGGAATCCTAACTTTGCACCAGGGTTGTCAGATAAAGTTTTCAGGGTATGGTCTTCCAAAGAAATGGTATTTGTCGCGCAAATGCTAGATTCGAATCATGTGCCATTAACCTTTAGTGAACTAACACATCTATTTGGCCTCGAGAATAAAGATTTTTACGCATATTTGCAGCTAAGGCATCTTATACTTGAGTTAAAACAAAGCTATGGATTAGAGTGGGCTCTTTTGGAGCTTCAAATTAAAATAAATAATTTTCAAGGCGGCTTTCACTCAATAGCTCCTTTCTATAATTTCCTGAATCAGGGACCATCAGCTGCACAGAGAGAGTTTATAGCTGAAAAATGGAGTAAGTTTTTCCCTGAGGTTGATGGCCAGGTTATCGAGAATACTTTTAAGATAATTGGGAAAAGTTGGGTGTTGACTACATGGAGAGAGACACAAATCAAACTAGCCTTTATGACGTACTTGACGCCAGCTAGACTGACTAATTGGTATAGGGTGAAGATGGTATGCCCCAAATGTTCTTCTTCTAGGGCAGATCTATTACATTGCTTTTGGAATTGCCCAAAGATTAGTCAATTATGGCTTAGGGTAGCGCATTGGATACAGACCTCTCTTAAAATACAGGGAGTGCAGAATTATTAGGCAAGTTGTATTTTTGAGGATTAATTTTATTATTGAACAACAACCATGTTCTCAATGAACCCAAAAAACTCATTAATATCAAAGCTGAATAGTTTTGGAAGTAGTTTTTAGTTTGTTTTTAGTTATAGCTACTTTAGGGGGATATCTGTGTGTGCAGGTGACTATTACTGTGCATAATTATTAGGCAACTTAACAAAAAACAAATATATACCCATTTCAATTATTTATTTTTACCAGTGAAACCAATATAACATCTCAACATTCACAAATATACATTTCTGACATTCAAAAACAAAACAAAAACAAATCAGTGACAAATATAGCCACCTTTCTTTGCAAGGACACTCAAAAGCCTGCCATCCATGGATTCTGTCAGTGTTTTGATCTGTTCACCATCAACATTGCGTGCAGCAGCAACCACAGCCTCCCAGACACTGTTCAGAGAGGTGTACTGTTTTCCCTCCTTGTAAATCTCACATTTGATGATGGACCACAGGTTCTCAATGGGGTTCAGATCAGGTGAACAAGGAGGCCATGTCATTAGATTTTCTTCTTTTATACCCTTTCTTGCCAGCCACGCTGAGGAGTACTTGGACGCGTGTGATGGAGCATTGTCCTGCATGAAAATCATGTTTTTCTTGAAGGATGCAGACTTCTTCCTGTACCACTGCTTGAAGAAGGTGTCTTCCAGAAACTGGCAGTAGGACTGGGAGTTGAGCTTGACTCCATCCTCAACCCGAAAAGGCCCCACAAGCTCATCTTTGATGATACCAGCCCAAACCAGTACTCCACCTCCACCTTGCTGGCGTCTGAGTCGGACTGGAGCTCTCTGCCCTTTACCAATCCAGTCACGGGCCCATCCATCTGGCCCATCAAGACTCACTCTCATTTCATCAGTCCATAAAACCTTAGAAAAATCAGTCTTGAGATATTTCTTGGCCCAGTCTTGACGTTTCAGCTTGTGTGTCTTGTTCAGTGGTGGTCGTCTTTCAGCCTTTCTTACCTTGGCCATGTCTCTGAGTATTGCACACCTTGTGCTTTTGGGCACTCCAGTGATGTTGCAGCTCTGAAATATGGCCAAACTGGTGGCAAGTGGCATCTTGGCAGCTGCACGCTTGACTTTTCTCAGTTCATGGGCAGTTATTTTGCGCCTTGGTTTTTCCACACGCTTCTTGCGACCCTGTTGACTATTTTGAATGAAACGCTTGATTGTTCGATGATCACGCTTCAGAAGCTTTGCAATTTTAAGAGTGCTGCATCCCTCTGCAAGATATCTCACTATTTTTGACTTTTCTGAGCCTGTCAAGTCCTTCTTTTGACCCATTTTGCCAAAGGAAAGGAAGTTGCCTAATAATTATGCACACCTGATATAGGGTGTTGATGTCATTAGACCACACCCCTTCTCATTACAGAGATGCACATCACCTAATATGCTTAATTGGTAGTAGAGCCTATACAGCTTGGAGTAAGACAACATGCATAAAGAGGATGATGTGGTCAAAATACTCATTTGCCTAATAATTCTGCACTTCCTGTAGATCACCAATATTTTTTTTAGTGATTCCGCAGATTGCCCCTAGAAACTTTAAATTAATTAACTTGATCATATTTCTTGGCCGTAATATATTATTGAGAGCATGGAAAGCGAAAATAGCCCCTAAATTAAAAGAGCTCAAAAACGCTTTGACTACTCATTTTATACAAGAACAGTGGAATTTGCAAGACGCTACAGAGGGTAGGTTAGCTCGGTTCTTTAATCAATGGGAAACATTTATTTTATCTTTCCCAGTGGAAGCTCAAATTAGGTTGGTTAAATCTTTTAGGGATACTTCATATGTGCAATTACAAGTACTGGCTGGTCACTTCCCCTGGGTATGGTGTACCACTGGAGAGTCGGAAGGGGAATAGAAGATGAAGGGGGGGAATACGGACTGGTGGGGACTATTATATTTTCTTTTTTTTTTTTCTTCTCTCTCCCTCATTGTGTGTTGTAATCCCATGTCAGGAAATTTGCCTTCAGTTAAAATCCGACCAATATAGTGTTAGGTCAGAGCAAACAGAAGTTAGATTCAGTGTTAAGGTATATTTGCTACAGAGGAGTCATAAAGAGGCATAATTAATAAATGTACAGTATATATTACATTTTTTTTCTCTAGTCGGTATAGGGCTTAAAGAATAGTGTGAAAGCTGATTTAAAATTTCTATTATTTTTTGGTTGTAGACGTATACACTGTTATAGAAGAATTGTATTCATTTAATTTTTGTTATTTTTGTTTTTTTTTGGTTTTGTTGCTAATGTCAGACTGTATATATATCTACGTTGTTGCATAATATAAATCTTATTTAAAAAAAAAAAAAAAAGAAGAAAAAATCCAACTAAGTGTACAAATATCTCATATAAGGGGATCAGTAATGTGCTGAGAGGAAATGATTTTGTTGTTCTAAATTGTTATGTTTTATTTCAAATATGTCTTACCTGGCCCTGCGTGGCATAAGGAGGTTGATTTCATTTGACTGTACACTGTGTTGGATATAAATAAATATTTAAAAAAAAAATAGAATAATAAAGCCCAAAACTGTCAAAGTGACCCCTAATACAATAGGAGAATTTATTCCTGAATGATAATGAGGCTTTGGAATTAAATGATAGCGTCCAAACTTATCTGAGATTCCCATCCCCAGACAAAATGTTAGCACTTACCTCTTCTGCCTGACAGCAAGGCAGATCCCAGGTCTAAGAGGTCCTCTCCCTCCTATTGACCTGCGGAAAACAAGGCATGCTGAGTAATCCTTTTCCTCAGACTAAGGCATACAGGGCAGCAAAACACATGGGAGGCGCAGTGAGAATTATGTCCCACAAGTTCCCATTGCTCTAAAGCCACCCAAAGCTCTACTGAAGAGACTGATATGGACTACAGCTATACCCTAGAACAAAGTAGCACACTCTGGCACTACTTTAAAAATAGATTAGATTCTTCAATCAAGAGTTTAACACCTCACTTTACCTCTTCCTATCACTAACGTAGGCAAAGAGAATGACTGGAGTGGGAGGGACGGGAGGAGCTATTTAACAGCTCTGCTGTGGTGCTCTGTGCCTCCTGCTGACCAGGAGGTGAATATCCCATTAGTAATTAAGATGATCCGTGGACTCATTGTGTCTTAAAGAAATACATTTTAGTTTCTATAAAAATTTCTGAACATTTCCAAGTTATACCCTAGGTTCAAAAAGCATATAGTATCTTCTATTGATGCTACGTTAAAAAGGGACATTGCCAAAAAAGAAAATTTATGCTTACCTGATAAATTTGTTTCTTTTTAGACACGATGAGTCCACAGATTTCATCCTTACTTGTGGGATTACGCCTCATGGTCAGCAGGAGGAGGCAAAGAGCACCACAGCAGAGCTGTATATATAGCTCCTCCCTTCCCTCCCACTCCAGTCATTCGACTGAAGTTAGGAAGAGAAAGGAAAAGCCAAGGTGCAGAGGTGTCTGAAGTTTACAAAAATTAGCAACCTGTCTCATTAGAACAGGGCGGGCCGTGGACTCGTGTCTAAAAAGAAACAAATTTATCAGGTAAGGATAAATTTTCTTTTAAAAAAGACACGAGTCCACGGATTTCATCCTTACTTGTGGGATACAATACCAAAGCTATAGTACACGGATGAAAAGGGAGGGGCAAGACAGGGAACCTAAACAGAAGGCACCACTGCTTGAAGAACCTTTCTCCCAAAAACAGCCTCAGCCGAGGCAAAAGGTATCAAATTTGTAAAATTTAGAAAAAGTGTGAAGAGAAGACCAAGTTACAGCCTTGCAAATCTGTTCAAACAAAAGCATCATTTTTGAATGCCCATGAGGAAGCCACAGCGGAATGAGCTGTAATTCGTTCAGGAGGCTGCTGTCCAGCAGTCTCATATGCAAAACGGATGATACTCTTCAGCCAAAAAGAAAGAGGTAGCCGTAGCTTTCTGACACCTACGTTTCCCTGAAAAAAATAACAAAGAAGACGATTGACTAAAATCCTTAGTCGCTTGTAAGTAGAACTTTAAAGCACAGACTACGTCTAAATTGTGTAAAAGACATTCCTTCTGAGAAGAAGGATTAGGACACAAGGAAGGAACAACAATCTCCTGATTAATATTCTTATTTGAAACCACCTTAGGAAGAAACCCAAGTTTAGTACATAACACCACCTTATCCGAATGAAAAATAAAAGGTAAGGAGAATTATATTGTAATGCAGAAAGCGCAGATACTCTTTGAGCAGAAGAAATAGCAACCAAAAATAAAACTTTCCAAGATAATAACTTAATATCTATGGAATGCATAGGAACGGAACCCCTTGAAGAACTAAATTCAAACTCCAAGGAGGAGCAATTGATCTAAACACAGGCCTGATTCTAGTCAGGGTCTGACAAAAAGATTGCACATCTGCCAAACGCTTATGTAACAAAAATAGATAAAGCGAGAGCTGTCCCTTTAAGGAACTTGCTGATAACCCCTTCTCCAATCCATCTTGAAGAAAATACAAAATCCTGGGAATCCTAACCCTACTCCATGAGTAGCCCTTTAATTCAGGCACGTAAGCCTGTTACTAGGAAAATTTACCATAAGATATGGCGCAAATATCTGTATTGGTGTGAATCCAAGTATCTATGACCGAATCAGAAAAACCTCGCCTGGATAAGATTAAGCGTTCAATCTCCAAGCAGTCAGCTGCAGAGAAACTAGATTCGGGTGATGGAAGGGACCCTGAATGAGAAAGTCCTTTCTCAATGGAAGCTACTACGGTGGCCGAGATGACATACCAAATCCTGCGAGGCCACGCAGGGGCAATGAGGATCACCGATGCCCTCTCCTGTTTGATTCGAGCAATCACCCGGGGAAGGAGAGCAAATGGAGGGAATACATATGCTAGGCTGAAAGACCATGGAACTGCCAAGGCATCTATCAGCTCGGCCTGGGGATCCCTGGACCTGTATCTCGGAAGCTTGGCATTCTGACGAGACGCCATAAGCTCCAACTCCGGCCGACCCCATCTGAGAATCAAGTCTGAGAATATTTTCGGATGGAGTTCCCACTCTCTCGGATGAAAGGTTTGCCTGCTCAGAAAATCTGCCTCCCAGTTTTCCACCCCTGGGATGTAGATCACTGACAAATGGCAAAAGTGAGTCTCCGCCCACTGAATTATATTGGCCACTTCGGTCATCACTAAGTAACTCCCTGTTCCTCCCTAATGATTGATGTAAGCCACTGTCATTATGTTGTCCGACTGGAATCTTATGAATTGGGCTGAGGCCAACTGAGGCCAGGCCCGAAGCGCATAGAATATCACCCTCCACTCTAGGATGTTGATGGGAAGGAGAGATTCTGCTTGAGTCAACACTCCCTGAGCCCCTAAGGAGTTCCAGGCTGCTCCCCATCCTAACAGGCTGGCATCTGTTGTCACAATCACCCATGAGGGTCTACGAAAGCATGTTCCCTGGGATAGATGATCCGGCGACAACCACCATAGAAGAGAGTCCCTCGTCTCCTGATCTAGATTTTATTAGAGAAGACAAATCCCTATAATCTCCATTCCACTGCCTGAGCATGCTTAGTTGCAGAGGCCTGAGATGAAAATGTGCAAACCGTACAATGTCCATTGCTGCCACCATCAATCCGATTACTTCCATGCACTGAGCCACTGACGGCCGAGGATAGGACCTCCGTCAGAAAAATCTTCATTGAAATAGAGTCGATTAAAGTTCCCAGAAAGGGAACCCTTGTCTGAGGAACTAACAAACTCTTTTCCTGATTTGAAACTTAAAGTAGAGAGAAACTCTAACTCAACAGACTACATATATAGCACTCATACGGGTTAATGTAGGGTACATCTATGAGTAGTACAAAAGACTCTATTCCTTAAGGTAAATCAGAGTTACTGATAGTCTAGTGAGCTTGCGTGTTCAACGTTAAAACATAACTTTTATTGTGTCAAAATTTAATATAAAATACTGGAAATTAATTTAAAAACACTCTCAGATGCTGGAGGAACAGTAATTAACCTGTTCACGTTAGATTGATTCTAGTAAAGTAGGTCATATATTGTGCTGGTTGACTACTTTGGTGTAGTTGTATCAAGTGTGTTTAAGCTGATACAGACTTATAACAAGAAGTCTTATTAAGTTATTGTGTATATATATATATAAAAAGAGAAAAAGAAAGATACTCTGTAGTCTTTGCTTATAGTAAAGTTGGTAAAGTGTCAATTTATATATTATATTATACACAAGTGTCACTGCATATTGCAGATTGACCATATATCAGTATAGCTCTAACATTCTGGTTAAGCCCAATATTATCTGCTTATGGGTAGCATACTCTATATATTGGAGTAGTGTAATGAGGGTACAATGTATCCTGTTAAAGAGATTAATACTATTGTAGCTGGGGGATTAACCCCCTGTGTTGATCTTTGAATACCACTTGGTACTTCACATAAGGGGAAGTCGCCACTTGACCTATTAAGTAGTGTATTGTTTATATTACCCACACTTATTTTGATGGCTTCTGCGTTTATACGTGGAATATTCAGTGTTGTGATTCACATTCATTAGTTGTAAGCTCTTAACATTTTGTTATAACCCATACGTTAGGTGTGCTAAAATGGCTTCATAGGTTTATTATAGGCTCCTATGTTTGGCATAACACTTGTATATTATGAATTGAAGCAGTGCTAAAATTGCTTCATAGGTTTGTTATAGGCTCATATGTTTGGCACTACACTTGTATACCATGTATTAGAGCAATGCCCACTCAACTAAGTCTGAATTCAGCACACTTGTTACAAGCTCATATATTTGGCGCAACACTTGTATAACATGTATTGGATCAGTGCCCACTAAAATAAGACAGAGTTCAGCACACTTGTTACAAGCTCATTTGTCTGGCGTAACACTTATATACCGTGTATTGGAGCAGTACCCACTAAAGTAAGTCAGAATTCAGCACACTTGTTATCAGCTCATATGTTTGGCGCAACACTTGTGTACCATGTATTAGAGCAGTGTCCACTAAAATCAAGAGAGTGAATGTAGATCCTGCGCAGAAGACAGATGGGGGGAGGGGATTGGGAATACCTCTAGCTCTCCTCAACGGATACCCTAGTGTACCCGATGTAAACAGAAAACGATAGGGGGTGGAGGTGAGCGCCAAAGTAGGCTGAGGAAGGGAAAGGGGGACAACTGTAGCCCACAATGTGGGTCCTCCTACTAGTAGTTATTGAGTGAATGTACAAAAGATATATGCTAAAATGGGTATACAAGTTAAAAATGTATATCAATATTTATTCCACACAATCGGTTAAAAATATCAGTGATCTTCTAAAACATACAGTCAAAAAGATATATTACACATTCATAAATAATCATGGATCCATGTTACAATAACGAAATGTAGAAAATGACATAAAATCTGAAAAAATAATAAAAATAAAAATAAAAGTAAAAATGACCTGGTGCACCTAAAAACGTCTGACAATGAATGACCTGATAGGCCAAGTGTCTTAGTATGGGTGGTACTCTATGGTACAATCCGGATATTGATGAGTGTTCTTATGATTGTATTTATCCAAACAGATAATGGTGTGAAAAAAAGGAAAAGTGTCTATATTATATATCCGATTCAGAAAAATTCCAAAATAGTGTGTATCCTGTGATCCCAAATGTGAAGAAAATATAAGTAACTTTGCAAAAAATGTGGAAATCCTCAAATGGGTGAAACAAAAAGAAATTAGTCTTTCAAAAGTTAATCAATAAGTGTCCAAAATGATAAAGTGGATTCTGTGCAGTGAAGTTGTCTCCCAGTAGGATACAATAAAACAAAATAAAACTGTGCAAAAACCTGCAAAGAAAACAAACAATACTATAATATATATAAACTGTTCAGTGGATATATCAGTATTATGCTTACTCAAATCAGTCGACGCGTTTCGGCCATATCCTCCTGGCCTTTATCAAGACTAACATTGTGAGTAAGCTAAGGCAATTTATAAGAGCTGTAATTGATGTTTGGGCGCCAAAACCTAATAGGCCACGCCCCTTCCTGTTAAGTGCATTATGGGTATGGGCAAAATGTTTCGATTTAAATCGTGCTATTAAGAAAAAAAATTATTTTAACTACTTGCTGTTACTGTTTTCTCAGGGTCAATTCTGTCTGGGCTATTGCTTTTACATATAAGCCCTTGGTTAGCATCTTTAAGGTTGATTAGATTGATATCGACCTACACTTCCGGTTTCGTTAATGTTTACTGTGTTGACTTCCGGTTTCCCTTCTGTATACTAATTATGGCTTATGTCCTATGAGTGAATTTTAGTGTCTTGCTTGAAATGACTCTCTATTTGTTTATTAAACATGATCCCCTTTTGTTTATTTATAGATAAATTAGAAGCTTCCGATTTATGTTTCTGTTATCTCTATATGTTAGTATCATAGGTGCAACTTTCACTTCCGGTATCGCTGTTTTATAGCACTTCCGGTTTTATAGTGAAAGATAAACCGGAAGTGCTATAAAACAGCGATACCGGAAGTGAAAGTTGCACCTATGATACTAACATATAGAGATAACAGAAACATAAATCGGAAGCTTCTAATTTATCTATAAATAAACAAAAGGGGATCATGTTTAATAAACAAATAGAGAGTCATTTCAAGCAAGACACTAAAATTCACTCATAGGACATAAGCCATAATTAGTATACAGAAGGGAAACCGGAAGTCAACACAGTAAACATTAACGAAACCGGAAGTGTAGGTCGATATCAATCTAATCAACCTTAAAGATGCTAACCAAGGGCTTATATGTAAAAGCAATAGCCCAGACAGAATTGACCCTGAGAAAACAGTAACAGCAAGTAGTTAAAATAAATTTTTTTCTTAATAGCACGATTTAAATCGAAACATTTTGCCCATACCCATAATGCACTTAACAGGAAGGGGCGTGGCCTATTAGGTTTTGGCGCCCAAACATCAATTACAGCTCTTATAAATTGCCTTAGCTTACTCACAATGTTAGTCTTGATAAAGGCCAGGAGGATATGGCCGAAACGCGTCCACTAAAATCAGTCAGAATTCAGCACACTTATTGTAGGTTCATATGTTTGGCGCAAACTTTGTATACCGTGTATTGGAGCAGTGCCCACTAAAGCAAGTAGAAATTCAGCAAACCTACAGATTGCAAGCTATAACAGTTCAGCTGTAACTGGTGGATTTTTGTATAGTATAAAATATTCGTAGTACCACAGGCTAGTTATAAACATATATCTGTAGCGTAACATTAGTTTTCAGATGTATAAGAGAGATATTCATTAGTTGGATTAGGGGTTTAAGCGCAGCTGATTGGATCACATACGCTGTCAAATTTCAGCACACATACAGATTTCCGGCTGCCGCAGTTCAATTGGAGCTAATGTAAATCTCACTGCTCAGTTTTTAGCCGGTGCAGTAAATGCACTCTTACCCAGTAATGGTTAGGTTCTCTGCCGGTAGTTTATATTTAAACTACTAGTTTGTGAAATAAAGTCTACAGTCGACTGTCTGTGTCAAATGATTGCTCCAAGTGAGCCCCACTCCCGGGTATGCTACTATTGTATCGCTTGCCCAATGAGCCTATCTGTTAATTGTTAAGCATATATGGTTCAATTGTTGTTGGAATATAGCAGTGACGATATGCCTACTTTTACTAGTGAGTTAATAAGTTAGAACAGGTTTAGTAATACAGCATTCTGAGGCTAATCTAAAAATACAGGAGCTCCAGGACTCCTCACCAATTCCCTAACGTCCCTAACATGTTTCACCCTAACGGCTTTCTCAAAGGGTGAGCGCGCCGCTCACTTACTGGTTATTTAAAAGGTCTCAGGTCCCTCCTTTCGGATGACGTCATCCTCCTACTTGCAAATAGTTGCTCCCTATTGGACCGCCATGTCTTGACTGATGAGGACTACATGTTGTTGTAATTTTGTTGCTATTCGTATGCCTATGTTATATATTAAAGGGGTTTTGAAAAAACTATTTGGTTTGTATCAATATTATTTGTCCGTTTATCTGGGGCCTGTAGATAAAGAAAAACGTATTGAATATTATAATGTTGATTCCCATGAC
Organism: Bombina bombina; assembly: GCF_027579735.1. Taxonomy (NCBI): domain Eukaryota; kingdom Metazoa; phylum Chordata; class Amphibia; order Anura; family Bombinatoridae; genus Bombina; species Bombina bombina. The sequence goes on along the minus strand of NC_069505.1, from coordinate 206,938,334 downwards.
TTTATTTCCTTGGGTATCTTCTTTGTATATTTATTATTCAATGTCTAAGGTATCTCTTTTTTTGAACGTATGATGTGAGATAATCATTTATTGTGTAACATTATGTTTTAACTCTTAAGTTCACTGTGCTATGTGTCAAAAGAAGAATTATATTTTAGTGAAGTAGTGAAAAAATAAAATAAAATAAATAATATATTTATTTACAGCTTGTGAAATTAACTGTGCTGGAAATTAATGTGCTGCCGTTGTGGGTTGTATTATTTTTTTGAGGAAGTGTTAGTCAGATTGTGTGACTTTATTATTTACAAAAATTAAAAAAATATAAAATAACTAATACCCATTCATAGAAGAATTTCTTTATTTAAATATACACCAGGGATATTAAATGATGATACCTACTATTTAGTAATAGTCTAACAAAATGGTATCCAATTAATTTCGTGAAGCTAACTTTAATCCTATAAGTTGAACTTTATTTAAGAAGAATACATTTTTTTAAAAAGTTTTTTAGGTAATATATAAAGTGATAGTGTAGAGATTGTGTTTAGAGAGATTGGTGATTAAATTTTAAATATTAAATATTACATCTGATAATTGCAATGTCCTAATTCATGAAAAGAGATTTTATTTTCTGGTATATAATTAGATCTTTATGTTTTGTAATTAATGATGACATATAGTTCTTAAATGTGTGCTATATTCATTTGTTACTATTTTTCTTTATTTCTTTTTTGAGATATGTACGTATATAAAAGATTTTGTACACAAAAATTTTTTTTTCCATTTATGATGAGTTCTCAAATTTGTTTCTTGAGAGGAACATTGTTTAACCCCTTAACGACCGAGGACGTGCAGGGTACGTCCTCAGAAAAAAGGCAGTTAACGTCTGAGAACGTACCCTGCACGTCCTCGGTGTGGAAAGCAGCTGGAAGCGATCCTGCTCGCTTCCAGCTGCTTTCCGGTTATTGCAGTGATGCCTCGATATGGAGGCATCCTGCAATAACCTTTTACGGCCATCCGATGCAGAGAGAGCCACTCTGTGGCCCTCTCTGCACCGGACATCGATGGCCGGTATCGTTGGTGGGTGGGAGCCGGTGTGGGTGGTGGGTGGCGGCCATCGATGGCCCTGGTCATGTGGAGCGGGGGCGGGATCGTGGGCGGGTAAGTCCGGGGGAGCGCGCGGGAGCGCGCACGTGCACGAGGGGGCGGGCGCGTGCACGGGGAGGGAGCGGGTGGGAACGCTACACTACAGAAAAAATGTGGGACATTTAATGTTAAAAAAAAAACCCTTAGGTGTGATCTAGGTGGTGGGCGGGGGGGGGGGGGGGGGATTGAGCTACACAACAGAACAGAAAACAGAAAAACACAACACAACAGAAAAAAAATTAAAAAAAATAAACATTTGATTGTTCAAACTGGGTACTGGCAGACAGCTGCCAGTACCCAAGATGGCCCCCAATAAGGCTGAGAGGGAGGCTTAGAGAGCTGTTTTGGGGGGGATCAGGGAGGTTGGGGGTTAAGGGGGGATCCTAAACACAGCATATGTAAATATGCTTTTTTTTTTTTTTTCTTAAAAAAAAACAAAAAACTTTTATTTTAGTACTGGCAGACTTTCTGCCAGTACTTAAGATGGCGGGGACAATTGTGGGGTGGGGGAGAGAAGGGAGCTGTTTGGGAGGGATCAGGGGGTGGGATGTGTCAGGTGGGAGGCTGATCTCTACACTAAAGCTAAAATTAACCCTGCAAGCTCCCTACAAACTACCTAATTAACCCCTTCACTGCTAGCCATAATACACGTGTGATGCGCAGCAGCATTTAGCGACTTTCTAATTACCAAAAAGCAACGCCAAAGTCATATATGTCTGCTATTTCTGAACAAAGGGCATCCCAGAGAAGCATTTACAACCATTTGTGCCATAATTGCACAAGCTGTTTGTAAATAAATTCAGTGAGAAACCTAAAATTGTGAAAAAATTAACGTTTTTTTTACTTTGATTGCATTTGGCGGTGAAATGGTGGCATGAAATATTCCAAAATGGGCCTAGATCAATACTTGGGGTTGTCTACTACACTACACTAAAGCTAAAATTAACCCTAGAAGCTCCCTACATGCTCCCTAATTAACCCCTTCACTGCTGGGCATAATACACGTATTGTGCGCAGTGGCATTTAGCAGCCTTCTAATTACCAAAAAGCAAAGCCAAAGCCATATATGTCTGCTATTTCTGAACAAAGGGGATCCCAGAGAAGCATTTACAACCATTTATGCTATAATTGCATAAGTTGTTTGTAAATAATTTCAGTGAGAAACCTAAAGTTTGTGAAAAAATTTGTGAAAAAGTGAACAATTTTTTTTATTTGATCGCATTTGGCGGTGAAATAGTGGCATGAAATATACCAAAATGGGCCTAGATCAATACTTTGGGATGTCTTTGAAAAAAAAATATATACATGTCAATGGATATTCAGGGATTCCTGAAAGATATTAGTGTCCCAATGTAACTAGCGCTAATTTTGAAAAAAAGTGGTTTGGAAATAGCAAAGTGCTACTTGTATTTATGGCCCTATAACTTGCAAAAAAAGCAAAGAAGATGTAAACATTGGGTATTTCTAAACTCAGGACAACATTTAGAAACTATTTAGCATGGGTGTTTTTTAGTGGTTGTAGATGTGTAACAGATTTTGGGGGTCAAAGTTAGAAAAAGTGTGTTTTTTTCCATTTTTTCCTCATATTTTATAATGTTTTTTATAGTAAATTATAAGATATGATGAAAATAATGGTATCTTTTGAAAGTCCATTTAATGACGAGAAAAACGGTATATAATATGTGTGGGTACAGTAAATGAGTAAGAGGAAAATTACAGCTAAACACAAACACCGCAAAAATGTAAAAATAGCCTTGGTCCCAAACGGACAGAAAATGGAAAAGTGCTGCGGTCATTAAGGGGTTAAATGATAATATATAACATACTCCTTTGTTAGGAGAAAATTCAGCCTATTCTAGTAGCACAGTCAAAACTTTCTTAACCAATTAAATCGGTGGTTATATGTTGTTTCCAGGATTGGGGTCCTGCGGGGATGGATATAGCATGATCTATGAATTTTGATCATTACAAGAAGGATGAAAAGTTGTTATTCTCGTTAAGGCCTGAAGGTTGGACTGAATTCATTAAGAAAATCCATCTACTTTCAGCTTGTAGTAGTTTGTTTTCTAGATTTCCACCTCTAATACCCAGTTTGATTTTTTGTAGTCCAAAACATTTCAGATCATTTTGTCTACAATTGTGTTTGCTCATGAAATGTCTTGCCACTGATGTTATTTGTTTTCCTGCTTGTAGGTCTTTTGCTGCATTTTTTATGTTTCTAAGATGCTCTTGCAATCTTATTCTTATTTTTCTGGTGGACATACCTATGTAAAATAGGTTACATGTGCATTTTAATGCATAGATAATCCCCTCTGTTTGGCAGTTGATGTGTGAGTTTATTGTGTGGCTTTTGTTAAACCGGTCCTTTACTGTGTGTGTTTTCAACATAAAGCAACATGTTGAGCATGTACCACACTTGAAGGATCCTTTGGTAAAGGCAGTTGTTGTTTTTTTACTTTGCAGATGACTTGGGCTGATTAGATCTTTCAGATTACTGCTTCTCCTGTAACCTGTTAGGATTTTTGGTCCTAAAGTTTTGTTTAGGATAGGGTCTGATAGTAGGATATGCCAATTTTCTTGTAAGATTTGTCTTACTTGTGAACTTGCTGGATTATATGTGGAGATAAATCTGATGTTATCCTGTTGGGGTTTTTGTTTTTTCTGTAGGAGCTCATTCCTGTCTGTGCATCTCGCTCGGTGTTCTGCTCTTTTAATTGCTATTTTACTATAGCCTCTGGCCAATAGTCTTGTTGTTAGTTCTTTGGCTCTTCTGTTGTAGTTGGTGTCTGAAGAGCAGTTTCTCCTCATGCTGAGGAATTCGCCCACCGGTAGAGCTTGTATAGTGTTTGGCGCGTGTGCACTTGTGCTGTGTAAAACACTATTAGTTGCTGTTGGTTTTCTGTGTACATCCATGAATAGGAGTCCTTCTGTAGTTTTACTAATCTCTAAATCCAGAAAGTTGATTTTCGTTAGGCTGGTTTCATGAGTTAGTTTGATATTGAGTCTATTCCTATTAAGATTTTGGAGAAAAAGATCTAATTCATTCTTGGTGCCCTCCCAGAGGAACAGTATGTCATCTATAAACCGTATCCAGAGGGGAATTTTCTCTAAGTAGTGTGAATTTTTGTCAGCAAAGACATATTTTTGCTCCCACCAGCCTAGAAATAAGTTGGCGTAGGTGGGGGCACAAGCAGTACCCATCACGGTCCCTCTTTTTTGTAGGAAGAAGCCATTATTAAAGATAAAATAATTATGTTTGAGTACAAACTGAAGTAGGTGTAGTACAAACTCATCATGTAGTATATCTTCCTCTGATCCCATAGTTAGGAACCATCTGACTGCTTCCAGGCCCAATTCATGTTCAATACATGTGTACAATGATTCTACGTCCGCAGTTACCAACCATGTTTCAGGTGAGATGTGAATATTTTCCAGTTTTATTAATACATCTGTGGTATCTTGAACATAGGGTGTTATTTGTGTTAGATAATTTCTCAGTCTGTAGTCTACAAATTGGCTTGCTTTTTCAGTGAGACTGTTTATCCCTGAAACGATTGGTCGGCCTGGGGGGTGATGTTTATTTTTATGAATTTTGGGGATCAGATAGTAGGTTGCCACTGTAGGTTTTGTGACTTTAAGAAAATTGTATTCTTTATTATTTATGATGTTGTCATTTTTGGCCCCTTGTATTAAGTTGATGTACTTAGTTAAGTATTCTTGAGTTGGGTTGTACCCCAATTTTGAATAACATCTCTGATCTCTTAATTGCTTATCTGTCTCCAGTCTGTACATATTCATAGGCCATAGAACAATATTGCCCCCCTTATCTGAATTCCTTATGATGACGTCTTGCCAAGATTGCATATCTTTTAAGGCCTTGCGTTCATTGGATGTTAGATTCTGGTTGGCATTTTTGTTATTTTCAGGGATAGACATTATTTTTGCACAGACTATATCGTTATAGACTTGTAATTGAGAGCACATTTTGGGCATGAAGGAGGATTTGTTTTTAATTTTGTTTCTCCAATTGTCTCCTGCTTCAATTGTGGTTTGCATTTCACTTTCAGAAAGAAGGGTCTCTAGATTTTCCAAAGTGGTTCTCTCTTCCTCTGAGAGTAAATCTGAGTTACTTCCATTTTTAGTTAGATGGAATCTTTTCAAAGCAATCTTTCGGAGGAAAAGCTGAATATCTTTGATTGTTTCAAATCTGTCTATTACAGGGGTGGGGCAGAAAGTCATGCCTTTCGTGAGAACCTCTATATGATCTTTTGTTAGGAGTTTGGAGGATAGATTAATAATTCTTAGAGAGTCTACTTCATCTGAGAAGGGACTTGGGGGTCTCTGGTATGGTTTCCAGCCTTTCTTGTGTGTTTTGTTGTGTGGTTGGCTTTTGTTGTTTCTTTTTGCCTTTCCCCCTGCCTCTTCTGGTGTGTCTAAACTTGAAGAGGCCTTTCCTCCTAAAAAAATCTTTCCTTTTACCCCTCGTGATTCTCATGTGGCTATCTGTTACTGGGATTGATGGTTCACTATCAGATTCATGTGTTTCTGATTCTTCTCCTTCAGTGTCCGAGACATCACTTTGTACAATGTTACTACACACGAACAATGGCACCACAAGGGCTTTTTCCCTCTTATTGAATAATTACAGACTAAATAATATTATTAGTCAGACAAATGTTAATTATATAGGGAATGGTGCTAATGCATAAGTAAATATATTTCTAAAGACTAAGAAGAATCACACAAAGAATGTGGATATCTCCTGTAAGTATGCACCTGTAAGCACTCTCAGCCTAGACTATGAGGCAGTAATTCCAGAACGGGTTAAAATAAAATATAACTTTTATTGAAAATTGCTCTTAAAATAAGGGTGACACACAAATTAAAAACGACACTAGCACCTCCACGACATCTATGAAGTAGTTCACTCTAAGGAGGACTCATTGTATCAAAGGCCTAATATATATGATTGTATCCTCCTCGATAGAGTTATAATTGCTCTGCTATACTACTGCTGTTGGGTCCAAATAATGTATGTGTATAGTCATAATATGACTAACACCCTGTATAAGGATATTTGGTTACCCTAATAGCTCTGGTTCATGTGGTATAAGCCAGAATTGTGTCTATTTATATAAGTATTTTCTGTAAGGACAATAGCTGCTTAGTCTATCTTGGTGAAGCAACCACTCCTCACTAGTTAATGGTATAGCTAGTGGGTGTTTATTGAAAGGCAATACTTAGTGTTGCTTAATTGCAAATATATACTATATCAAGTTCTGTGATATGAATAGTAGTTGTAGCGTTTTGTGCGCAACACTGGTGTTATATATTATTTTAAACACATATGTAGAATTGCTTTCTGATTTATAAGTTCAATACATTTCACAACCGATTGATCAGTGCAAATCTTTATTGTTGTGTTAGTACTGTATTGTTTCTGTTATCCTTCACTTTATAAGTACTATAGGATTGCCATTGGTCTAGCTAATGCTATAGTCACTAATTGGTTACTGATATATATAGCATAAAAATAGCAGCAACAAACAATATCACTATATTGTCCCTGTAAGTTACAATTTCTTCTTATCTGTTAGCGCAGTGTACATATCACCCACAATATCTAGCGTTAATTGCAAAGCGTCAACACTATCATTGTGTTGCTACTTGGTATCACTGTTTTGTTAGATTCATTCCGCGCTGCAAACTTGTAACCAGTGATTGTAGTGTCTTGCATACAGGACAAAACTATCAATCTGTGTCGCTGTATTGTATGGTTCTATTTGAACTGGTTTGATACCTCTGCTTCTATCAGTTCAGATTGCTACTAACTCGGTTTGTTCATTTGAACTGTCTATTGTCCTGCACAGTTAAAATTATGGCTGTCGGTTTTATTATTAACAAGGACTCTGGCTGAGTCTGGCACAACCCAGACTATACAACAAATTAACTAAGTATAGCAGATACTAAATATAGGTCTATTTTAGATTAACATGGAAGTGCTAGGCTTTTAAAAGATTGAGAGCGCCCAAACGCTCGCTATGACTCCTGACTAGTTTTGCCCCTCCAGGCTTTGTCATAGGCGGCGAGCCGCCGATTCTTTGGGAGTATATACCGGTTAAAACCGGAAGTCCCGCCTTACTTCTTTTGTAATTGACTTATGATTGGACAAGATTTATTGATTGACAGCTTCCACTTCCAATCATGTATTGCTGTTAGTATGTGTCCTCTGCTGGGGTTACGCGAGCTGTCAGTGAATTGTGTGACAGATTCAGTCAGTGCTCTATACTACTTCTTCAAGTAGTCTAGTTGAATTAATATTGTCTTAATGTTTAAAGTATTGATACATGTTCCATTATTAGAAGGAATACTAATCATTATAGCTACACATTCATTCCTATTTAAATATATGTTTCAATTCTAGTCTGCTAGAATTTGTAAATACTTTGTATTACTGTTATAGGTTTTGGCCTGTGTTGCAGTGGAGAAATGTTATAGTATTTTAATATAAATGTGCACATACGTGAAACTGCCTATAAGTGTTGGTGAAAAAATATATATGTGAAAATAAAAAGGATTATTAAATCTCAATGTTGCTGTGAGTGCTTCCCTTATTTGAAGAACACCTCTATGTTGCATAAAACATTTTTTTGTGTTTTATTAGTGTATATTGTGATGCTTAAATATTAATATTGTGATAAAAGTTGTCTTGCTATTGATTTCTAAGCAAGCTATATAATTCTGTGCTGTTGAATATTTCTATTAATTGTGTGATTAGTTGAATTTGTTTGTTTATTATGAAGGCACTGGTTAGACCACCTATACCAGTGGTTCGTGACTGTGTTGTTCTAGATAGATATTGTGACAATTTATTTGTGAAAAATTATGGAAAGGGGTGAAAATTCACTGACAGCTCGCGTAACCCCAGCAGAGGACACATACTAACAACAGCAATACATGATTGGAAGTGGAAGCTGTCAATCAATGAATCTTGTCCAATTATAAGTCAATTACAAAAGAAGTAAGGCGGGACTTCCGGTTTTAACCGGTATATACTCCCAAAGAATCGGCGGCTCGCCGCCTTTGAAAAAAACCCGGAGGGGCGAAACTAGTCAGGAGTCATAGCGAGCGTTTGGGCGCTCTCAATCTTTTAAAAGCCTAGCACTTCCATGTTAATCTAAAATAGACCTATATTTAGTATCTGCTATACTTAGTTAATTTGTTGTATAGTCTGGGTTGTGCCAGACTTAGCCAGAGTCCTTGTTAATAAAACGGACAGCCATAATTTTAACTGTGCAGGACAATAGACAGTTCAAATGAACAAACCGAGTTAGTAGCAATCTGAACTGATAGAAGCAGAGGTATCAAACCAGTTCAAATAGAACCATACAATACAGCGACAAAGATCGATAGTTTTGTCCTGTATGCAAGACACTATAATCACTGGTTACAAGTTTGCAGCGCGGAATGAATCTAACAAAACAGTGATACCAAGTAGCAACACAATGATAGTGTTGACGCTTTGCAATTAACGCTAGATATTGTGGGTGATATGTACACTGCGCTAACAGATAAGAAGAAATTGTAACTTACAGGGACAATATAGTGATATTGTTTGTTGCTGCTATTTTTATGCTATATATATCAGTAACCAATTAGTGACTATAGCATTAGCTAGACCAATGGCAATCCTATAGTACTTATAAAGTGAAGGATAACAGAAACAATACAATACTAACACAACAATAAAGATTTGCACTGATCAATCGGTTGTGAAATGTATTGAACTTATAAATCAGAAAGCAATTCTACATATGTGTTTAAAATAATATATAACACCAGTGTTGCGCACAAAACGCTACAACTACTATTCATATCACAGAACTTGATATAGTATATATTTGCAATTAAGCAACACTAAGTATTGCCTTTCAATAAACACCCACTAGCTATACCATTAACTAGTGAGGAGTGGTTGCTTCACCAAGATAGACTAAGCAGCTATTGTCTTTACAGAAAATACTTATATAAATAGACACAATTCTGGCTTATACCACATGAACCAAAGCTATTAGGGTAACCAAATATCCTTATACAGGGTGTTAGTCATATTATGACTATACACATACATTATTTGGACCCAACAGCAGTAGTATAGCAGAGCAATTATAACTCTATCGAGGAGGATACAATCATATATATTAGGCCTTTGATACAATGAGTCCTCCTTAGAGTGAACTACTTCATAGATGTCGTGGAGGTGCTAGTGTCGTTTTTAATTTGTGTGTCACCCTTATTTTAAGAGCAATTTTCAATAAAAGTTATATTTTATTTTAACCCGTTCTAGAATTACTGCCTCATAGTCTAGGCTGAGAGTGCTTACAGGTGCATACTTACAGGAGATATCCACATTCTTTGTGTGATTCTTCTTAGTCTTTAGAAATCACTTTGTACAATGCTTACCCTGGAGGGTTTGCTAGTATTAGCATTGAACTTCTTTTTCCACTTATACACTTTGTTATTAGCATAGTCATCTTTGTCTTTAGATAGTTTTCCCTGTTTTGTTGATTTTATTTCCTCTTCATATTTGTCCAGTTCTTTCTGATATTGTTTATAGAGTGACTCAAATTCTTGTAGTTTTGCAAACTCTTGTAATTTGATGTTAAGTTCCTGGATTTTACTCTCTAGGATATATTCAGCCTTGTCATGCTTGATTAATATCTGCATTAATTTTCCTGAACACTCCGAGAGAGCCTTCTCCCATTCAATACTGTGTTCCGGATTTTTAAATTCAAAGGCAGGAAACAGTTGGATTCTTAATCCTCTTGGTATTAGTTTGAGTTCGATATACTTCTCAAAGAAGTGGTGGTTCCACCACACTTTTTCCTGATTTACCTTCCACCTGTGAGTTCTCAGGAAGCATAGCACAATGTCGGTATGAGACCTTGCTAGTTGATAGGATGACGCCTGGATTAGAATATCGTACAGATAAGGCGCCACCGCAATGCCCCGCAGTCTTAGAACCGCCAGTAGAGACCCTAGAACCTTTGTGAAATTTCTGGGCGCCGTGTCCAGAAAGGCAAACCTCAGAAACTTATGATGATCTTTGTGGATAGGAACATGAAGATATACATCCTTTAGATCCACTGTTGTCATAAATTGACCCTCCTGGATCAATGGAAGAATGGTACAAATAGTTCCCATCTTGAAAGATGGAACCCTGAGAAACTTGTTTAGACCCTTGAGGTCTAAGATAGGTCTGAAAGTTCCCTCTTTTTTGGGAACCACAAACAGATTTGAATAAAACCCCTGTACCTGTTACTGAATTGGAACGGGACAGATTACTCCCATGGAGGAGAGGTCTCTTACACAATGTAAGAACGCCTCTCTTTATCTGGTCTGCAGATAATCGTGAAAGAAGAAACCTTCCTCTGGGGGAAGAATTTTTTAACTCCAATTTGTATCCCCAAGACACTATTTCTATTGCCCAGGGATCCTGAACGTCTCGTATCCAAGCCTGGATGAAGGAAATTCTGCCCCCTACTAGATCAGGTCCCGGATCGGGGGGCCAGCCCTTCATGCTGACTTGGGAGCAGCAGTAGGCTTCTTGGATTGTTTACCCTTGTTCCAAGACTGGTTGGGTCTCCAGGTAGACCTTGGTTTGTGAATAGTTCCCTTCCTGATTAGAGGAAAAGGGGGGGGGGGGGAGAAAGATTCCCTTGAAATTTCGAAAGGAACGAAAATTACTCTGTCGACCTCTGTTTGGATTTTTTTATCCTGAGGGAGATGACCCTTGCCTCCCGTGATGTCAGAAATTATTTCCTTCAAGTCAGGTCCGAACAGGGTTTTCCCCTTGTAAGGAATAGGCAAAAGTTTAGGATTTGGATGACACATCCGCAGACCAAGGCTTCAACCATAAGGCTCTGCGTGCTAGCCGCCAATTTAGTAATCTGCAGAGAAGCATCCGTAATAAACGAATTAGCTAATTTAAGAGCCTTAATCCGATCCTGTATCTCTTCCAAAGAAGTCTGTCTTAAGAGACTCTTCTTCCAGAGCATCAAACCAGTAAGCAGCCGCACTGGTAATCGTAACAATGCAAGCCGCCGGTTGTAATAACAACCCCTGGTGAACATAGATCTTCTTAAGTAGACCCTCCAACTTCTTATCCATAGGGTCTTTAAAAGCACAACTATCCTCAATAGGAATAGTTTGTTTAGCCAATGTAGAAATAGCACCCTCCACCTTAAGGACCGTCTGCCAAGAATCCCTAAGTGTCAGCTATAGGGTACATCTTCTTAAAAACGGGAGGAGAGAAGAGAATACCTGGTCTCTCCCATTCCTTGGCAATAATCTCTGAAGTTCTCTTGGGAACTGGAAAAACATCAGAATAAGAAGGGACTTCTAGGTATCTGTCCAGCTTACTCAATTTCTCTGGAGGAACCACTATTGAATCACAGTCGTCCAGAGTCACCAAAACCTCCCTAAATAATAAATGGAGATGTTCAAGTTTGAACCTGAAAGAAACCACGTCTGAATCTGTCAATGGTAAGGCACTTCCTGAATCAGAAAGTTCACCTTTGGATAGGACCTCCATACCCTCCAATTCAGAGCCATCAAGGTATCAGAAGCTGCATTGACCACGTGGTTTTCCTTCCTTTTTCGCTTGCTTTGAAATATGGGAAAGGCAGATAACGCATCGGAAAGTGTAGATGACATTACTGCAGCTATGTCCTTTAACGTGACCACAGTAGAAACTAAAGCACTGTGCACCGCTTGAGCGGGCAGAAGGGCTGCGACGCTTGGGGAGAATGCCACGGCATACTCTGCATCTCATCAGCAGATTCCTGAGAAGCATCAGTTTTGGGCAACCTTTTATCAAATACAATTTGTTCTCTATAGTGTAAGGCCCTCAACACATGAGGGACAAAAAGTAACAGGAGATTCCACATTGGCATTCAAACACATGGAACACGTAACATTCTGGATATCCTCCGAATCCATAACAAACAGCAAGGAAAAAATTGGTCTTGGCTCCTTTAAATTATGTAGTTATAATTTGTGGCCCAAGAAAAACTGTGTGAGCAAACATTACAATAACCGTTTGTCCTGAAAAATAACAGTATACTGTGCCTTTAAAAATAAAACATCCAATTTTTCTGAAAAAATCTGCACTGAAAAATCTGAGACAGTTTCTATGCAATTCTTAACTAGAAAAAAATAACACCTCTTCGCCTCAACAGCTCTGCTGAGGCTCCTACCTGCCCCGACGGTACACCAACCAAGCCAGCCTCCCAATCGAGACACGGACACTAAAGACCGCCTGCTTATCCAACCATGCAGTCTTAGAGGAAACACTTGCTATGCGATGATTGTCACTGGAACGGCAGAACTCCGGAACAGAAATCAATGCGCGGCTTCTGAGTCAGAGCGCGTCAAAGTTAACCCCGCCCTTTGTGGGCAGAACTCAAAACCATCCGGCAATAATTAAATTAAAATAATTACTGCTCTGTTCCGCTAAAGTTACCTAATCATTGTTCGTACACACAAAACATAAAAGGTATAGCCCTGTACCGGAGTCGTTCTGTATGAAAGTTGCGGTCATTATAGCCCCAGTGTCTTGCTCACAGTACCTAAAGCCAGTGACTGACAGGAGAGCCCTCTTACTTGGAAAGGGTCCATGTCCCCCTAGTCCTGGCATGACTGTAGAAAAGTCGGTTAGCTTGAAATATGTGACACCAAAACGTGCTGCTCAATAGGAGAGGCCTTCCTTCAAGAAAGCCCATGACCCCCACAAATGAAAAATAAGTGCATAGTAGATTCTGATATATCTATACGGCCCAGAAATAAAGACTGCACTTACCTTGCTGCTGTTCGACAGCATGATAGTTCTCACAGTATCCAGAGGTCTTCTCCCTCTCCTAGCCCTGTGGACACAGATAGGGCCTTAGTTAATATCTGCTAAGACCATCATCAGAAGGGCAGCACTCAGTATGGGAGGCGCAGTGAGAGTTATGCTCCACCAGTTCCCATTGCTTTAAAGCCACCTGTAGCTCTACTCTAGAGGGGCTGACAAGGAATACGGCTACACCCTATAATAAAATAGCACTCACTGGTACCATTTTAAAATAAACTCTTGATTGAAAAATCTAAACACCTAACTTTACCTCTTCCTATCACTAACACAGGCAAAGAGAATGACTGGGGTGGGAAGGAAGGAGATATATATATATATATATATATATATATATATATATATATATATATATATATATATATATATATATATATATATATATATATATATATATATATATATATATATATATATATATATATATATATATATATATACACACATAACATATATACATATATACATACATATACACACAGAGCATAAGCATAAACTCTGTATTCTTGAGTGGTATCACGTAGCAATGAAAAGGCTAATTCCAGACACTATGCACAAAGCACTTATGTAAAATACTCAATTGAAATTTGGTATACATTAAAAATTCATACAGAAACTGAACAAGCACATTCAATCACAGATTACTGAAAGACAGGGATAAAGGTGACTTCCTCTGACGCGTTTCAGATGACGTCATCTTTGAGAAAGCACCAACCGGCATGAAACGAGTCAGATGACGTCACCTGTAGCCCTGTCTTTCAGTAATCCGTGAGTGAAAGTGCTTGTTCAGTTTCTGTATACCAAATAAATTTCAATGATTATTTTACATAAGTGCTTTGTGCATAGTGTCTGGAATTAGCCCTTATTTATTGCTACGCGATACCACTCGAGAATACTGAGTTTATGCTTATGCTCTGTGGGAGTCCGTTCTTTGATATTTTTGTCTACAGCAGACTGCTTGACCCAACTTCCTTCACGCTGTGTGCTGGATTCCCGGATGAGCAGCCTGCTTTAAGCTGAGTGGATGGCGGCGTTTGGTCTCCCAAGCTAAGTGATTAGATATAGCCATACCTTAACTGCCTCTGAGATACACACACACACTGGATATAAAAAGTCTACACACCCCTGTTAATGTCAGGTTTCTGTGATGTAAAAAAATGAGACAAAGATAAATCATTTCAGAACTTTTTCACCTTTAATGTGATCTATAAACTGTCTTTTAGGTAAAGGGAAATAAAAATATAAAATATGGTTGCATAAGTGTGAACACCCTTAAAATTAATACTTTATTGAAGCACCTTTTGATTTTATTACAGCACTCAGTCTTTTTGGGTAGGAGTTTTTCAGCATGACACATCTTGACTTGGAAAGATTTGCCCACTCCTCTTTGCAAAAACACTCTAATATCTGTCAGAATGCATGAAAGGGCATCTCCTGTGCACAGATCACCCCACAGATTTTGAATTGGATTCAGGTCTGGGCTCTGGCTGGGCCATCCCAAAACTTTAATCTTCTTCTGGTGTAACCATTCCTTTATTGATTTGGGTGTATGCTTTGGGTCGTTGTCATGCTGAAAGATGAAGTTTCTCTAGCAGAAGCCTGAAGGTTTTGTGCCACTATCTGGTATTTGGAACTGTTCATTATTCCCTCTACCTTGACTAAGGCCCCAGTTCCAGCTGAAGAAAAACAGCCCCAAAAGCATGATGCCGACACCACCATGCTTCACTGTGGGTATGGTGCACTTTTGGTGATATGCAGTGTTTTTTGTGCCAAACATATCTTTTGGAATTATGGCCAAAAAGTTCAACTTTGGTTTCATCAGACCAGAACACCTTTTGCAACATGCTTTTGGGAAACCTCAGATGTTTTTTTGCAAAAATTTAGCCGGGCTTGGAGGTTTTATTTTTTTGTAAGAAAAGGCTTCCGTCTTGCCACTCTATCTCATAGCCCAAACATATGAAGAATACGGGCGATTGTCACATGTACCACACAGCCAGTATTTGCCAGATATTTCTGCAGCTCCTTTAATGTTGCTGTAGGCCTCTTTGCAGCCTCCCAGACCAGTTTACTTCTCGTCTTTTCATCAATTTTGGAGGGACATCCAGTTCTTGGTAATGACACTATTACCATATTTTCTTCACTTAATGACTGTCTTCACTGTGTTCCATGGTATAGCTAATGCCTTGGAAATTCTTTTGTACCTTTCTCCTGACTGATACCTTTTAACAATGAGATCCCTTTGATGCTTTAGAAGCTCTCTGCGGACCATGGCTTTTGCTGTAGGATGCGACTAACAAAATGTCATGAAAGACCTACTCGAACAGCTGAACTTTATTTGGGGTTAATCAGAGGCACTTTAAAATGACAGGTGTGTACTGACTCCTATTTAACATGCTTTTGAATGCGATTGCTTAATTCTGAACACAGCTACATCCCCAGTTATAAAAGGGTGTTCACACTTATGCAACAATATTTTATTTTTTTATTTTTATTTCCCTTTACCTAAAATATTTCAGTTTGTTTTCAATGGAGTTGTACAGTTTATAGGTCACATTAAAGGTGGAAAAAGTTCTGAAATGATTTATCTTTGTCTCATTTTTTTACATCACAAAAACCTGACATTTTAACAGGGGTGTGTAGACATACACACACACATTATTTTAATCTATCTATATCTCATATCATTTAAACAAGTTTCCAATTTACCCCTAGTATCTAAATTGCCAAGTTCTCTTGGTTCCCTTTGTTGAAAGGCTAGGCTATTGGCTAAGAGGTGGAAACGTTGCCTCATTGAAAAATAATAAAATAGCTTTCTGCTGCAGGCGCCCTGAGGCGTTTAGCACAGCATACACTACAGGCAAATAAAGGAACTTTCAGCATGAAGTATTTTACTTTATGACCGAAAGTCCCTTTTACAGTCTTCAAAGAACTTTTTTAGTGCAGGAACCACTAATAATGGGCAGATGGGGGAAACTAAGAGATGGTAGACAAAAAAAAGGAAGGTATATATGGGGATCATTATCATGACAGTCAGAAAAATGCTACAACCACACTTAAGTTTTACTTCAATTTTATGCTATTGCAGGATATAAAAATCACACTCATCAAGTATCACAATGTTTATTGATACAAGTATATAAAATCAGGGCATGAACATGACTTGATAAATTAAGTAGACGTAATTTCAATACTATAATAAGGAGGACCAATTCAGTTTCTCAGCATTTGAAAGTTTCACACCCACAATACCACTTATCAGGGCATCTATCAATCGCTCAAAACCGATCATTTTTTTGTGCAAGTAAACCATATTTCTTTCAAAGAATTGTGCACTCACCAAGGCTCAAAGATATTAAAACCTAGCACAAAAAAAGCCCATTACTAGAGGTAGAAATACAGGCAATATACTATTACGGTAACAACCATCAATTACAGTTAAGGATTCTCTGTAACACCCAAATGGATAATCAAATATTGCAACAACTCAAGTTTTACACTGAGAAAAGTGCATCTACAGTATTCAGTGTTGCTATTCAGTTTCCCCCCTAACAGCCTATGTTACCAGGCAGCAAAGTCCTTGCAATAGACCATTTATGTTTGAGAACATATGATGTAATTATTGCATGCTGCTAATACATTGTTCTAAACATTTAAGGTATTCTAAAATATCGGATGGCTGACTATGATTAAGACATTACACTAAAAACCTTAGGCAGAAGAAATCCTACTGACATGCCTCTGCTTGAAATATTGCGAAAATGTTACAGCGGAATGAATTTTCGCAGTGGTTAGGTCAAATGCAGTAACATCATAGCAACAGTACGTTTGCACAAATTAAGGCTTTGGCTGGTTCATTAATCTGCTTCTTCCTCGGACTCCTCCTCTTCAGCAGTTTCCAGCCAGGTAAGCCATTGGTTCACCTGTAAAAACAACGTATAGGTTACATCCCAAGAGCAAACTACTAAAGTGCAGTATTAATAGCAAGTCTAAAAAGATTGCCCTGCTAAATACTGTTAATAAAGGAATATGAAGTCCAATTTTTTACTCATGATTCAGATAGAGCATGCGATTTTAAACAACTTTCTAATTTACTTCTATTATCAATTATTCGTTCTCTTGGTATCTTTTGTTGGAAAGCAGTGACATATACATAGGAGCCAGCCCATTTCTGGAGCACTATAGCTCAGCAGTTCGCATGAGTACTAGATGGCAGCACGATTCTCTGCCATGTAGTCTCCTTGATGCCTGCCTAGGTATTTCTTCAAACAGAAAACCATGGGAACAAAGCAAAATTTGATAAGTAAAAATCGGAAACTTTAAAATGTTATGCTCTGTAAATCACAACACATTTCATGTGTTTCTTATCCCTTTAAACAAACCCAACAGTTTCTGGCTATTACTAGATTCACAAAGTTTCTCCTTTTAAAAACGGAAGCTAAAGCTTGATTTTAATACTTACAAGTACTGAAGGATTAGGTTTTATTGCCTTTAATCCAAGTTTGTTTTTGTCAACCACTAATTAACTCATGCACATCAAACAAACAGCATACCTGGAATAAAGCTTTTCCCTTTCCTGGAAACTCTTGTGTAATATCTTCCTTCCAAGCCAAAAACGCTTCTTCCTCTAGAATTTCCATATCGTAGAAATGGACAAAGAAGCGCAGTAACATGCCTTAAAAATAAATAAAAAATGCAATGATGTCTAGGAGGCACACACACACACCACGTAATAACTAATTATATATATATATATATATATATATATATATATATATATATATATATATATATATATATATATATATATAAAGTTTGATGCCTACCTTTAGGAAAGTTTTTGCTGTAGCTGTGCACTTGAAGTGCATATAGTGCACTAACTTGCAGGTCAACATGGTCATGTAAGAACTTCTGCATTACTGGCTTAAAGGAAAGAAGCAGCTGCTTCTCTTGCTCCAACTGCTCCTTAGAAGGAGCAGCTAAAAGCTCACTTTCTTCTTCTTCTGGACAAACCTCATTAGAGATATACTGTAAAAAGCTGAAGGGAAGGTTTCAAGGAGGACGAGAAAGAAAAAAGCACAAGCATTATTACAAATCCATGATCAATGAAATAAACATTTCTAGAGGTTTTAGAGAGACGTACCTGGTCATCAAAATATTCACAAATCCTTTATCTACATGTAGTTTAGGAGAGATGTTATCCTTAATCCACTTATATATAGTTTGTGGAGATGGGTCTGTTTTTATTTGTTTCAATAACTCCTTCTCCAGTTTCATAAGGGGAAATAAGAAACTGAGCCCCTTTCCATCCAAAATCTCCAGCATTCGGTCCTTATTTTGATCAATTTCTGCAATATGCAAAAAGTTATGTAATGTTATGCACTATAGCTCAGTTATTAAACGCATCGTATAGATATCTGCATACAAAAAAATATTTTAAACCCATTTAAGTTGGGGGGGGGGGGGGGACAGAAATATTAGCTACTACAGTGAACAAACTGTAGAACCTGGCAGCACTAAGTCTGCACTTCCAAATTTTCAGGGGAAATTGAACTACAAATTTACAGTTCATTTCAAGAAATAAAAGGGGAAAAATGTACACCATGCATTAAACACTTTAAATAACAAAACTCAAAAAGCTCCATGGCCCTAGGGGCAAGCAGGCAATATAAAAAAAAACATTTCTTTGGTAGTGTTTTTTTTTATTTTTTTTTTTATATACTTTATTAAAATCTGAATTCCCATAAAATGATCAACAATGCAGAATTCACACACACAACACCGGGATTGACAAACCCAGGAAGCCACTGGCTGCTAGAATTTTACCACTGGCTCCTAATGTTTTGCTTAATTTCCACAAATCTTTATAAAAATACCACTGTAGGCTCCTAAAAATATATCTGGCTAATTCATTTTAAACAGATGTCAACCACTGGTGTAATGCACTTTATTTTATCTGCATTACAGGCTTCGCCTGGGAATCCAGAACCCATCAAATAATGTATTAATATATGTGCAGGAACTTCTTTATATAGGTCCCCAACTGATGACAGCAAAGGGAGCAATGTAGTAGATTTCTGATTCATACATAGACTTTAAAATGACAAAAATATTACTCACCTGGTAACATTTTCTGCATATTAACTTTGCTTTGCTGGAAAAGGTCAGTCAACCATTCTTTGTCTTTAAGCTTCGCCAACTGCTGAAGGCATAGCAGAAAGAGAGGAAAATGGGTACCATTTTCTAGAGGCTGAGCCAGTTCAGAAATGCTCACAAGGTCAGCAATTATGGCACGGGCAGCAAATTGTGCCAGGTATGATTTTACCAAAGGTATGTCCACCTCCAATTTAGGGCACTGGTCCAACACATTCAAGAAAGCCTAAAAGAAACTCCAGGAGTCAGCTACATTACATAAAAATAAGATGTCTTAGAAATTACAGGCATGAGATTTATTTACCTGCATGAAGTTGTCACTAGTGGCTATTCCTTCCTGTCGTAGTATTCCAATCAATGCACTGGCCTTCTCTTTGTCTTCATCTGACCGATCTAGTGACTGCAGGACTATTTTGCTTATCATTTCTGGAATATAATGTTTTGGAGCTCTCATTTCCTTCACACTATTGATGGCATCTGCTGCATTTCCATTATTCAAGTAATCTGTCACAAAGGCTTCCTGAGGGGAGGAGTAGGGAGGTTGAGAAAATGAACATATGAATAAAAATGTCTGGCTGCAAACAAAAATGTCTTGTGTCTATAGTTTTGGTTCACTTCTGAGCATGCCACATGCCCATATAAAACAAATGTGAGCTTGCACCAGTTATGACTTAGAGCAGTGTTTCCCAAACCCAGTACAGATATTCATTATATCATAACTAGATCACAGGTGAAATAATCAGCTGAGTGAGCCGATTGTTTCACCTGTGCTCTAGTTAACACATTATCTAGCCTGATTAAGGGACCGGAGGACTGGGTTTGGGAAACACTGGCTTAGAGCAAGCAGCATACAGATTTAAAGTAGGGAGAAAAGTAAAAAAGGACCAAAACTAACAAAAATAAAATACATGACAATACAACTTACAGTAAGTTTTAGTAGCTCTTCCTTCGAGGGTGGTGGTTTCTTAACACTTTTTGCAGGCTTCTCTTGAATTGGTGGTGGATTGGTTTTCAGTCCAAGCTGAGGTGTCTGATAGAAAAGGGGTGTTGGTAGTTCACAATGAATATCCAACGCTTTTTAGATAATGGGGAGGGGGGGGGGTGCTGATAAGACAAAGGGAATTCTTACCTGCCCCATTGGTGGTGTCTGAGTACGAGGCGGTATCATTGTCATCTGTGGTTGAAGCTTTGGCACTTGATTTTTATTCATAAGGAAAGACTGGGCAGGTCTAAGGCTGATCTGAGAAACAATGACATATACCTTAAGACAACATTTATTCTCCCACTTTTTTAAAAAAAAAAACAAATCTAATACATTCAAGCCCTCAGATCTCATAATCTTGCTCAAAGGACACTGGTAACTCTGAAATAAAGAAAAAAAAAGTAGCAAGAGAAAAAGAACTATAGGCTGGGAAGGAGAGAATAAAAAGGAAGAAAATAAGAGAAGGAAAAAGGAGTTCCCAGTATTTGGTCCTCGTAATAACGCGTCTTTTCTTAATCACTGGGCCAGCTAATGTATAAATACACAACTCACACAATACAAACCTCATCTGCATTAAGCTGTCCTTTTTTGATAAAACGAGGTGGCATATCCTTAGACTGCCCTTGCTGTGATAAGAGTCCTTGACTCTGGTAAAGCTGGCCTGGTCCCTTGTAGGAGAAAAACAAAAAAACACAATTTAAAAAAAAAAAAAAAAAAAGAAAAAAAAAAAACACCCCACACACACTTCGGATTTTCAGAAAACAGTGCTTCAGAACATAAGAAAAATATGCCTACCTGGTTTTTCATGAAAGATTTGCCTCCAATTTCACCAAACTGGGACGGAACAGGAGGAATGATATGCCCCCCATGGCCATTAAATAACTGATTTGAACGATGACGTCCCATTGTTGGTGAAAACCTGTCTTGAATAACCCCTGGACCAGTACCAATGCCACTACCTAAAACAAAAACAAAAACAAAATTTAAAAAAAAAAAACCCACACAGGGACATAAGAAACTGTTCATAGAACAGCTATAGGTATTACTGATAGACTAGACCATTTAAAAAAAAAAAAAACCCTCACACCACACCTGGCATTTGTCGAAACATATCAGCAAGCCCTCCAAGTGGGTCCCTGTCAAGCTTCATTCTTGGTGGCATAAATGGCCCCTCCAAAAAGAAATCTGTACGCATTCCTTGAGACATAGGAGCAGGAATAAAGACTCCTAGATCCTTGAATAAGGGGAAAAAATATATATATAAATTTTTTAAAATTTATAAAGCGATAGGGTACAGAAGGCAAAAAGGAAAGGGAAACAAAATATAATGGACAGACATGTAGAATTGTTAATATAAATAATTCATGATATCAAAATATCTGTTAAAGGGACATAATACACATAGTGCATCAGTGTCAAGTGATTTAGCATATAACTGTAAAAAGCTGACAGGAAAATATCACCTGAGCATCTCGATATTTTACCTCACAATTTCCTCAGCTCAGCAGAGTAATTTCTGTGTAAAAAGTTGAACTCAAAAAAAAAAAAAAAAAAATGAACAGCAGATAAACAGCATCAACCGTGCTGAGGTCATGAACTCTTTTACTGTGATCTCATGAGATTTCACAGTAAACTTCCTTACACTGAATAGGGAAATAAGATGTGTGCACGAAAGCTTGCTCCTTCCTCTGTCCCGGGACAGACATACTGATTTGCTGCTTAGAAGTCCTTTACAATGGGATGTGGCTACTGAGAAACTTTTGGGGTAAAATATATTGTTTACATAGAGATGTTCAGGTGATATTTTCAAGTCAGCTTTTTACAGCTATACTGCATCACTTTCAAGTGTTTAAACATTTGGGTATTATGGCCCTTTAAAATTAAACTGAAAATTGTACTGAGTTCTTAACACCAAACTTTGAGGGGGAAAAAAAAAAAAAAAATCACCCCCCCGGAGCGGTCTATAGATCTTACCATATTCCAAGTAGGACTAAGACTAATTTTTAAATGGAAATACAATAATGTCTTGTTCTTCCTTCAAGAGTGATTTAACCCTTTGAGTTCTGACAGCTCTGAGCAGTCACTAGCACTCTACCACCTTGATTGAGAGAGATCTGGGGGCTCCCACCTGCTCCCTCCCCAGGGATCGTGCCTGTACAGCGACAGGCATTACGTTTTGCGCAGTGATGCCACGCGCAATGACGTCACCACGCAACTTTATTAACAATTTGTCAATACAAAGTATAGGGAAAGGGGCATGCTGCTTAGAAGCCTATCTCAGGCATCTAAGCAGCTACAGACCCCCAAGACCCACCATTGGAAAGGTAATCTAACATTTCCAATGGTGTAAGTCTTGGCGATATGGGGGGGGGGGGGGGGGGAGAAAGAGTTAATTTTTCCACAAATTAAAAAAAAATTAAATTGGCTTAGCACCCAGGTGGGAAAGTGCTTAGCACTCAAATGGTTAATAAAAATTTACCATTTTCCAAAAAAGACAACACTTGCGATTCTAAATTATCAGTGTCTAATCGAACAAACTAATTTCTGTAAATGTAGGTATTGCCTTATCTTTCCACTTGTGGAAGATGAGGCTTCTTATGCACAATATGAAAGTGGTAATACGGCTATTATTGGGCAAGTCTATGTTATAGGAGGAGGGGACTAGGTTGCGTTTGGGAAAAAGTCAAAAGGACGACCGTATTGATCCAATATTCTAAAAAGAGACTTGCAAAAATGTTAATCACCTGAGCCTTCAGCATGTCAATCTTTTTGCTGGTGGTGTGCGTATTTGTGTTTATATGCTGGAAAAATGGCGCCAATAGACTTGCCACAAACCTACAAATTAAAACTAGATATGCCTGTATATATCAAATGGTGTTTGAATTACAAAAGAAAAAATTTGGGTTCAGTTTCCCTTTAAATATTTTCTTTTGTAATTCAGAGAGCATGCACTTTTTTAAGCAACTTTCTAATTTACTCCTATCATTTTTTGTTCTCTTGCTATGTTTATTTGAAAAAATGCATATAAGCTTTTTTGGTTCAGCCTCTGGACAGCACTTTTTATTGGTGGATGAATTTATCCAATCAGTAAGAAAAACCCAGGTTGTTCACCAAAAATGGGCCGGCATCTAAACTTACATTCTTGCTTTTCAAATAAAGATACCAAGAGAATGAATTTTTTTTTTTTTAATAGGGAGTAAATTAGAAAGTTGCTTAAACGGTCATGCTCTGAATCACAAAATAAAATTGGGTTCTGTGTCCCTTTAAGACAACTAGATACAATTCCGTTTATATCAAATACCAACACTATGTAGTAAAAAGTTTTCATATAGAATGATATTTAATTGCTACCTTCACTGCATCTTGGCGGATTTGATTGATAGTCTTTGGTCCATTGTCATTAAAAGCTTTACGAGGAACCCAACGGTTTTCTCGCAACTCCACAGTATCCTAAAAACAGAAAACACCCAAGTTAGAACAAATCAAGTACCAAGTGAATATTAACAAAGTATTTGCCAGTACATTTTGATGCATGTATTCATAACCAGAAATAACCATACCATGATATTAGTTTAGGAAATTATACTTATTTCTGATGGAGATATATGGATGATGAACTTGTAGGAACCATAAAGTTCATATTTCTTATGAGAAGGGTACAATTAGTTATAGCCTAAGAATATTTTAAAATATAATGCAAGCAGCATTAAAAAGGGATATGAAACCTAAAATTCTCTTTTGTAATTAAGACTGCATTAAAAAAAAAAAAAAAAAAAAAAAAGTTTAATTTGTTTTGTTGTCATAGTATGCATTGTTGGAGAAACCTAGGTAGGTGATTGGAGCATGAATAGTGCAGCAGTTGCATGTACGCTCCGGAGTTTGTCACATAACATGTCAAGAGATTTGGGGGGGGGGGGGGGAGCAGAAAGATTGATAATAGTAAAATTAGAAAGTCATTTCAAATAACATGCTCTAATCGAAATCTTGAAAGAAAATGGTTTTGGTTTCATGTCCTTTTAACAAAGAATTATACTCCACAAATTTAGGTTTGCTGGAATACTGCAATGCAAGGTCAACCTAACCATAACCCCTCATTTGAAAAGGCTGAGCACTATTCCCCCCCCCCACACACTTTGGAGGGCTAGTGAATAAATATTAGAATTTCTTAAAATCAGAAATATATAGTACTGCAACTAGACTCCCAGAACACACACATTATGAGAAAAGGTGCAAGCTGTTCCAAATCTTCAGTTAGAGGAGTTGCCACTTTGTGGGTTCTATAGTTTTTTTGTTTGTGCTTTAATACACACAACATGGAAGAGGGCTACACGGTGATCCACAAATCCTGAACAGCCATATTATAAACCCCCAGAGAACGCTAGAGATAAGTTAGCGATTCTAGTTAGATAATGTGGAGACTAAGGCAACTTAAAGGGACAGTCAACACCAGGATTTTTTTTTTTTTTTTTAAATAAAGTAGATAGATAATCCCTTTATTACCCATTCCCCAGTTTTGCATAACCAACAGTTATATAAATACACGTTTTACCTCTGTAATTAGCCAATTAGTTCTGACTCCTAAGAGCTTCACGTGTCTGAGCTCAAGGTTATCTATATGAAACACATGAACTAACGCCCTCTAGTGGTGAAAAACTGTCAAAATGCTTTCAGATTAGAGGTGGTCTTCAAGGTCTAAGAAATGAGCAAATGAACCTCCTAGATTTAGCTTTCAACTAAGAATACCAAGAGAACAAAGCAAAATTGTTAATAAAGTAAAATTGATAAGTTTTTTTAAAATTACATACCCTGTCTGAATCATGAAAGTTTTTTTTTTAACTTTACTGTCCCTTTAAAAAAAAAAAAAAAAAAAAGTGTAATCTAGTAAAAAATAAACTTTCATGATTCAGATAGGGCATGTCATTTAAACAACTTTGCTTTGTTCTCGGTGTGTGTGTAAATATATCTCTATCTATCTATCTATATCTCTAGGCGGGTCCTCGAAGGTCTTATCTGAATGCACTGACATTTTTCACAACTAGTGTTCGTTCCTGTGTCCTCATATAGATAACATTGTGCTCACATCTGTGGAGTTACCTATTGGCTTAAATGCAAGTCTGTCAGAACTTAAAGGGGCAGTCGGCAGAGGCTTAGATACAAAGTATTCAGGGTAAAAAAGTATATTACTATATTCGTGTTGGTTATGCAAAACCGGGGAATGGGTAATAAAAGGGATCATCTATCTTTTCAAACAAAAATTATATTGTAGACAGTCCCTTTAACATTCTAGTTTGGAAAAATTGTTTACATCAGCATCTCTCAACTATAGTCCTCAAGTAAATCAAAGACTTGGCTATTTAACCAAACATAGCAGGGAAATCCTGAAAAAACAAGTCCGTTATGTACAGTATACCTGAAGATGGAGGTTGACAAAAATGGTTTATGATGGCTTACAGGGAAGGGCACCATATTTGCAAATAAATAGCATGTCAAGCTTTTTTCTAGACACCACACATTCAGATCTATAACAACGAACTTACTTGCAGCAGGAAACGAATCCTTGCCGGCAATTCCTTACTTGGCTTCAAGGCGTTCATACGGGCAAAGTACTGATCCATTAAGGACTAGCAAAGGGAGAAAAAAAAAGAAAAAAGAAAGCAATTAATATGATTTCATACAATTTTGTTTTTGTACCTTTTAACACTGCATTATAGATTCTGAGTCAGTTTGACCTTGTGAAATATGATGCACCTCTTTCCACCCTTTAAAAACATTTTTTTAGCATGTGTCTGCCAATATAGAACTTGCACAGTAAATGTAAATACATGCTTTCTTCACCCACCTCCATCCCTCTCTATAAGGCAGCACAAGCGACATAACACGCCATGCTTAACAGTACTAAAAAAAAAAATAAAAAAAAAAAATCCAAGATCACTCATACCGACCTGTGTACGAGAATAAGGTTTTTACCACAGAATGCTTGTTTGCAACACCCCATCCCTTTGATGCCTACACTAAGGGGCCCTGCAGAATGAGCAAGTGAAACACCCACTGTCACTGGAATAAGGTGCATGCCGTTTAACTTTAGATTTGGTTTGTATCTTCAAGCTTTTGGTTATGGGTAACTAAGCAACTTTGCAATATATTTATATAAGTTATTTTGCCCCCTTTACATGTAATTTAACCCCTTAAGGACAAGGCCATTTTTCAATTTCTTTCCATTAAAAACCAGGGCTATTTTTACATTTCTGCGGTCTTTGTGTTTAGCTGTAATTTTCCTCTTACTCATTTACTGTACCAACACATTATATACTGTTTTTTCTTGCCATTAAACTGACTTTCTATAACATTTTCATCATATCTTATAATATAATTTTTTTTTTTTAAAGTAAAATATATATATATATATATATATAATATATATATATATATATATATATATATATATATATATATATATATATGTCTGTAAATATATATATATATATATATATATATATATATATATAAAAAAAAAAAAAAAAAAAACAAAACCAAAAACAAAAAACCCCCACTTCTTCTAACTTTGACCCCAAAATCTGTGACACATCTACAACCACCAAAAAACACCCATGCTAAATAGTTTCTAAATTTTGTCCTGAGTTTAGAAATACCCAATGTTTACATGTTCTTTGCAAGTTAAAGGGCAATAAATACAAGTAACACTTTGCTATTTCCAAAACACTTTTTTGCCCCCCCAAATTAGCGCTAGTTACATTGTGACACTGATATCTTTCAGGAATCCCTAGACATTTATATATATATTTTTTTTAGAAGACATCCCAAAGTATTGATCAAGGCCCAGTTAGGTATATTTCATGCCACTATTTCACCGCCAAATGCGATCAAATAAAAAAAAAAAAAAAAAAAGTTCACGTTTTCACAAACTTTAGGTTTCTCACTAAAATTATTTACAAACAACTTGTGCAATTATGGCATAAATGGTTGTATATGCTTCTCTGGGATCCTCTTTGTTCAGAAATAGCAGACATATATGGTGTTGCTTTTTGGCAATTAGAAGGCCGCTAAATGCCACTGAGCATCACACGTGTATTATGCCCAGCAGTGAAGGGGTTAATTAGGGAGCTTCTAGGGTAAATTTTAGCTTTAGTGTAGTAGACAACCCCAAGTATAATGCGATCAAATAAAAAAAAAAAAAAAAAAAAGTTTCTCACTGAAATTTACAAACAACTTGTGCAATTATGGCATAAATGATTGTAAATGCTTCTCTGGGATCCCCTTTGTTCAGAAATAGCAGACATGTATGGCTTTGGCGTTGCTTTTTGGTAATTAGAAGGCCGCTAAGCATCACGTGTATTATGCCCAGCAGTGCAGGGGTTGCTAGCCTTGTAGGGAGCTTGCAGGATTAATTTTAGCTTTAGTGTAGAGATAAGCCTCCCACCTGACACATCCCACTCCCTGATCCCTCCCAAACATCTCTTCCCTCCCCCACAATTGTCTCTGCCAGTACTAAAAATAAAAGGCTTTTTGTTAATTTTTTTTTTATATATCTGTCTAGCTGTGATGGACCCTCCCTTAGCCCCCAACCTCTCTCACCCCCCCCCCCCAAACAGCTCTATAAACCCTTGCCCACTACCTATTTGCTGACATCTTGGGTACTGGCAGCTGTCTCCCAAAAAATGTTTTTTTTTTAAATGCAATTAAAAAATTTTTTGTAGTGTAACTGCCCCTCTCAAAACCCTTCTCCCCCTCCCAGATCCTTTTGAGTGTTATCCCCCCCCCCCCCCCCGACTGCCATTCATTCGTGGCAGTGGTTGTTGCGCTAATCGCGCGCACTAATGCGCGCGCTCCCCTGCAGGCCCCCCCCCGCGCGCTCCGGCACCCGTGTGCACATTTCCACATTCAGGAACCGGATGCCGGGTAGCGATGGGCCGCCCACCCGCCTCCCTGCAGCTGCTCCCACCCACGATCGGGCCCATCGCTACCGGTGCAGAGAGGGCCACAGAGTGGCTCTCTCTGCATCGGTTTGGAAAAAAGGTATTGCAGTGATGCCTCAATATCGAGGCATTACAGCAATACCTTGAAAAGCGGCTGGAAGCGATCAGAATCGCTTCCAGCCGCCTTAAACCCTTATGTCGTACAGGGTACGTCGCTGGTCTTTAAAGACCAGGTTGTTGTGCGCAACGTACCCTGTACGACATGGCGTCGTTAAAGGGTTAACTATAAACTGAGAAAGACTAATTCTCAGAACTTGAAGTTTACCCTGCAGACATATCAAGGGCTAACTCTGCTACACATTCATCTTGAACTCCTACTATTCTGCCCTTAATCTCCACAAGCAACACTTCTTCTCTACTCTTTCTTCTAACCCAAAACGTCTATTCTTCACTTTCAATACTCTCACTCCGCCCTCCCCCACTTCCTAATACCACCTCTGTCAGCTCAAGACCTCATTAACAAAATTGACTCCATCAGACATGAAATCATCTCTCAGCATAATTCCATTCTCTCCCCCCTCAAACACTCTCACTCAACCACAACCCTCATAACCTGAAACGTAATTCATTCTCCCCTGTTACTGAGGAAGAAGTTTCGGCACTTATACTGCGCTCACCTCACTACCTGTCCCCTTGACCCTATCCCGTCACAGCTACTCCCTCCCTCTCTGCTACCCTTACCCCTATACTATCACACATTTTCAACCTCTCCCTCAGCATTGGTACAGTTCCCTCCTCGATGAAACATGCACTGGTCACACCTATCCTAAAAAAAAAAACAAAAAAAAAAAAAAAAAAAAAAAAAAAAACACACACACACCTTCCCTTGATCCTACCTCCCCATCCAACTACCGCCCTATTTCCCTCCTCCCTCTTGCTTCAAAGCTTCTCAAAAAACTAGTATATGCACGCCTATCGGCATTTCCTCACGTTAAACTCCCTTCTTGACCCGCTGCAATCTGATTTCGTCCCTATCACTCCACAGAGCCAGCTATTGTTAAGGTCGCCAATGACCTACTTACAGCAAAATCAAAAGGCCACTTCTCTCTGCTTATCCTCCTTGATCTGTCCGCAGCCTTGACACTGTCGACCACCCTCTTTTGCTCCAAACCCTCCCATCCTTTGGCATCTGTGACAGCCCTTTCGTGGCTCTTCCTACCTATCAAACAGTACCTTCAGTGTAGCCTTCTCTGGGGCCTCCTCTGCCCCGTCACCACGTTCTGTCGGGAGTACCGTAAGCTCTGTCCCCTTCTCTTCTCAATCTATACGTCATCACTAGGGCTCCCTAATTAAGTCCCAACGGTTTTCCAATATCATTTGTATGCCGACGACACCCAAATCTACTTCTCTGCACCAGACCCATCTCCTTCCTTGCTAACCCATGTCACCGTCTCTCAGATCTCTTCCTGGATGTCCTCCCACTACCTCAAGCTAAATGTCTCCAAAACTGAGCTCCTCATTTTCCCCCTTCTTCCAAAGTCTCCACCCCCAATATCTCTATAACTGTTGACAACTCCATCATTACCCCTACCCCGCATGCCCGATGTCTCGGGGTCACATTTGACTCAGATCTTTCCTTCACTCCTCACATTCAGTCCTTGGCTAAAGCCTGCCACTTCCACCTTAAAAACCATCTCCAAAATTAGACACTTCCTTACACAAGACACAACTAAGATTTTAATCACTCTCTCATTCTTTCCCGCCTTGATTACTGCAACTCCTGTCCTCTCTGGTCTCCCCACTTGCCGCCTAGCTCCCTTACAATCCATAATGAAATGCTCTGCCAGATCTAATCTTTCTTACACGTCGCTCTTCATCTGCTGTTCCTCTTTGCCAATCCCTTCACTGGCTTCCTCTTGCCTCTAGGATCAAACACAAAATTCTCACTCTGACATACAAAGCCTCAACTGCACTGCTCCCCCCTATATCTCAGACCTTGTCTCCAGATACTCTCCCTCCCGTCCCCTTCGAAATGCTCATGACCTCCTACTCTCCTCTCTGGTTACCTCATCGCACTCCGTTTACAGGACTTCTCCAGACTGGTTCCCATCTTGTGGAACTCTCTGCCTCGCCCCACAAGACTCTCCCCTAGTTTTGAAAGCTTCAAGCACTCCCTAAAGACTCTACTGTTCAAGGATGCATACAAACTATGCTAACCTTACTTTATACCTAGTTCCTCTCCTTCATTGCTATCCCCTGAACCCCCTTAGCATGTAAGCCTAAGAGTCCAGCTGTTTGTAGATTCACCTTCTTAAGAGTGGATTACAACAGTGCAACTCTTGGCAGGGCCCTCTACTTGTTTTGTTGTACTCCCCTTTGTTTTATAGCGCTGCAGAAATCTGTTGGCGCTCTACAAATAACAATAACGTCTTTTAGCAGATGTTATTCTTCTGAAAGATGTTGTTAATTGTGCTGACATGTTATACTATAGCAACACAAGAATGTTTACTGGTCCATGTTAGATGTAATAAAAAATGGAAACATCAATTTATAAAGACTAAAAAAGGGACAATTCAAAGTCTCCAAACTCCGAACATACTTTTGAGTAATGTTGGGGGAGGGGTGGGGGGGGAAGCAAACAAAAAAAAAAAAAACACATCTAAGAATAGACACATGCTCACAAATGGATTGTTTGTTGTTTATTATCTCAGATATGTACATACCTTAGCTTTTCGTGGTCTAATCTAGGTCCAGCAGTTCTCATTATCTGACAGAGGACACTCCAAGATGCTGGCCCCCATGTCTTTAAGCTGGATTCTCTTTTTCTTTTCAAAAGCTTATTTATGAAGAAAAAAAAAAAAATTGAACATGTTACAATATGCTTATGGCATATATTCATATTAAACCCTTTGTATTCCAGTTGACAAGCTTACTGTTTGATGCCACTTATGAAGGATAGATTCATGAATAAGATCAAGTTTGCCAAGCTCCCCGATAAATTTAATGTTTCCCAACATCTTGAGCTTTGCAATGGCTCTCTGTTCCTCCTCCTCAGGAAGAAGGGGACTGTCCCGCTTGTCATAAACTTGGAAAAATAAATAAAATTTTTAATTATTACTTGTGTGCCTAGTCAGAGTATTATACTTATGAGAAAATTGAGTCCAATACCTTCGACATTTCTGGATCGATTTTCAAATTCATCTTGAAGTTTTGTAATTAGGAGGCGCCTAAATGTCTGATAATAAGAAATATATATGAACATCCAAAAAGTGGTGGGAGGAAGTATTTTTTTGTTTGCACTTCAGTAAATTATGTAAAAATGTTAAGTCATACTGTGCTTTGCTTCTGTCCTGCTGAACCCTCTGATGGGCCATCAAAGTTTGGTGCATCCTCTGCTAATCGCAAACATAGCTGAGCATATAGTGAGCTGTACTTGGGCTCTTCAAGGGCTTTGTCTACAATCTAAAATGAAAAGAAAAATTCAGAATACACCCCCATACCCAGAGGCATAGATTATTAGTCATTAAAAAGGCGCATACAACTTTATTTCTTTCAGGGTTCAGATAGAAGTACCGTGGAACGTTGTTTAAAATTGTTTCAATGACTGAAATTTGCTTCATTCCCTAAATATCTTTTGTTGAAGTAGCAGCAATGCAATACAGAGAGCTAGCTGAACATGAGACACTCCTATTAGAACCTGAATTTTTCTGATGCACTCATACTATGTGGTGTGAAGGAACAACATTGGTACATATGCAGTAGAAGATAGAAAACCCATTAAATGTGCTCTGGCTGAGCAAGAGACAAAATGTATGCAGGCACCAATCACCAGCTTGCTCCAACTCATGTAGGATATATATATTCTTCTTTTAAATATGGATATCAAGAGAACAATGTACATTTGAATATAGAAGTGAAATTATAAGTCTAAAAACCATGATCTGAATCATGCAAGTTTGCCTATCCCTTTAACTGCCATGAAATCAACTGTTCTTAAAAAAAAAAAAAAAAAAAAAAAAAAGGGACAAAAACATGAAACCACAATTTTATATTAAAGAAGCATTTTGCAATAAAAAGTATTTTTTATAAGCCCCCTTAATGATTTCCCAAAACAAAAAAAAAAACAAAAAAAAAAAACACACACACACCCTGTACCATGAGGTGTGAATTTGAAAGCAGAAACCTTTAAAATTGGCTGAGCACTCCATTTTCCCCAACCAAACTAGGAGATGGTTTCAATATATAGAAAAGCTATGTAACCACTATGAAAATTCAGACAAAAGCAGCAATTTAACATAAAAAATAAAGGTAAAGGAAGCTATGTGAAAGCAATTTAATACACTCAAATGGGTAAAATGCATCACTAGGTTCACATTAAAAAGGGAAAACATTTTACAGTACAACTTAATTCTAAGTGTATTTATAGTACAGATTCTGCTCAGAGAATTGTATATTTTTTTTTTTTTTAATAGAAACAAGCACACCAAATTAACTTGAAATCTATACTTAAAGGGACAGTATACACTCATTTTCATATAACTGCATGTAATAGAAACTACTATAAAGAATAAGATGCAGATACGGATATAAAAATCCAGTATAAAACTGTTTAAAAACGTACTTAGAAACGGTCAGTTTTGCTCTGTTGAAAAGGTAGCTGGAAAGCCCACTGCAAGTGGCAAATAAGACACTCCCCCCTCCTCCTTTTGCATATGAAAAGACCCTTTATACAAACAGGAGCAAGCTGGAGAAGGTAGCTGACGGTATTCACATAACACTTTGGGGCTTGGTTAGGAGTCTGAAAATCAGAGCAATGTTATTTAAAAATAAGCAAAACTATACATTTATTTAAAAAAAATGTTTTCTTTATGGGCTATATAAAGAATTTATCTACAAAACATTTATGGAAAGAAAAAAAAATGTATAATGTCCCTTTAACATTTATTTTTACAACCTCTTATCTTTAAGACTCGCAAGCTATTCAGACTAGTACCGATTAAGTTCTGAGGATTTCAGCCCTGCAATATTATTCACACCTAAACCATCCATGAATACCTGCACTAATATTGCCAACATTTTTGCTTGATATGATCAGCAACATTGATAACTGACAAGAATGCATGGCTGAAGCAGAATACAAGTGCATCATAAAAATTCAGTACCAATGAGTGTCAACATCACTCTAGGATTAAGTGAAACAAGCACAATATCAAATATTTGACAATAAAAGCAATTAAAACAATGAATGCATGTTACAAAGTTAAATTTTCATTGACCATCTGATGGGGTATTTGAGTTTTCTTTTCTGTTTAAAAAGGGTTGTTGTAGCACACTAGAGCGTCACTTCCCTCTAGCATGTA